>NW_024609846.1:174295003-174625567 GCF_016920785.2 Ixodes scapularis | reverse complement strand
TTAACGCGCAAGTGATAAAACCATAGCAACGACGCTCACGCCGGATTGGCTGGTTCGTGGAGATAGGAGCTGCCGCCGTCAACATATATAGGCAGCGGTTACAATGCGAGTTTCCGCAGCGGTAGCGTAACTTAGTGGTAAGACGTCACCCTTATACGTATCAGACCCGGGTTCTATCCGTGGTGTGGGCTTACTTCTTTTATGTTTTTTCCTCGGACATCTTGTTTTGTCGAGGCATTTAGCGATATTTACGGCATTTTTTTTTTAGGATTGACACTGAAAAAAAAAAAAAGAATGTTGTTGACGAAACATCGCTGAACTAGATCGTATGGGACTCTATTAACGGAGGTGCATGGGAGACCGCGGGGCTTGGGTTGCCGGCGATACGCCCGTGTACGGGGGGGGGGGGGGGGCAAGTGGGTTAATAGTTTTGTAATTAGCAGCCGCACACTGTCGCCTCGAAGCGGCGTGAACGCAGGCGCAGGGGTGGGTTTACGCGCTTCGAGTAATACACGCGCGCCGGCTGAATCCGAAACTTACGTTCCCGCGCTTTGCCGAGCAGCCAATATGCATAGTTTTGAATATTTATATATTGCACGCGTCTGCCTCGGGACTTTCTTTAACGAGGCTAACAAAAGAATTATTAAATGCATTTGCCAATGCTCGACCTCATAACTCCTGGCCGTTGCTCCTTATATTTTTTGTTTGTTTCGGCGCACATGTAGGACCCAGGGTGTCGAATCGGAACCGAACCGAATCGAAAACCGGAACCGAACCGGTATTTTTTCCGGACTGAAACCGAACCCGAACCGTTATATTGTTATCGCGATGAACCCGAACCGGAACTGAACCGGAAAAAAATAACGGTTACCGGCTCATGTCAAAACGGTTCGGCCACGCGCTGTTGACAATGAATTTGCTATCAATGCCATTTGTTTTTTAAGTGCCGTCAACTGACACACACCCTCGCTTACATATTTTTCTTGTCCACTCAGTCTTAGGAATATAAACGCTGCATCCATGAATCTTGACAAACGCTGCATCCATGAATCTTGACATAGGAACCAGTATTGCGCTGGTCGCGGCTTGCACGGAAAAAAAACAACTAAAAGGCTGTGCAAAAAAAAAAAAAAATCGCGTCACGGGATTTTATTTTTTTTACAATCTCGTAAATCCTAAATGCTGCTGTGTGCTCATTTCATAACACGTTTCTAGAACGCGCGAGTTCTTGAAGCTTGCTTCCATCGGAATGAGAAAAGAAAAGGCCGTGGAGTTTGATAATGTTTGAGGAAGAGAAAGAAATTTTATTTACAGTTGAAATGAGCCTTCTTTACACTACGATGTATCCCGTTTCGTATGTGCTGATTTCAGATGTTTTATTTGCAATTTATTTTGATGTTGCAATTTGTCATTTAATATTTCCGAACCGGTTCGCGAACCGGTTCAGCGCCCCGAACCGGTTCGCGAACCGGTTCGCGGATCGAATTAATCGAACCGGAACTGAACCGGAACAAAATAAATTTACCTGAACCTGAACCGTAACCGAACCCGTATTTTTTTCGGTTCGACACACTGATAGGACCCAAGACAAAATTGAGTTTTTTCCAGACAACGCCGTTTTTGTTACTACACCTTACAAAGAACTTTAAAAAATACAATTCTCTAGCATTTCGAAGTTCTTTGTTTAGTTGGTTTCGATACAGTTTAAAAAGTTTCTTTTTTTCACTTTCTCAGATTTTTACAAATTTATTTTATAGCGCATTTTTGGTACGAAGTTTTGTGAGTAATTTCTTTGTTATCCATGGTTTACGACTCTTTATAGAAGTACGTAGTGATTTATGTGGAAAAAACTTTCTTATAGTTTTTGAAATTTACACAGAAACAAGTTATATGCCGCATCGACGTTCTTTTCTTGAAAGACGTCGTTCCAGTTCAAACAAGACAGCTTCGGTCTAAAATCGTTCAAGCTATCAAGTGTTACGTTTTGTAATTTAATTTACTGATTATTCTGTTCTTTATTTGTAATTTTATTTTGTTTACACAAAAAAATATGCCTAAGTGATCACTTATGTCGGCTATAACGACGCCAAATTTAGTGTATGATTCATCGTAACTTGTAATAAATAAATCAAGTAGTGTCGATGATTCAGTAGTAATCCTTGCTGTCGAAGATATCGTATTAACACATCCGCTGCCCCTAATCAGTGCGTTAATCTGTATTTTACATGACATACATTTGTATCGCAATACTTCCCAGCCCTGACATCATGCACGTTGTCATCAATCACAAGCATCACTACTCTTAGCCACCTGTTTCATGCTGGTGTAACTATGTTAGATTTCCTTTGAGTTATTATGTATACATGCTTAGTGTCCTGTGACAGAACTATTGCTCTCATTACTAGTTCAACCATTCTCATTAGTTTTCTGCCCTGTGTGAATGATCTAAAACTTCACCTGCACTTATACTTATGCCCGGTGATTTGTTATAATTAACTAAATATTGAATTTAAAAATAAAATGTGTCGATTAAACTGCTTCAGATTAATTTATAACTATAACTCATTTTTGTACTTAAAACCCACCCTCTCCCTCTTTCTCTCTCTCTCTCTCTATATATATATATATTACTTTATTTAATAATTTTTTGACTTTTGAGACTGCGACGTGTCCTAAATCCCGTCCCCCAGCGAAAAAGTTAGGAGACACCTGATGTAATGAAAGAAAACAAGTGGGGTGGCTTTGTGGTAGCGCGCCCGCTTCTCGATCAGCGGACCCGGGATCGACTAAGAGAACCGCGGCGGGTTTTAGGAATTTTTTTTCCAGCACTTGGCGGTATCGACGACAGACTCACCACATCATTTCGAGTGAGAGGAAAAGCCCATAACAGTTATTGCTTAAAGTGGTACAGAAACAATATGAAAATACAGAGAAACCTTTCCGGAATGGGTGAAATATGACACCCGTGAATGATAATCGCACGTTCGTATTTTGAGCGGATGGCTATATTTTTCCTTTCAAGCGTCCGAATCTAGCGAGCGCTTCGAAATCGGCCACCGAGGCGTGCGATGCGTCATGGGAACTCCGTCGGAATCGTGACGTCAGGTTCCTCAGCACAGTCAAAGGCTGGCGTGATTATGAGTGCCGCCACGCGGTGGCTTTTGCGTGTTGCAACCTCGCGTTTCGGAGTGGCGGAGGACTGCACAGCTGCACGACGACCGTCGTGACGTATTCATTCCTGTCCATGTAGATCGCGGTGCATTCCGCCATGATCTATGGACTCGAGAGGACGAGTATTTGGACTACCAAGGGGACTCGGAAGATGTCAGCGAGAAGGCGTATAGTCACTGTCGCAAATGGTGAAGGACAGGCGATTCGGGCTAGAACCGTACGAACCATCCGACAGACCAACCGACCGCCCGACATAATTTGAAGGGGGTCGGGGTTGCCAGGAAATGGCCTCATTTAATAATGATTGGCCAACTTGGAGGTATGCTGTATTACGTGTTTTATTAACAGCGTGCTCACTTACCAGTTTGCTTCAGTTTTCATGCTATTCGCAGAAATCTCCTGCCTTTCTTTTTTCATAAAAAAAAAAAAATAGTCGGCACAACTCCTGGTAGCAACCGAATATCTTTGGTAGGAAGACCCAGACTCTTAAAGGGACCATGAAATGATTTTAAAATCGAGTTTCATCCACCGCACGTCGTAAAAGGTGGGAAAAGAAACACAAAAACACAAAAATAGGGAGGCAAAAAGAATTATTTGCTATAGAACTTTTAAAAGAAAACTGGACTCTTTTGCGCCTTCCTTCCTTCGCCTGTTCACTACGATGCATCCGCGGAAATGGAGCACGTCAGCCGAATCCACGTCGCCTATTGGGTAAGAGCCTACCTCACCAGCACCGCGATCGTAAACAATAAATAGCCGGCGAATGTTTCCTAAAAGTTTTGTTAAATAATATTCAGATCCACATTTTGTAGCATAATTAGAGATGTGTGGCGAAAATTGCCAAATTTGATAATGCTGAGAGCCAAGCGCCATCTATCGTGTGGTAAACGAAGCAACTACTGCGCGTGCGCAGTAGGGCAGGGCCGACAGTTACTTGGGTGACGGCGACCGACGAACATTTATTTTCTTTGTTTTCCTTCCTCTCAAAACTCTGACTGACTGAACGTTTATTTTTCTACGTGTTCTTCCCGCGCATGCCGACTTCAAGCAGTAAGAAAACAGTACCTAAAACAGACCACGACGAACAAGAACGCTGGATCCACCGACCCCGACGAAGCGAGCTGCTCAGAATATAGGCCTAGCAGGCATTCCGACTCGGCGCTGCGTTGCTTCGTCGCAAGACCGTCTGCCTACGACCGGCTGGCGTGCTAAATGGAATATGCCCGCGCGACCCTTGTGGACCCTTCCCGTATTATAGTTTGATCACTGACCTCAATTCTAGATTAAGAGGTGAGGTCAATCTCTTCCCCTTGTTTTCCGAGGCAGTGTTGACGAACACTCGTCGAAAAAGGACTCTCGTCGATTCTATCTTCTTGTTTTGTGTGATATAGAGCTGAAATAAACGCCGTATGGATTACCTTCGTAACACGGTATGTACACTTTGTTATACGCCTCGCAAGTGGGCTCATTTTCGTCTTCTGCGCATGAGAAAGGAAGTAGCGGTAACGTCAGAACGCCGAGCCCTGATTGGCTGATCGCAACCCCCTATATGAGCGTCGTCTACTCCTTTGCAACGTCGTCTGCTCGCAACGTCGTCTGCGTCTGTCTTACCATTCCTGCGACTTTCGGAAGTGCAGGTCTTTACGAGCGAGCTCGACTTCGCCTTTCAGAGAGGGCAGACAAAATAACTCGAGCGGTACGTTGTTTATGTCTAACAACTAGCAGACGCGCATCAAGGAGGGAAGTCAAAGGACTCACTGGCGAGGTGTCCCGAGGCGCCGAGGTTTGTTTGCTAAGAACCGAGAGTGAGCGTGTTAGTGCCCGCAAGTTCCCTCCCAAATACTTTTTCCCTCCCTTCGTGTGCGGCGAGACCCCTCATTCTTTAACGGCGTCGGCAGGTTGCCGCAGTTAACGTCGTCTGCTTTACGTCTGCTAGTCAAAGCGATGGCTGCTTTACCTTTCCTGCGTCTGTCGGAGATTCACCGCTTTTTTCACCGGCGAGAGACACCGTTGCCTCAGGAAAAAAGGAGATAGCAAGAGGAAGAAAGTGACCTCTTAATCTAAAATTGAGGTCAGCGATCAAAGTATAATACGGGAAGGGTTCACAAGGGTCGTGCGGGCATATTCCATTCAGCACGCCAGCCGGTCGTGGGCAGACGGTCGCCGAGTCGCGGAGTGCCTGCTAGGCCTAACTGCGCAGCTCGCTTGGTCGTGTTCGGTGTAATCGTGGCCGTTGGAGCTTTTCCCGGTTGTTTATGGATCCTGCGTTCTTTTTCGTCGTAATCTGTTTCAAGTACTTTTTACTTGTTTCTTGCTGCTTCAAGTCGGGACGCGTGAGAAGCGCACGTAAAAAAATAAACGTCCGTGGGTCATCGCGACCGCGACGCTGTCGGCCATGCTGATTTGATCGTAAGAAGTGCGTAAGACAGCTTCGGAGCTGTCGTAGGATTTCGTCGTAGCCTGCGCAAAACTTACGAAAATTTCGTTTCGTGAATACGAATCTGTTCTTAAGTTTTGTCTTACGCACATTTTTGGTGTAAGAACGTTCCGTAAATCTGGCCTCTGTACTTCCGAAAGTCGCAGGAAAGGTAAGACAGACGCAGACGACGTTGCGAGCAGACGACGTTGCGAAGGAGCAGACGACGCTCAGATAGGAGGTCGCGATCAGCCAATCAGGGCCCGGCGTTCTGACGTCACCGCTACCCCCTGCGCAAGAAGCAGACGAACTTGCCCCCCGCATTGGTATGCCATTTTTATTCTGACAGACTGCACGTCACTGTCGAGCTATAACAGTTCGTGGGAGGTATACGTACAACCCCGGTCCAACCTTTCTTTGCCGCGTGTCGCGTCAGTATCGAGTTGCAATCGTAAAAGAACGGTCCCGAAGCGCTTACAAACAGCGCGAATACAGCACTTCCATCAAGCGCGCGCGTCCGCTCCGAGTGTAAACAGGTATTTACGTGGCTCTTGCTGACACTCGTAGTTCAAACGTATCTTTTTTAACGTCGGCTCGCTCCTGCATCTCCGAGGCCGCGAAAAACGCCATCTACGTCGCTTTGCAAACGACTGACACGGGCCGGCCCTTCTGCCAACAATGACAGGGTGGTTGACTTCTGGAGTCTTCACCGGAAGACTCGCTGCACTTCCCAACAGGCATACCGGCGTATGGGACTAGTCCCATGCTGTCGCTGTAGCGCAACATATCTCATTGAATTTCGCTCAGCTGCAATGCGGCGATGAGAGGCGCCGATTCAGGAAATACGTCGGTGACATCAGCGCAGTAAAACCTACCGGCGCACCCCAACTCGTTGCCGCTAACACTCCCATTCTCCTACTGCCGAGAGAACTTCCGGTTCCGGAAACGGCCATCGTCACGGCTTGTTTTGCGGTCAGTTGGAGAGAATGAAAAAGTCGATATTTCAATAATTTTTTGTGTAGAAGTTAATAAACCAAGACGAAAACGGATGCCTGTTCGGCATTCAGTGAACATTGACGGTTTAATGTAAAAGTTATCTGGAAAAAGTAAAAAGGTCATTTCATGGTCACTTTAAGGACAGGGAGTCGCCTTTCATAGTCCTCATCGCGAAATGGTCACCGTATACAGGCGATCGGTTTTCACCGGCGCCCGAGAGACGAGGGACGCGCGAGACGGATCGACACGCTTCGGAATTCCTCATTGTTCGGAAAACCCTGGGTCGGCGTCTGGCAGTTCAGCACGCTGTTTCCGCAGCCCTCTGCCGCCCTATTGCACGGCACCCTGCACACAATGGTGACGAATGAACACAGAAACAACTCGGCGGTACCAAAACCACCGCGAGCCGCGCGAAGCAGCGCGACTACGTCATTGCATTCACGGCTAGGGTATTGATGTTAGTACGGTGTACTGCCGAGGGTGTCGCCATTGCTAGAGGAGCAACACGTCACGATGCCCCAACAAAGCTTCGGCCCCCAATCACCAGGTGAAAGTGGCAAATCGTCTTATTCGTTTTAAAATTCCTTTTCTTACGTTTACAACCGAGAGACTGATGTTGTTAGGGTGCAGATGCGACGTGGTATATACCTAAGCAATAAATTGAGCCCCATGATGGACGCAGCTCTTCGGGACATTGCTGCTTGACATATGTTCTTGTATATTACCCTATACTCGGTGAAAGGACAAGAGCTCCGCCTCAAGCTCGAGCTTTTTTCCTTTCATAACCTTCGTCACACACTCAGTTCAAGCCCGGCGAAAGGCAACGCGCGCCTGCTGGAAACGGAGCATTTATTGAGTTCTTAGTCTGCCACTGACCTTAATTTACAAAATCAATGTACAACTTGGTACAGATATAAGCAATGTTTAAATGTTGTATTTTATAAAGAAAAAAAAAAAAGAGAAACAGGAACGCGTACAATTTTTTTTTAAGGTATAAATTTCCCCTAAACACGCGGCTGCGCTACGGTGAAGCGATAATTCCAGGATCCAAGGTTTGCATCGCTTTTCCGCAGTGCACTGGTGCTCGATGAGAAGCGCACTCAACGGGACTAATTTTAGACGCTCTGTTCGATATCCCTTAGAAAAAAAAAAAAAAGCCCGGAACTGTACCCCCTCCCCCTTCCCCTTTTCTCAAAATTTTTGTCCGCTTTTGGCTTTTATTTTGTCCTCTTTTAGTCTCAAGATTCTAGCCTTCATGTTCAATATTCACCAACTCCCCTGCACACTAAGCATTCCTTTCCCCGGCTAACTTAGGCGGCGCGACCGCGACCGCGACTTAGTCATCACTTCGAAAAGTACACAGATTACAGCTAATTTCTGAACGAATATCGAACAGCGAATTATTCGAAGCTACTATCTAAATATTAAAATATTGCCACGACCCTAGTTCCAAAAGCCTTAGTAACTTTGATCTAATTTATGGTAAAAAAAGTGAAAGCCGTTTACAACTCCCTGTAACGCCCAATTAGAGCGCAGCTCTTGAGGAGGAGGAGGGAAGGGTACTAGGGGGGAGGATCATGTGATCTCGGGGGGGGGGGGGGGTGCTATGTGGTAAAGTAATAAAGCACGGAGATTTATTCGAGTCTAAACATCATTAGACAACATCAACAGGGTTGAAAACAGGGTCACATGACCTTGGGGGGGGGGGGGGGGGGGAAGGGGTGACGTGACCTCGGGCAACACCTCCTAGAAGAGAAGGCCGTAGTGGCGGAGGAAGGAAGGCCATGGCGCGACTACGTGAGAAAATGCCGCTGTCGACGCGTATCGGCGCATTAATGTTCGTGCGCGTTTATCCGACATTAATACACGTTTTAAAAGCGCAGTCTTGTACAATTTATTATATATATAATATAAACGTAATATACAACGCGTTACCAAGGTTGAAAGTTCCAAATTTATATTTGTGATTATCCCTGTAACCGCGGGACTAAGCGCAGTCCCGCAGCTCCCCACACTTTTCGAATGAACCGGCTCCGAATTTCCGATGCGATATCTTCCCTCGTACGGGTTCTGATTCTGGTAAATTTACGTTGCGTGTGAGCTGCTGACTGCATGCAAAGGTACGCTGAGACATTTCAGAAGGGAAAGGAACCGAAAAAAAAATCCATTCATCGCCGCAGGGAGGGACCGCACACGAGCAAGGGATGGGTCGACAATGTTAAGCCTCTCGTCCCACACTGCTGGTGCTGCTCTCGAGCGTGTGTGTGTGTGGTTTTGTCCTACCCATCGTGTTTTTTTTGTCGTCACCGCAGTCTCGGGTAGATTTTTTTTGTTGTGTGTGTTCGCTTGATACTACGGCATTTACCTGGATTCGCGAAACAAGTCCTGCTACGGTTTGAGTGACGTGTGTGGCAACTAGTCAACGATGACACTGGCCGATGACCTCTCTCTCGACAGAGAGAGACTTCTTGAAGTTCGTGTTAAAATTTTTTCGTGATGGATCGTGGGGGACGTATGGATACGATCGACAAACGAGGAACGACCTATTTACGGGCTTGGTCATGTAAGACGCAAGTAAAGTGCTGCAGTCGATTTTTTTTTTAAATATCGTGATAGAATAGAGTTTTGTTCTTCGTCATTATCCGTTTGCTATTGCGTCGACATTTATAATTATGCGTGGTAATATTCTAGTTTTTACTGGAAGGTAAATAACAAGTTTGTGTGATTATTGAAAGTGCGTTGTTTGTGCTTATGTGTTTATTTATACTAATGTTATTTTGTTGCCTTTACCGCGTTTATACTAGAATCTTAACTGTATTAGGTTAATAGTATTATTGTATACAGAATAGGTTATATTTTGTTCTTAGGCGCCTAGAGCCCATAGGGAGAATTAAATTAGTTGACTGTAAGTAGTAAGTTTAGTACCCCTGCCACACGGAAAAGTTACTATATTTTGATTAAATAATACGGGATTTAATCAACTCGCTGTTTTGAGTGATTATATGAGCATCGCAAGCTGATTTGTCGGCCCCATATTTTCGTTCGATCGAAATTACATTACTTTTGCCATGTGGCCGGGGTATGATGCAAGAATTCAGTGACTGCACGCGATAACATCGCTTACATGATCGTAAGTGACATTCCCCTAGCCGTGTCCGCGTTGACTACGTCAACCTGATCTTTCAATATGACCTGTTTTGCTGTGTCCAATCACTGCGTGTCTTGCCATTTTGTCGAAGTATTTCTGTGTAAAATATGCATTCCTGCAGCAATAATTGCGTGAATCGATGTTTTCTCATATACGCCTTCCTCGTACCATTTCATACCGATCACTTAGCGGAGTAATATTTTGCCCGTGTATTGAAATGTTTTCGAGACCCGTTGCTATGTGCAGCTTTCAATTTAGTTAATAAGACAGGCTTATGTGACTAAAAGCACGTTACGACGATCGATCCACGCGCGTTGCCTTCGCTTCGCCGCGCGCCCCCGATGGCCTTCCCTCGCGACGTCACGAGTAGAGCGCTACGGCCTTGTCTTTTAGGAGGTGTTGCCTCGGGTTTGGGGGGGGGGGGGGGGGGGGTCAGGTTACCTCGGGGGAAGGGGGGTGACGCACGTGACCTCGGTGGGGTCACGTGACCTGGGGGTCACGCGACCTGGGGGCCACGTTACCTCGGAGAGGGGGGGGGGGGGTCACGTGACCCCCCCCCCCCCTCTCCGAGTTCACCGAAGGAACCCGAGGTCCTCCTGAGGTCCTCCCGAGGTCCTCCTGAGGTCCTCCCGAGGTCCTCCTGAGGTCCTCCCGAAGGAACCCGAGGTCCTCCCGAGGTCCTGGGGGGGGGGGGGGAGGGTCGCGTTTACGCCGACGCCGACGCCGCTCAAGCCGGAAACGGGCGCCTAAGAGCTGCACTCTGAAACAGCAACAAACAACAGAAAATCCCCAATATGTGCATTAAAAAAAAAAAAAAAAAAAATCTTTGGCGTTGTAAAGACTCGGGGCTTGTCCATGTAGTCGATCTCCGCTGGAGCCATGCGTCGCCCAGGACATCGGGCAGAGTTGGTAGCGAGCCAGGGTGTCTCTTCTCAAACTGTTTATTTACATACTATGTACAGTCTGCCGTTCGGCATGAGAACAACGTGAGAACACGCAGAGGGAGCGTAAAACCGCTCTCTTTATAAGGTCCCCCTTCCCTACGTCCCTAGGCCAGGACGCCGTTCCCCAACTGGTCAGGCACCGCCCACTCGCAGGCACACGCACACACAGAGGATAAGTGCTCTTCCGGTTCCTCCAGGCTTGTAGTGGCAGCCGTTTCTTTAGTGACGCTTGAGATTTGGCCTTGCTCCTGGAATCTAGGTCGAGGTGACACCGAGAAGCTCATTCCCCAACGTCCGGGCACCGCCTATGAGCACGCCCAAACGGACACACAGGTTAATCGTTTTGTTGGCTCTAAGAGAGCACGAACGCCCGGAGGATACCGTCCCCCTCCCTAGTCGGGACGGAGAAGACCTTGGACGCCGATATCCGGGCAGTTCCCGTTCACGGCTTATCTCCTTCTTTCGGCTTAGCAGGGATCACAGTGGCCGTTGGTTCCTGCTTGGACGCCTCAAAGAGAACGCATTTCCGTTTCAGCACCCGACTTGAGCCGGTATCGACGACGGCTTGTCTTGCTCTTTTGTCGACGGTACCAGGGCAGCGGGGAAAGTAATCCCGGCTTGAGATTGTCAGCGAAAGGCGCGTCCTCGGGAATGTTACAAAAGGGGTGGCGATCCGCGTCCAGGTCCGGCCGCGAAGGTCGTTCGTTACAGCGTTTATTTTGATGTGTGGCTCTGGGAAATACAATACGTCATGTACGAAAAAAACTCAATGGCTGGATAAAAAACACCTCCATCAACAACAATATTTAGACTCAGAAATAAAGTCACAGTACTGAGGATAACGCGAACACGCGAAGTGTTATAAAAACATGTGACACCGCTAACGTTTTCGGTGGAAACGTTTTCGGTCTTGTCATTTGAGGAGTTATTTGTTATTAGATCACCGGGTGCTATGTGGTAAAGTACGAAAGCACGGACATTTATTCGAGTCTAAACATCATTAGACAACATCAACAGTGTTGAAAATTGTGCTTGTTTGTGCATACGTTAAAACACGATAAAAAATAAACAGAACTCACAAATGAAGAAATTACACAAAGAAGGACAGCGAACGCTCTGTCCTGTGCGCGCCTTTTTGCAGCCTTCGTTTTTGAGTGCTGTTGGGTTTTTAACAAGAACAAATGAGTAACCGGTGGAATGTATATCCACTGGATCCTGAAGAAGTAGCGCCAAGCTCTCCGTATTGTCGCCATTTTGGTCCATGGAATTAGCAGTGTCTCCTTGATCTCTACATTCTTGGTAAGCCTATCTTAATTCACTGGTGATGTGCAGCTGTATAGAGACCTTTCTTGTATACCGAGATTTTGCTATTCACACACCGGCGAAGCAAGCGTATATCTTCGTACCGCCACCACATGCGACGTCGGTGCTTGGAGGCGTTGAAAACAAATATTCCTGTCAGGAAATATGCAAGAACCACAATACCATTGTGAGAGATCTGTTAAGATAAGTATAATTGATGAGTTGATTGCATGCACAGTCCCAAAGACGTTTAGGTTGCGCAAGGACGCCGACCTCAGCGATGGTGCTCCTAGATCTTTGCGCGACTGGTTCAGAGGGACCCAAGCTTGCGAACCTTCGGGGATTTTAATGGATCCAAATGGTGATTGCCATGGCGACGGTTCGCTGCTAGCCGCAACGGCTTTCGAGCGCGAAAAGTGTGCCGTCCTGAAGCGCATCTCTGAGGTCCGCGTCTACCATCGTCACGCCAGTCATCGTGTCCCCACCCCTTCTGCCGGCTGCAGGATGCTCCCGGCCACAACGGAGAAAGATTAGTCCTTCGTGTCCTCGGCGTCGTCGAAGGTTTCTGCTGGCCATGTCATCAACGCCCTGGATGCCATTTTTGTCAGTGGTGGTTTAACCCACCTTCAGCTTCATTGTAGACGACAGTTTCTCACCGCCGTTAACTCAGCCGAAAACGGCCGAGAAGTTGGTAGCGCAGAGCAGCCTGTTGCTTGATAACGTCACGGGGGGATCGGTGGCCGACCGGGGCTAGTGCACACCCGCTCGGAGCACATGGAGCGAAAGCTCGCGCTGCATAACCCAGCGATCCTGGGTTCAATCCCCACCCCTTCACCTTTCGATCTGGATGAGTATCGTACCAGCGCGCGGTCGTGTATCACTACTGCGTGATGCACGTTAAAGACCCCAGGCTAGCGGTCGTACTGCACTGGCTCAATTTCTCATCTAGAGCTGGGAAACATGTCGGCCGTTGAGGAAGAATAAGTTCAAAGCTGTATAAACATATACACTTCCCAATTTGTTTTGGTAGCGTTGCGGTCCCTCTAGAAGAGATGGGGCACTCACGGCCTATATACCGGTGTTCCGAATCCCGCCGTACGTCCCGGACGACTTCCTTCAAACGGTGCTCGGGCCGTACGGCAATATTCTCAATATCTCGCGCCCGACGTACAAAGACCGCCACGCTCTGCACACCGGAACGAAGGTCGTCCGCATCGAGATGAAGAAGACGGTTCCTAACTTCATTAACGCCGCTGGGCACCGCGTCATGTGCGGGTGTTGGGGCATGAAGATGGCGTGTGACCGCTGCTGCCTAGAGGGCCACGTCGGAGCGGCGTGTCAAACACCTCACTGCTCTTTGTGTGGAGTCTTCGGCCACTGCACCGATGCTGTGCCTCCCCGCGCAAGATGTGCGTTCATGGCCATGCCACAACGGACTGCATTAAGCGACGAATTTACTCGGCGGTGACCCAGGCCGTGATGCCACTCATGAACAAACAAAGACAAACAACGAGAAGTGTTTAATCTTGCTCATAGTTTGGGTTGCGATTTGCTTTTTATTTAGGAGACGATTTTTTTTCTGCTCTCGCGGCGTAGAAGCGTTGAAAGCCGCTTTTCTGCTCCATGTTTTTTTTTTTCCTATTCGGAGCGCAAGTTCGCGTGCTTGTTGCACAGGGAATGCGGTGATGTCAGAACGCCAGCCTCTTATTGGATGATTAAAAAAAAATAGTGGCTAGACCTCCAGGCATGTGGCATTGACGTCTACCCACTATCCTTCCAATCGAAGTTGAACAGAACACAGCATCGTTCTGACGTTATCGCAGCGCAACAACCAGACGACTTACTCACCGTATAGTTCGTCGCTTTATACGGGCGTAGGCGTTATCGGGTTTTGGTGGTGTTTGCTGACAGGCAGTTTTCGCACTTATGATTCAGACGGCCCGGTTATCACGATTGATTTTAATGCGATAGCATTATTAAAGGGCAACTCCGGCCAAAACTCAAAATGAAATAAATGACTGATATCGCTGTAGTGACACAAAATACGACCCCAGCCAAAATATTACGTCCGGAGGACGCCGCATTCTTAACTAATTCCGATAATAAAAATGCGACCCGCCGCGAGCCGCTGCTCCTTAGCGGGCGGCCAGCGGGTTGCCGATCGCTAAAGCAACATTGGGCCGTGACGTCGATATCGTTCTCTTTCTTTCCTCCGGTCCGGGCATTGCGCGGAGTGCGCTTCTTTGAGTCGCTACCACCGCTACTTCGGCTTTTAATTGGCGTGTTTAGCCGTTGTTTTTATCTGTAACCAGTGTAGCTTCGGTATAGCCGTTTGTTTATTTGCGTGTGAGGGCTCCAAGACTCGTTTTAGCGAGCAACTCGGTGCGCCCAAGACTGCCCAGCTGTTCCTCGAAAGATGCCGAGTACAACTTGCAGCGCTGTGGGCTGCTCAAACAACCCGCTGCGCAACCCGGAGGTGCTTCTCAAAAGTTTTCAACGGACCGAAATGGGAGAAGGTGTAAGTGGATGCTGGTTGGACGAGTGGGCTTTGGACTTCGGCTTTTACGCGCCCGAGGAAAAAAGAACGAAAAAACAGACGTGTACAGCCCAGCACACGTGTGTTCGTGCGCCGCGGCCCACGCCGGAGAGCCTCAAACCCTCGTGTCTATGACTGACCCGCTCCGCGAAAGCGAGAGGGCCTCCAGTACTGTACGTCACTGGCAGCGCGGCGTAGAGCAACGCCGCTCCATCCACGGAGCCCCGATGACATTTTAGGCCTAGCGACGAGTACGGAAGACCGCACGCACGGCGACAGTCGCCGAGTACGGCACCGAACGAGTTCACTTGTTTTCCAGTCGCTAGCTTATGGGTATACAAGCGACGAGTACGTCATAGCGCACGCACGGCGGCGGCCGCCGAGTACAGCATTGAACGAGTTCACGGGTTTTTTAGTCGCTAGCTTTTGGGTATACGTACTAGCTTGCTGCATATGCTGGATAACTACTACGTATACAAAATTAAAACAAAATCAGCTTACCTCCTATCTTTAGATGGTTAGCGCAACAGAGGTGGGTGCCGCTCTGCTGCGTACTCGTTGAACGAGAACGATCCTGACGTCACGTTCATCTTGCGGCTGATTTCCAGAATTGCCGGGGCCTCGAGCGGCTAGTTTCGGTTTTGTTGGCCGTGCCCCAAACAAAACATGGAGGCGTCGATATCTTTAAGACTACGCACAATAACGAAAAAAAAATACACCTTGCAATTCATGGACTCTGACTGCGCTAAAAGCAGTCATAATCCCAAAATCGAAAGAATGGACCGGGGTTGCCCTTTAAGCTACTACTCAAGATTTTAGTTCTATGGGTATTTCCTGGCCTTTTAATGCGTAATACGTATGCGCAGTAGACCATTTCAGCCCACTGTGCTTGCACCCCATTGCACCGAGCGACGCACTCCTTCAGATTTGCACCCTCTTCAAAGGACCTGGTGACCTTAAAGTCGTCCTAGAGGTCGTCTTAGACGTCGTTTTCGACGTCGTCCCCTAGGACGTCGTCCTAGAAGTCGTCCTTGAGATCATCCTAGAGGTCGTTCTAGCCGTCGTCTTTGACGTCGTCCTCTGGGACTTCGTCTTCGACGTCTTCCTTGAAGTCTTCCTATAGGTCGTCCTACAGTACGATACTAAATTTAGAGAGGAGTTTCCCCGCTAAATTTAGCCCAAAGATCGACGTCACGACCTATGCACCAATTCAGTTTCCCCGCTAAATTTCGCGGTGTGCAATGATAAGGCGACCAATCATACTGCTAAACACCGACAATAAAATACTTGCTTCGCTTTTAAAAAAGCGACTTCGAAACCTCTTGCCTCTAGTTGTGAGTCCCTTCCAGACAGGCAGTGTTCCTGGGCGAAGCCTTTTTTCTTCGTCGTCGTTGACGTTTAATTTGTTCGCGTGCGCAACATCCCGTCCGCGAAACGGGGCCTTTGTTTCCTTTGACCAAGCGAAAGATTTTGACGAGGTCAAACAAAACTATCTACGGTGTTTTGACAGCCTTTAGGTTTTCTTGATCATTTATTTGACTTTTAGAAAACATTTACAAAGACATGTTCAAAGAGCTCATTGTGAATGGGCATTTGACTACGTGCTTTTCAGTTACTAAAGGGGTTTGACAAGGCTGCTCATGGTGGGCCCTCGTTTGTGGTCTGTCTGGATCCACTGCTACTGAGTGTCCACCAAAGCGGAAGTGATCGAGGTTTCGCGCTCCCTAGTCTATATAGGCACGATATCCGTGGACGCTTATGCGGATGACGTGTCGTTGTATTTACGCGACCCTGACAGCTTTTAGAGGTCAAACGTATCTTCGCTGGCTACCCTCAGAAAAATGTCATATCTGGACTTATATTAAAAATCCCGATATGGATATGTAAGGAATTGGACAGATATGGCCAGACATACATATAAAGGCCATATATCGGCCTTATATGCACATATGGCGATAAATGGCCCTTATATGTATATCTGACCATATCTTCCCAATTCCTGTACATCCATATCTAGACTACCATACATATAAGAACCATATATTGCCCTTATATGTATGGACAAGATATGTATGAGGCTGTAAAGCCCGCGACAGATAAGTACAGTCCTAGAACAAGCATAAGATGAAAGGATGAGAAGGCAAAACCAGCAGCATCCGCTGCCAGCCATGCAACGCGCTGGCATTACATTTGATAGGAAGCTATGTAGTTGAACACGAAGTACTTTACGCAGTACTCTCCAGAGCCCAACTAAACCAAGAGCAAAGTCAGGCACTTCAGTATGGCAATTCTCTGATGCTTCTCTTGGCGTCATTTCCTTTGCTCTAGTGATGAGAGTACTGGGTGTTCTCTTCAAAAGATGGAGTAGTGCCTCGTATATGGGAGGAAATGTTTGAGCACGCAAGGCAACAAGTGCAGCTGACCTAAGAGTTTGATCTATCTTTCGCCGACAAAGCGTTTTTAATAACATCGGTATGTTGTGCGAAACTGGTACGCGGCTAAAATGTAGGTTCCGCCACAGGCAACGATACGTAGAATTACGTCCCTCATGTTTGCGTTCTTTTGGGGCCAGAAATCCGAACTTGTTTCCAGGTCTGCTCTGCGCCAGCCCCTTCATAGTGGTGGCTGGAGCATACCGCGTGTAGTAACTTTTGCAAAGTTGCTTGCCTTGAAGTGTTCGTTGGACCTGCTAGGTGATGTGGGTTATCCAGGCGGCGCCCTAGCTTTGTATTGGTTGGGACGTTTACGCCGGGTCCCCGGTCCTCGGGGACAAGGAAATTTGGCCCTGCGGCAGAGGCTCCTTCGCCGTGCAACTCCATGGATGTCGCAATGCAACGCCGGATAGCAGAAGCGCTGCCCGACGTCAGTGCCCAAGAGACAGCAGCATCGCGTATTATTGAGGCCCTTTGCGCGGCTGACGTGTCTCCCCGACACCAAGCTCGGAGCTCCCGGGTACCAGGACAAGCGGCCGACATTGGCTGGAATATGGGGGAAATCCTCTACCCATTAGAAACAGGCTAGAACGTTGGGAAGTCACCGCGACTGACGGTTGCCTATAGTGTGCCTTCCCAGAGACAAAGCAGCATGTATTCGACAGATGTGTAGGCGCGTGCACTTTTTGGGCACTGGTGTCACGGATTTGTTGAACCCGCTTTTGCTCCCAAATGCGTGTGCGCAGTTGTTTCGCCAAGCTGGTAGTAACCCTAGCGCGGTAAGTTTTTTTGGTAGTATAGAAATAGGGCCGCTATTCAACGCCAGCGTTTTAGGCCAATGTTTCCAATACTGCAAGCGTTACGAGAAAAGATGGCCGACCACCTAAGAAATCAACTTTGGGCCTTAGGTGAAGAGGAGTTTCCCAGGCATTGGTACCCTCGTTTTATTTACGTTGTGAATAGCAACAATGTCTGCATACGCTCCCCAACCGTGTTTTGCTACGTAGGACGTAAAGTTAGGGGGGGGGGGGGGGGGGGGGCCTAACGCCGCTGATTTTGTAAATTTCAGACTTTGTGGATGTGACTTCTGGCGTGCCGTAGGGGTCAGTGCTGGGACCTCTTTTTCTTGTTTTATTAATGATTTATCATCGACCATTAACTTGCCCATAAAGCTGTTTGCGGACGAGTGTGTTTTGTATAGCAGGGTTGACAGTGTTAGTGATTAGGCTTTCTACACTTGGATCTGGATAGAATATCGGATTGGTGCAGGATTTGGGAGTTAGGCTTGAATTTGGATAAGTGCGTACAAGTTATTTTTGGGAGGAAATGTAACGCTGTCCCTTCATGTTATTTTATTGATCATCATTAATTAAGTAATGACATTGATGTTTAATATTTGGGGATTATCTTGTCAAGCACACTTTTTTTAATGTGTATGTCACTGAAACTTCTAAAAAGGGCAGCCGAATTTTAAATTTTCTTATTCGAACTTTACGCGGTGCTCCAAAGAAACTAAGGGAGACAGCCTACTGCTGTTTGGTTAGATCAACACTGGAGTACGCATGTGTTTTGTGGGATCCGCACCAAAAGTACCTTGCAGGTAAGTGAGAGTAACTTCAAAACCGTGCGGCGAGATTTATAGCAAGAAATTATGATAGAAACAATAGCGCTACAAAGATTAAAAATGTACTTGGTTGAGAAACTCTATTTTTAAGACGCAAAGATTTCCGATTGAGGCTCCTGCTCGCAATTTTTAACGATTTGACAGGTATTGATAAAAACAAATACGTAGAATTACCTAATTATATTTCAAATCGTTTGGATCATTCCAGAACGATAAGGGAAATTTTCTATAGAACAGATTATAGTAAGTTTTCATTTTTTTTCCTTACACGATCACTTAGTGGAACCTGTTACCTAAGTCTTTTTTTTATCAATCAACGACGTGGGACCATTTACCTCAGGAAATGGTCTTGATTTTTAATGTTTTTATTTATTTTTATCGTTTATGTATTCTCTTTCTTGACAGCAGAGGCATGTATATTCAAGTGTTCTGCATTTTTAGTTCTTTATTGAGCGCATTATTCATTAGCTGTACCTGCTCTAATGCAGTAGCTTCGGCGCTGCAGGTCTTATTTGGTAAATAAAAAAATAAAAAAAATATGCAAATAAAATTTCTTTTTTAGCGAATTGCTTTGCGAGGTCTGATCGTCTGTATGTTAGTATCTATGTGGGTTCGGCTAGCAGGCAGAGAAGGCAAGGCGCTACTTTCCCAGGACTTGAGTGGTAACAAGCCTCAAACGTAGCTCCGAGGTAGTTTGAGCTGCGTTTGCAAAGGATTGGTGACCAAGCGAAGCTCGGAGCGCGCGAGTAGAAGCCCGCGCTGGATAACCCAGGGATCCTGGGTTCAATGCCCCGCCCGTTTCGATCTGGATGAGCATACTACCGGCGTGCGGTCGTCCGCAGGACACAACCGCGTCTTGCATGTTAAGGAACCCATGTTAGCAGTGGTACTGCACTTACTAAGTTTCACTTCTACAGCGTAACCCTTCGTCACTACAGCTCAAAGCCGGAACGACCTACGCCGTCTAAACATGAATGTCAAATATGATTTGATTAAAGCTGCTCTTGAGTACGCGTTTTTTTTGTGATATCGCGCGGGTTTTTCCGATGTGTGTCTACTCTTACGTCTTATTAATCGTTTAATAATTTTGCAAGACCTTAAGTCATATGATCCTGTCATGCCTTGCTCAGCGTTCCGTGAGATACTCCGACGCGTTTCAGTCTCTTCATTATTGATTAAAAACCTCTCTTCGGAGCCCGCGATATAACAGGTCTTAGCTCTGTACAAAGGAAGGCACGGTTATCTCAAAAGTGTCCACTATCTTTGTTTACGTGCCCCGTTCCAGGAGTCCGCTTTTATCGATCGCCGGGGTTTGTGGTATGTGGCTTCAGTAGGAGTACCGGAGTCATCGCTGCATGCTCGCCAGTCAACTACATCGTTCGCATTTTAGAGTAAGTACCTTTTACTTTTACTGAAAGAGGCGAGTGCATAACTACAAGTCGGTGGCAGGTTGAGATTATACTTGTGCGGGAGCTCTCTGCATTTGATAACACTTCGTTGCAAGCGCAGCCAGTGCATGGGGAAAGGCAACGAGCACATGCTGAAGGCGGTGCTTCTAGTGAATTCTTGGGCCCTCACAGAGTATATATATACATCACAACATAAGTATACTACATAGCAACGTCAGGACCAGAACAAAACTAAGCCCACGAGCTTCATGAGGCTCTCAAAGATATGTTCTGCGGCCCCGTGCCTGCCCATTTATAACTTGGAATCATCCATCCCTAATCGGCAAAGACTTCATAACATGCTGTCCACAATTCACGACATATAGGAAACGTGTTTGGCCTTTATTATAAAGACTTTAGGGTTAAGGGTAAGTCGAAGCCGAATGATAAAGCATCTTTCGAAGGGCACTTTTGTTTGCCAGTCGACGTCCTCGCAAAGGGAAGCTGCAAGGTCAAAGATAACTAAGTGGCGGCCAACTTTAGCATCACATAGCAGTGCGCTGTGATCTATGACGTTCCTTATCTTACTCTAGTAGTATCTTACTCTAGTAGTAGTAGTTATCTTACTTAGTAGTAGTTATCTTACTCTAGTAGTAAGATAAGGAACTCCCTTACCTCTCAATCGTTGGCTTTTTTTGTAGTTCGGCACGTATCGAATACTAATATGAGCAAATTTAGAATATAGTTTCATAGATAAAGAAACAAATTCCAGGGACACCTAAGCACTTTCTATGAGTTGTGCATGCAAAAGCATGAATGTCGTTCTTCCGCTTTCTTAGTTCGTCTGCGGTGTACTGGCGTGGGCGGCCAATTTTTGCTATTGCCGAGATTGCCGAGGCCGCACTTTCGTGAAGCAGCCGCCAATGGCTATCTGGGAGCCGTTTTTGGTCAGCCAATGGGAGAATGGGCATTTCTTTCGCGTTTTTTTTTTTTGCGGTTACAGATGCCGCCCGCTTCGCTTCATGGGATAGTTAATGCTTTCGCATTAATAATTAGATCTGACCTATTCACGCCACGTCACTTTTGAATGTAATCCCTTTACCTTGAAGTGCATTGCTCCATTAATTTCTAATTTTTTGAAAAAAAGAAGATTTTGAGATGCAGGATGACGAACACATTTTATGGCTTCCTCATACCTGCTAACTTTGTCACTCCTAAAATAATAATAAAAAATAACTACTTTAGGGGCTTAAGTGAGATTAAAATTCAATGCGGCGTTATCCGGACTGTATGGAAAATGGGACAGCACAGTATCCTTCAATTTGTGCGTAGTCTTCGTGGTGCGACCAGTAGTACGAATGTCGCCTTTCGTTGAAGGTCTTCCTCCATTTATTATTCCATGCATTCGATTGCTTTCGTTGCCATGTTTCACTTCTGATACGCCTCTGTGCATAAGGTTTGAGGGGTTAAATTTTTCTCTTGGTAAGATATTTACTGATGATGCGTTGTTTACTCCACACGGGAGAAACTCTAATTCTCCCATGCCTATCACTCTCATTGAACTTCACGCAATACACCGTTACAGACTGCTTCAAGGACGTACTACATAGTCCAGAATATCACTTGATGAATACCACTCCTAGAAATTAGTCGTTTTATGAACGGAGATATTAAATTACAAGTTTAATTCGTCCGCTTCGCTCAACTTGTATGTGCTTCTCACCTAAAGAATTCGAAACATAAAAAAACAGAAGTTTTTACGCCTGATGCAGCTCCAGGCCTCCAAGTTTACCGACCTCCGCATAATTATCCCTTTCACATTTGTTTTTAGCGTACGGTCTAAAGACAATATAGCGAACATAGTTCACTCAATTGACATTTCAAAATATTCTAGGGCGTCATTTTTGAAAACAAAATTGTATAGCTTGACAATAATACAAGATGCCCATTGCATTACTATAAGCAATACAATTATTATTGCTGTAAAAGATTTTTGCAAATAAAGTGTACGAATCAAGTAAGAGTCTGGATTAGTGGAGTTTGTACAGTATCGAACAAAATGAAAGACCTATTTCACGGTGCAGTTTGATGCAACTCTGCAAGGTCCGCTTTGTCCAGAATTGCTTGGGGTGAGGAAATAAGTCTGCTCGGCACAAATGCATAATTTGTCCAGGCGAATGGATCTTTTGTATTGTTGGAGAGTGTACACTCCGGACAATGCGTGGGTGTGACGTTATATTTCGTCCGCCCCACAAAACTCGAACAATCACAGTTTCCTCAAAAAAAAGACGTACGGTAAATTATTGTTTACTTTACTTTTGCCAAGCGTAAGTGGAGCCAATCATCTTGATTTATGTCAATAGAATCTGGCATGGCTAAAGTACTGATTTGATACCTAGCTGGCGTATATCCTTCAATGCTTACTGCAATGAAATTTCTGTATTTCGTTTTCCCCGAACGTCGCCCAACAAAAGGAAAGCACGGTATATAAAGCTTTCTTTTTTTACGCCATACATATCATCTAGGCAAAAATACTAATTGAATGTAGGTACCTACACTGCGCGACACTGTTAGCACGAAGTAGGCTTTGACACTGCTTCGCATTTTACTTAGAAAAGCTACTGGCGGGCCAAAGAAAGTTCACCGGTTAGGTTAGTACCCCAAATGGCTACTTTGCGCCACAAGGATTTTAATGGCAGACCTTTGATTCTGAAAGAAATTCAGGGGAAAGAAGCGTCTGTCTATTGTTCGCGTTAACAGTGTCGCGCTGAGTACAATTTGTAGAAAGCTTAGACTGAGTTCATCAACCGCTCATTTTCTTCCTGCACACTGTCACTGGGACGCCTATTACTGATTCGCAACATAATATCCCGCATCTGCATCTTCTGTACCGCTCATCCCATGCTCTCTTAGTCGTACCTCGAACACTAAGGGCATAAGGCGAGCATGTGCTCCAATATGCGTCTCTGGTGGATCGGAACGCAAGGAGGAACACGCCAATCAAATGGCAAGATAGAAAACGCGCAGGAAACGTGCGGTGGCGAGGCAGCCAAGCGAGCACCGTCATTGGTTGAGGCCGGGGGAAAGCAAAAGCACGTGAGCGCTTTTGGGAGTAAACAAAAGCACGAGGTACGCAAGGAGCGGACGAGCTTGCACGCCGTATGGAATGCTTTCCTCGATAATCTAGTTACAAAAATATAATATAGGAATATTAAGAAAAAAAAACTTCTGGAATATTTGGAACCCGTTCAGTTTTGTGTGTTAGTGATGGGTTATAGTGTGCTCCAGTTTTAATACTTCTTTTCGCTACATTGTATTCTTGGTTTGTTATAATCAAGTGTATGGCTTATTTCGTGTGCCTGACGTTCAGTAACTCATCACTATCAAAGGGCCTTCAGACTCGTTGAAGCAGAACAGCAAACAGTGAGGCAGAAAGATTTGATATCCAACGCCCATGTCTTTGTCGTTTTTGTCGAGTCCGCAGATATTCCCACGCGTTGTCAGATAGATGCAGCATTGAGATTCTCGTTGACCTGCACAGAGCGAAATAAGGTGTCGTTTTAGACTATCTATTTGATTACATCACAGGGGAGAGGTAGTAGATATACAGGGTGTCACAAAAAAAAGTTACACGTTTTTTTATCGCAAAAATAAACTAGGCATCGCCGAACGCTCATTCTACGCCCAAAGGTAGCGCTAGGGGTCACCACCAGATGGCAAAGTTTCAGCCCGGTCCGATACCTCATTCAAAGTTAAAAGTCATTTTCTTAAAAAGTTCAATGGGAAAATGGCGGCCGACGGAGTTTTCGAATACATGGGGCTCTATAACACCAGAAACCGAAAATGGGCAAAAATGGGCTCCATTTTCCCATTGAAATTTTCAGAAAATCACTTATAACTTTTGAATAATGTATCGGATCGGGCTGAAACTTTGGCACCTGGTTGTGACCTCTAGCGCTACCTTTGGGCGGAGAATGAGCGTTCGGCAATGCCTAGTTTATTTTTGCAGTAAAAAAAAAAAACCTGTAAATATTTTTTTGTGAGACCCTGTAGTAGTTGTTGCATGCCCGTTCTAACAGCGTTACCAATGTTTTCGATAATACTGTATACACATGCAGATCCTGTAAGTTCCGGAAAAAATGCCCCCGAAAAAAAAACAAAAAAAAACGTCCCCGGAAGAAATGTGCCCGGAAAAAATGTCCCTAGAAAGTATGTCCCCGAAAAAAAAAGGCCCCAGGTGGAAAGCAGAAAAAAATGTTCCCACAGGGTTCTCTATCGCTGGGTTTTCCCTGATTCTCATGGACTCCTGGAAGTTTCGTGGTTTTGTTTGCGGTTCTTAGGCCGGGTCAGCCTGGCCACCCCTGGTCTAGAGTGTGTCATTTAATTCCTGATTTTGTAACATTGCATCTCAACTTTTTCTTTTTATTGTTTCAAAATAGGTAAAAAGCGCGACACCGCTAACACGAACAAGCGATCGCTAGTTTTTTTTTTCTTCTTTTCTGCTCATCGAATCGTCATCGAAGTTATTATAAGTAGTGAAAGTGTTCATTTGGGGGATATAATGCAAATAGTAAAATTTCGTTCCCACTAATACTCTTTCTATGTAAAATGCTAAAGTGCGCCGATGTCGTGTTCGCGCTAACAGTGTCGCAATGTGTTCCTCGGCCGGGGAGCCATATATTTCCTTATTTGGAGGGGCCGATTTTTCCTACTTGCCGCAGGGTGCCTCTTTTCCCAAGGACATATGACCGGACAGCCCGAAGGCCACGATGATCAGGGAAACCCAGAGATAGAGAATCCTTTGGGGACATTTTTTCCTACCTTCCACCTGGGGCCTTTTTGTCCAGGGACATTTTGTCAGGGGAATTTATTTCCGGGGACATGTTTTCCCGGCTAATTTTGTTCCCGTGCTATGCTTTGTTTCACCTTATGACGAGCCAAATGAAACGTTACGTGCCATCAAAGCCAATCTAATGTCGTGTGCAAGTCACGTGACCTTTCAGGAGCGGCGCAGCAACTAACGACAGCGACGAGCGGGTCGCTTTGTCACGTGATCAATTCAAAGCGCCGGATTGGCTGGAATGGCTCGCTGCTTTCCGTTGCGGTGCATCATAAGGTCAAAAGGGTCTAAAAATCCGTAGCTGTTACCATGTCAGGAAATGACTTTCCAATTTTTCGCACTGTTTTGAGGTTCGACAGATCGTCGCGTGATCACCAGCTGACGTTTTTGTACGGCTTTGTGGGCGTTGTTGTTACGCTTCATTAGGCCCGTGTGTTTCGTCCTGCGGGATCCGTAAGATACGTGTTAGAATTACACGGATTTTGTCGGTGTGCATTTGAGAGGTCCGTACATGTCGCACAACACTCCAGAGGAGTAAGCAAAGACAATTGGCCTTCCTTTTATTTTTTTAGATACCCTATTCGGACAGGAGACGGAGTAGATCTGGCCAAGATGTCGATGGGATTCGTGAATAGCAGGGAAAGTATCGTCAATGACGCGTAAGACTTCATTTTTACTGGCGTTGTGTGTTTTAGCAATACAAGTTAATTGCCTAATTGGTTAAACATCTTAAAAACACTTTGCGCGAACGACAAGAACACTGCAGTAAGACTGGACAAGGCAAGCGCTTCATGAATGCTAAATGGAACCCTTGTCCTGTGCAGTCTTCCGCTTGTCCTTCTCTTTTGTTCTAAGTGTTTTTAGCATGTTTGTTCATTTAGTGCCACGCGTACTTTAAATTTGAGTGTTGGGTAAAGTACTAGATACATTGGTGGGTAAAGTATATAAAAAGTACTCGAAATAAAGTACAAGGTAAATGAAAGGTTATATACTTCAAGTAAAGTACTAAGTGCACCGGGCGCAATATGCTTGAACTAAAGTTCTAAAAATACAATGTGCTTTCAAAGTAAAGCACCAATACTTTTAGCATAATCGTTAATTCCACTATACAGTGTTTTTTTTTTTTAAACTGGTAACATGGCCCTGTTGTAATCGGGGGTACATTAGTTATTTTTAGAAATGGCGGCAAATACTGGATGAGGTGAAGTAACTACAAAGTAGTTGTTTTATTATCGCTTAGGAACGAATTAACACACTGAGTTTATAAGCCACTTATTTGTTGACAAAGTATCACTTTTTTATACAAATTTAACAGGACTAAATTTGGGAAATGTACTTTGAAGTTGGCACCTGTACTTTCCTTAAAAAGAAAAAAAATGCAAAAAACATTTAGGTATAAAGTTAAAATACATGCTCATAGAATGTACTCTATGTAAAGTACAATTTTCGTAAACCTATTTGAAGTAGTACTTTAAGTACAATGCACGTAGAGTACTTCCAAACACCGCTAACTTTCACACGGCTGCTGCGACGCGAAATCTCGCATAACTCTGCAAGATATGGGAACATTTCTAAATAACGCAGTATGTAACGTATGAAGAGTCGTGCCAGTTAAGGGCGACTCACACACTTGCGTCGGGTCCGACCAATTGCAACTGCTGCGACGGCTTGGGACGTCACGTACGGGTTGCTGTGGCGGCAGCTGTGTCGGCTCCAACGAAACCGGATTCTACCCTGTTTTGATGGAGCCGACGCAGCCGTTGCCATAGCAACCCGCACGTCGCCAGCCGTTGCAGTCGCACGTCGGTCGGACCCGACGCAAGTGTGTGAACCAACCTTTATCCTCATGGAGGCTCATTGAAAAGGGGTTCTCACTGCCGGGTAAACTGCGGATTTGAATGTTGCAAAGTGGTCACCATTGCTTTAGGTTTAACCGTCAGCATACAAGCAGTCTTCTAGACGCGACCAAATGAACAATCGCTTACATGAAAAGTTGGTTACATTAATTATAAACGCACGGGGACGTATTTTTGAGGGTGGGGTGGAGGGACATGATGGTAGGGGTCACGGAGTGCTCCTTACTTAAGGGATACTAAACCAAAGGAAAGAAGAAAACATCGTTTTATACGTTTGGATGAAATCCCATGTCAACCCCCCTCCCCCCCCCAAAAAAAAAAACAGACAATGAAATGAAAATAAATAAAGGGCTATATGTATTTAGATGCGAGACTCCTTTTAAGTACCGCGACGTGCTTTTTTTTTATTTGCTTCTATTTCAAGGTGCCAAAATAGAAGCACATCTTGGACTCGATCCCTGCAAAATGTTGTTCGCATAACGTAAATATTGTGCTTTTTTGTTTTACTTTCAAGTAAATTTATCTTGTGACCGTCGTTGGCGTTTCAGACACTTCAATCACTTTTTTGGCAGTTCAGTGTCTCTATATGAATGCGACTCGGTAACACATGGCTTATCAGTCGGGTCGGCCGAGCCGAAATATCAAAATCTTTCTTAATTCATGTCTTGTGACAAAATATTGCGCTGAATGTATTTATTTTTTTAGAGGGAAGTTTTTTTTTCTTTATATTTTTGTTACAAATGTTTCCTATCCAAGAACTTAACAAAAAAGTGATTTTCTGAGTTTAGTGTTCTTTGAGCTGCATACTTTAGGAAGATAACCAATTTTGACACAGAAACCAACAGAATCCCGTGAGTCTCATCAGCGGGATCTTGCAGCACCTAACGGGTCGTGAAAAGAAGCTTCTCTTCGGCATAGGAGTTCTGTGCATCATCTGCATCTCTCTCCTCACAGCTGTGATTGTGCTGGCCCTAAAAGCAAAGGGTGAGTGTTCTGCAGTCGTCAAAATGTAACCTGCTACCAAACGGGGGAAAAAAAAAAGATAATGGTTAGCTGGACAGTATATTAAGAAAAGAGCTGAGGTTATAGGAAAAAAACCTGTCAAATAACGTGCATTGAGTGGTTAGTTTAAGAGGGGGGGGGGGGGGGGGGAACGGTGGCCGAGTGTGTTGTTAACGCACTTCAGTTCGGAGCATGTGGAGCAAAAGCTTTTATACGACAGAATCCAGGGATCTTGGCTTCAATCCCGTGGACTCCTGCCGTCATTTCGTCTTGGAGGAGCATCGTACCGGCGTGCGGGTGACAGTGAGATGGGTCATTAAAAAACTCTCTGCAGACTTGTACGAAGCATGTATGAAGCAAACAGGCTTTCTACAGGCGACACCGCCTGCCTTCCGTATCATGTCTGAGTGGCGCGACTGTCGCTTGCGTGATGTATACCAGGTTGAAAGACAGAGGCTATTGCGGTGGCAGTGCACTCGCTAAATTTCATGGATACAGCGGAGACAGCAGTCCCCCACTGGGGTCTAACTTCCTGCTTGTCTAAACGTACACGCGAGATAATATCTTATTAGTAATGGTTAGTTACTCAGGGAGAGCTGCATAGCGCCAAAATATCATCCCATGGCGACTACCGAAAGTTTCGTTTGCGATGCAGAACACGTGGAGTGTTACTAATTCAGTCTGCGAAAAGAGCCTCGCGAATGATATTTCCGAAATTTTTCGTTAGAGAGTATTTATTGCTTTTTGAACGCTAGAAATATGACTCGTACTCGTAAATTCCATAAGTATTAAGAAGAAAAAAAGAAAAAAGGGTTTCTGGGCGGTGTTTGTATCAGCGTTTGTGAGTATTACGTTTTGTTTTGCTCGTTTTCGGAAGCGACGAACGTGTGCGTGGTGGAGGTGCAACGTAAGATCTGCAGTAGTGGTTCCGCCTCCAGCTCGAGCATTCTACTCTCGATCATGAACACTTAACGCGTTACAAAAGCAACTGCAAACGTTTTTCACATGATGACGGCAAACAATGGGGTAGGAAAAACATAAGCATCGAACGACCACTCACACAGTAGAGCAAGAAACGCGGCGAAACGCGGCGAAAAACACGAGTACAACGCATCTGTCCAGGCGCGGAGGGGCGAGCGGAGCGAGATGGTGAAGCGGTGATTCCATGCGCCCATGCGACGGAGGGTGGAAAGGTCTCTAAACTCTCGATGACTTTCAAACGCTCGTTCCTGCGTATGCTCGTTCGGGCGTACATGTGTGTGACGCGCGAGCGTACGCAGGCATACCGTAATATCCAGAAAGGTAACTTACCTACGAAAGGTACCCGACCTACGTTTATTATTGAATTTTAACGTTAACAAAGTGAAAGAAAACAAACATAAGTGGGATAAAAAGGTACACATATTTTGTCACGGATGAAAAGTGATAGAAGAACGAAAAAGTGGAAATAAACCTGTACTGAGGCGAACTTGTGCCTACATACTTAAGTTAAAGTACCAGTATATTGCGGCGAAGACGGAAGGGAGACTGTCTTCTTTCACAAACACGGTACGTTCGAAAAAACACAAAATTAAAAAAAAAGGAGTCTGTATTGAACGTCGTTTCAATGGGGTTCGAACCCGTTCCTGCATATGGCAGCTGCCGCGTGCGTTGCCAACTTCGCCACGCACGCGGCAATATCACCGACCAGCGCTAACTCACAACGGCTAACAGTTAATTTCAAACTGGAACCCCAGGCTCGAGACTTCTCCGGAGGGGCACCCGTGCATGATCTACCTTCCTTTCCCTATTTGACCCTCTTTCCGTCTGCAAGATTTGGATGTCCATGTTAAATTATCGTTTGTCTGTTTCGTCTTCCTTGTAACGCGTTTTTTTTAACAGTGATCCTTATATTTACGTCCTTCTATTCAGCGTACTTTAAACGACTTATTTTTCTCGGGCTCAATATTTCGCAATTTATCTCAAGGCTTAAGTTTTTGGAATAATTGGCGGTTTCCAATTTTCGCGACGCGGTGGGATCTCAACATAGATTCCAATGTGTTCACATTTTATTGGAATTGTTCGCGGGACCTATTTTTCGCGAATTCTAGGCGATTCGTGAAATTCGCGAAAAGTAAGTCGTTTACAGTATATACTTCTTGGAAACACTCTGGAAGATAACCCATTCCAAGGAGTAGCATTGCCTGGAACTAGATTGTTTGGGCAACAAAGAAGGCAACTTCAGTTCTGACGACAGTAGAGGGCTTTTGTGTAGCGTACCCCAAAAAAACTTGGCGAACTCAAAAGAGATCTCATCGTTGCCATTGCACATATGCCGAACCCAAACCGCGTTTTGTGATTGGCTCGTGGCGACGACGATTCCTCTTTCCCCCGCTAGGCTATTTTAAAACTCCCTAACATCGACTGCTCCTTCGACAACTCTGAAGACGAATGAACAAACGAAATTTTCTTTTATTTCTCAAATAATAAAAGACAAGTAATGGAACAACGTGCATTCTCACTCTCAGTTTGGTTTAGGGCAGTTTACTCAACCGTTATTGGGTGAGGAAGCGAGTCCATATTTGTTTTTCATTCGGAGCTGTCTATATTCCGAGCAGCGCCAAACTAGCTTTCTCTATTTTCTCCGCCTCACTTTGGCTGCCGTGAGGGCAATGAGGATAAAATGAGATTTTCTACGAACTACGAAGAAGTGCCAGTGGAAGAAATGAGGCAGGTAACGTCGCTCTTACACCCTTTGATTACCGCACCTTCGTTACCAGAAAACAAGTCAAGGCACCAACAGCTCTATAATACGTTCAATTGGTTACCACACGCATAATTACTCATCGAAAAATTTAGCAAAAGCTTACGCAGCGGACACAACTCGTATGCAAAAGGCCGCGCAGTGTTCGCTGCACACACGACGGCAGAATTATTCTCGCCTCAAACATGTTTCGAAGAGCATGTTTGCTTCACACGTATGTATAAAAAATTCGTCTGCAGAGAGATTTTTTATGACCACCGTTATAAGGAAGAAACACGCCTCATACAATAGGGAGGTTTAGAGAACCCTTTTTGCGCATCGGACGATGGGCGGTTCGAACTGCGCATGCGCTACAGAAGGAGATTCTCACATGCATAGGTCGCACCGGAGGGCACACCGTACTGTATCAGATGCGCGGTTCCCTAAAGTGTCTGCAGACCGTATTTTATATGATCTGTGCGACAGAGGGCGCTCATGCCTAAGCTCGAAATATCGAAAGTTTTTTGCTCCTCTTACGATATATAGCACCGCAGAGGTCATTCTTCGGGCGTCCTTTGAGGGAAACCGTTCGCAGTAATGTTTTCCCGATCGAATGTCCTCGCATGAAATGTTTTTTATCTTTTATTTTTATTTTTACGTTTCAGGTTAAACGGTCCACGCGAATCTGAAAGGAGTTTTGCAAAGGCATATTTTATAGTGCCCGGACGGGTACGTCGTCTCTCCAGAGTGAACATGGATCCATGGTATGCCGTTGTATGAGACGACGCCCATTCCATCCGTGGCCCACCAGAAGCGGAACGTCGAGTCGATATCGATATCGCTAAAGAGACCCAGCAATAAAAACAGAAAACAAAGAAAAGAGTTGCATGTCTTTATTATTATTTTTTATTTATTTTGTTGTCAGATCATACCCGACTCTACGATACGATAAAGCCAACCATAGAGTTATTACAATAAACGCAAGAGGCTCAGGTGGCGCTAGTGTGCTGTTGCATTTTGAAGCAGTCAGCAACCAGTCTAAATTTGACTTCCGGTAATGCATTCCCAAGGGAAAACGGAAATGCGTTTTCTCTTCGCGCTCGATTATAAGAGCAAATATTGCTTAGTGTTGTGACAGAATAAAAAGTTTGGAATGTTTTACAATTGGGTGTACGAAAATATGTCTCAGAGCGTTTTTTTTCAGAATTCATGGCGCCGAACATTGCGCTAAAATTGCCCAATTCACATGTATAATACGTGTTGACGTGTCAGACTGCTATTATGTAGTCAATGCTATGAAGCACAGGGAGTGAATCAGCTTGATAAAACACCAAAAGGATGCTAATATATGGCAAATCAAACAATCAAAACAGTCGACCAGAACGAAGCATGGAGTTATGGAACGCAGATCACGTACAGTATTAGTAACAAACTGTGCATGAATAACCAAAATAAAACAGTCATCTGTCATCTTAATGCTATTACAGCTTGAATAAACCCTACGCACTTTTTAAATGTTCCTTTTGCTTGAATTGATAGGTTCTATTGACATTTCATGCTGTACAACATAGAATAGGGGGAGGGGGGGGGGGCTATGTTTGACAAATTTTTCGTTTCTCCTAAAAAGAAACGGAACCGACGATATCGCGTCTGATTGGTCAGAGGCTCAAATGACGAAAGAGGGAACTTTCATCATTTGAGCCTCTAACCAAGCAGACGTGATATCGTCAATTCCGTCACTTCCGTTTCTTTTAGGAGAAACGAAATGTTTGTCGAGCTTAGCCCCCCCCCCCCCCCCCCCCCCCCCCCCCTGCGCCTCAATTTTTGCTAACTTAAACATCGCTCAGTAAGGAAAAAAAATCAAATAAATAAATTACACTTTTATAATGTGAATAAAGCTGCATAGTACCCGTTAAGTGTAAACAAACTACACTGATTTCATTTATTCCCTGGCGAAGAGAAAAATATCACTTACGTTTTCCCATAGGAATGCACAGGAAGGCTGGAAGAGTAGACTGGTTAGTGTCTGCTTGAATTTACAACCTGAAGTCCCGTAGACACTATACACCTTTCCAAAAAACACTCGACCCCAGGGGCAGCAAACTGTTTTCAAGCCAGTCACTGAGTTTGAGGCTAGACTCTCACCGGCGTCCCTCCTAACCCTAACCGAGTGGACTGTGATTTCAATAGGCGCAGCCTGCGTAGGCGCAGTTTCAAACGCTGCTGGCGGCTAAATTCTCGTCTTTTCCCGCTATATTTTGTGTTTCATGGCACATGTATTTTCCAGAGGACATTGAGAAAGCATTGTGCCACATTTAAAAAAAAAAACAGAAAAAAAGCAAAAAAAACAAACATGAAAACTATTTTTGTTGGGTACGCGCGCGACAGAACGAATGCGACTGGAATGTATAATTCTAGTTATTTGTTTTTTTTCTTACGATAAGTTTTGACGGCACCGCGGGATTCGCCGCATGTGAAACGACAAAGCGCTTTGCCGACAAAAATAAATTGCAACAGAAGAGGGCCGAAAGGCATGCATTTTTCACGCTCACAAATAACGTGTTTACCGATGGACAGGACACGGACATACAATTGAGAAAGTGTTAACATTCGAACAATATATCGTACGTACCACACGATGCAGCGTTATCCGAAAAGAATTTATTTGAGAAAGATCTCAAATAACACAGTCACAGTCGACGACAGTCACATCTTGACGATCGGACGGAATCCGAGATGACTTCTTTTTGGGGCACGTTTTGGGGAGAGCTTCCTTTTTTCACAACCGCACCGAGGCAAAGAAACAAACGCGACTGACCGGTTTCTCACCCCAACCCGGACAACTATTTTTATAGATGACTGAGGATTCTACCCGGATTATCTCTGGGAGGGGGGAGAACAATGTTCGCAAAATCGCGTCGAGGGTCGTGTGACGTCCACCTCCTTCGTTTCCCGTGAATGTCGAGCCGAGCAGAACAGCTTGAATGGCAGGCACTTACCAACCTTATTTCTCACGATGGAAGATAACACAAAAAGGGTACGCAGCACGCATAAAAAAAATTAAGTGGAAACTGTCAAGAGAGGCGAGAAAAGTCGAATGCAAAACCGCTAAAACGTAGGTAGAGAACGTACGTAGGTAGAGGACCGCATTGAGCGGGTCTTCACAGTCCCAGGGAGCGGCAGAAAATCTCTAGCTGATAGAGGGCGCGAGAGTCGCGCCAGCCGCATCAGCATCAGCAACATGGCGGCGGCCTAGGAGCGTTTTTTGGAAAGGTGTATAGCGCCAGCTGGGCCTCCCTCGTTTATTGTAATAATTCTACGAAGTCAATCGAGCGGGGCCAAAAGTGCATCGTCACGGCGTTCATTGTCTTTGTGCATCTGCTCCCAGCGACTAAACAAAGCACGCACATTGATTGCGCCGCGATCCTGTTTCTGCGCTTGATTGCGCTTGATTGCTATAGCCGGTGACGGAAAACGCCACGAGAACGACGAGCGCCCGTGACGAAGCACTTTTTGGCGCTGCTTGATTATACCATGTTTCAGCTTGAAGCCAGGCACATTCGACGCTACAAGCTAGGTATAAGTGAGTTTCAGAATAGGGGGCCCCAACGTGTGGGTTCCCCTAAGAAATTCGGGGACCAAACGCAACAATCCTGGCGTCGGCGGCTTATAGAATAGGGGTTTCGCAAGGCAGCGCGGCGCGCTATCGTTTAAAGCAGTTTCCCGCTTGCAGCGCCAATGCAGCTAACAAGCGTAGTAATAAAAAAACAATATTACAAAAACATAAAACACATTTCCTTAGCAAGTACTTTTTGTTTACAAATATTAGTTAAGGTAAAACCGTATCAAGCAACCTAAAACAAAAGACAATTTTAAATCAGTAGGAATGTTTTTGGCTGTATTCAACCAAAACAACCCAATCCCTAGCACTTTAATTTCAAGCTCGTTCTCGGATTCTTTTTTTCAGATTCGTGTGGTGTGTTGACCTGACCGTCTGTGGGCGAAGATTTAGGACTATAACGATATGCCGAAACTGAGACAAACGCAACCGAGCATACTCTGCGAGCAGCTGCTCTATTTAGATCTGAGCTTGAGCGACTTTGAAGCCTTGCAAGACCTGTTTTTAAGTTACAGGTATCGTGCCACGAACGAAATCCACTGGAGCCTCGGAGCACGACCGACTCTATACTTACGACCACTCCATCTGGAAACACTCTTGCACGCACCTCCCGGAGGGCCGAGTTTCAGCGGCGCCTCGTGGCGGGGCCTGGAACTCTGTATATTTGTTCGTCTTCTCCGCGCTGCACCAGGTTGTTTTGGCCTCTATGGCGTTGGTGGTGCGCGGTCGCAGCCAATACCATCTGGTGTTGGCTGCGCAAACTAAAAAAAAAGCGAACTAGTTAATGAATTGGACTCGTTCAGTGTCCTTTACACAGAGAAAAACATTTTACAGCTTGAACGCGCTTCAAACCAGAAAGCGCGATCAACTTGCACGCACTCACGGATAACGGGAGAACCCGACGAGGTACCAGGACCGAGTTTTTGTGCCGCCTATGAGAACGCCTCTCACTAGGCGGCGCTAAAACTCGGCCCTGAGCCGGGAGTAGGCCTTCCATATTAGGAGCGCTCAGATGGAGTGGTCGTTAAGTACAGAGTTGGTCGTGCCTCGGAGTAGCGATACGTTGCCATGTCAGCGGTTACCGCGTCTCTTTAGGCTTAGGAACGGCCAGAATCACAAGACAATCTTTAAAATGGCGCGAGCTCACCGCTCATTCTTTGTGATTTGGTCGAGATAAAGCGAAGCGAAAGCCGGCTGCACCAGTCACGGGTAATGAACGTGGCTTATACTGTAGTGACCATGACGAGTGTGGTCCGAAGAGAGCGGAAAAGGCGCCGCCATGTTTGCCGACGCAACCCGGCCTCAAGCAATCGGGGGCCCCACGCTATTTCTCGAATTTCGCGTTATGGATGGGTGCCAGCCCAAAACCCAAAAATCAGTTTGGGTTCGACGCATGCTCAGTGGGAGGCCCCTATTTGTTTTGGGTCCCAAAGCTTTGGTGACCCCTATTCTAAAACTCTCTAATGGGACCAAGCGAGCAGCGTCAAAAACGCCAGAGGCCTTTTCTGTGTTTATGATCGATTCAGCGAGGATAGAACGCGTACATAAACACGACGAACACCACAGTGGTGTGCTTTTGACGCTGTCTGATTCGTCCCATCAGCTCGTAGAGTAGCGGCTGCGCGTCTGGACTTGGGGTGCATCGTAGCGTTGGCTGCCGTCGGACGCAGTATGAAACGGAATCTATGGGTGTGCCCAACAGATCTCACGCCGTAAAACGAGCCTCAAAGATCGGCGCCTGTTCACAGACAGTTCTAACGTTCACCGAATGTTCAGTGAGGCGGTGCATCGTACTGTGTGAAATTCCAAAACGCAATTCTTTTCCTGCGAAAAAAAAAAAAAAAAAGACTGCTGAACAAACTTTTTCTACGGTAGGCGTGTTCGCAGACGACGGAGTCTGTGAGCAGACCACATACATATACGTCGTCTACTCGCTACGCCTATCGGGAGATGGCACTGCAAGTGACACACGTCGCGAACACGGGCATCTGCGAATACGTTGACCGTTGACATTAGCATGTTTGTTCACCTAACGCTTTTACTGAAAGAGAACTGCGCCCTGAAATTTCCCGAAGTAGAATGCACCACGTTGATTCACATCCCGTGATTGTTAAAGCTTTCTGTGTGCAGGCGCCGATTGTGCAGGCTCTTTTCATAGCGTAATATTTATTTGGCGCAAGCAATTGACGGGAGCAAGATCATTCTTCACATTAAGAATGCACCCCGTATACTTTGCTTCACCTAAGTCCAGACGCACAGACGACTCTACGAGCTGATGGGACCAATCAGAGACTGTCAAAAGCGGACCCTCATGGTGGTCCTCATATTTCTGTACATGTTCTATCATCGCTGAACCAACCATATAAACAGAAAAGGATCAGTAACCTGCTCCTTTGACGCAACTTGATTAGTCGCACTAGCTCGTAACGTCGGCTGCGTGCCAGATGGCCCATCCCTCTACCTTATGACTGGGGTCCATGTTTTTTTTCCTTCCAATTCAGGGATGTTTTTCAGGATGTCGCTTCGGTAACTGGACAAAAGTCACCGGACAGAAGCTCACCCGTTTTTTCACAGATCCGGACAAGAGCTCGCTCCTTTTTCTTGGCTACCCAGGCGAAGCACGGGCTGGGCTAAAGTGCGCACGCGATGGACATTGCACCATTTTAGGAGGCTGCTTCTTCCACCTCTGCCAAAACACGTACAGAAAATTGTCAAAAGAAACCATTCTACTATTGTTGAAGGAAACGTGTTGGTAAGACAAATTTAGCGACGACACTTTTCCTAGATTTAAATTGCAGTGACGGTTCGTCTTGTCACTTCAGCTGTCTGGAATGCTGTTGAACCTCCGGGAACAATTTGCTAAGAAAATAAATAAACCAGCACATAAATGTTAGGCACAATATCTCTTCATTACTAATGGGGCTCGGAGTAATATTTGAAGTGAATATATAATACAGTTTTGCGTCAGGTTCTATTTGACATCACCCTGAGATAATCCTTGATTTCAAGTACATTTATGGCGCACAATGACAGGAACAATTTAATTATCTTGGCAGGAACAATTTAATTATCTTGGCCATGGCCAAGATAATTAAATTGTTCCTGTCATTGTGCGCCATAAATGTACTTGAAATCAAGGATTATCTCAGGGTGATGTCAAATAGAACCTGACGCAAAACTGTATTATACAAACCATTGAGTTCAGATAAAAAAAAAAAAAGGATACTTCGCAGGTACGGGGTTGGGCGTTTTCGACAAGTGCAAGACTGACGACCAATTTAGAAAGCTGCACGGGATGTTGGATAGGCTGGCGTTCCTTCCACCATAGCTTGTGCCCGAGTGACTAACCTACACCAGGGAAAAGTCTACCGGTGAAATCGGTGAGCTGCTAGACTATTTTGATTGCACGCATGTCAACGGCCCCTTCCGTGTTACTTCTGCTCCTTCTGCTGCAGCACCCAGAGCAAATTCTTCGCTTTGCCTGACTGTGCGCCGAGGATGATCGGAGTTTCCCCCGGAACGATGGAATATGTAAGACGCTACTCTACAAGATGGAGACTGGACGAACAACGCCTGCGAAGAATGAAATAACGGGTTCCAGAAGCTTGTCGGTCACTCCCATCCAAGCATCTGGAGGCAGATCAAATGCATACAGCAAGATCAGGCGCCCGTTGCCATGGTATTGACACAACCCCGGAGAGTGGAGCCCCCAGTGAAGTGGGTGCGGAAAACAACTTTGTGCTTGCAGAACCGCCTAAAAAAATAGTTTGGAGGGTCTCCAGGTACACGAGATCTACCAGGACTGATGGAGACAATAGGGGACTGCATTCGCTTCTAATCAGTCGATAAATAAACTTGTTTCCGCTCTAATTAACAAACCAGATGCCCGTCAAATTCAATTTAGCGTTGCATTTTAGTGTCGCACGCAGGCCCCTAAGTTGTCGGCACTCGTGCTAAGACCATCATAAAATTTTCTCCTGGTGAGCTTTTGTCCTGGTCTGTGAAACAAATGGTGAGCTTTTGTCGGGTAAGTTTTTGTCCGCTGAGCATTTGTCGGGCGAGCTTTTGTCCGGTGTGCTTTTGCCCGGTGAGCTTTTTTCCGGAATTCGTATTTTCCTCACATATTCGGTGTTTTTCAATATAAATTTGAAATGCCTGACAAAAAAAAAAAAAAAAAAGGAAAACAGGAACGTTTATAAAGGCATTAAAAAAAAAAAGAAAAAAAAAAGAAAACTACGACACGGGCATGGGATTTCCGACCTCCAGGGAACATGAGTGTGACCGTAACGCCACACCGATTAAAAAAAAAAAAGGTATTGATAAGAAAAGGCTATACAATAAGGACTGTGGTTCGGAAGAAAGACGCGCGGGCAGCTAGTGGATAAAGTGGAGAGATTTTTCCTGGTCAACACAAACTAAAGGGGTAAGTAAAAATGTCCTTCCCGTGCAATATTTTTTTTATTGACTTACAGTACAATTTTGGGGTCTCTTGGCGTTCCTCGGGGGCCAAGCACAAGCACTTTTGGTTCGGGGGCCCTCAAGCACTTTTGGCTCGGAAAGTTATACGGCGGGAAATCCACCGCCGCGATTGGTCAGCGCCGCGCTTGACATTGACGCTGGCCAATCGCAGTGGTCGGAGATCCCGCCGACTTTCTCGCCGAACGTCTAAATGAGAGCTCCAGGCATCCCTGGAACGACCGCGGGCAACTGCGGGCCGGTCGGAAAGCCTCCACGGGCGGGATCTGGCCCGAGGGCCTGGGTGTAATGACCCCTAATCTGATGGATAAATAATTACGTCCCATAAATTGAGACCTGCTAATCTAGAACAAGTGAGTGAAGCTTTTTTGTATTTTTTTTTTGTTGCAGATTTTGTTTTTTAAGGACTGTAGGAACAGACATGGGAGTGCGGAGAAGGTAGCAGTCATTTTTTTATTTAATAATTAAAAACATTGTTCAGATAGAATATCTTAACCACGTATGGGTTTCTTGGAGTTCCACGTTTTTAATATCTTCTAATAAAAAACACCTCTGATTTTCGTTCTTATTTCTAGTCGGGAGACGTCTTCATTCTGCAATTTCCCCTTTCTTAGACATTGCAGGCAATAATAATAATAATAAAAAAAACACAGATGCATACGAGGTAGACAGGCAGAAATGCTCTCTTCGACAGTCGAACACGTATATAATTGACAAAAACTAAAGACGACGCTGGTTTGAAATCCATTGAGGGGACAGCGAAAACTCTCGGAGGCTGCGCAGATCGCAAAAGTAATTTGGCGGAGAGCCGCTCGTCTTAAAGCTATGTCGCCGTTTAAAAGACACCGACAATGTAGGACAAGATGCCGAGCGAGGAATTGCCCTAACTGAAATAAATGGTGTGTCAGTGCCAAACTACGTCCAGACTGCATGTTCGCGAACCGACATGTGCTCTTTAGAAGTCGCAAAATCCGGGGATTTTGAAGACCCGTCTGCTTATAATTCGGAGCTTGTCGGTCTATCCTGCGACGGAGATACCCACAATGTCCGCTGAAAGAGAGAACTTTGGACAGGGCCACCCGAAAAAAAAGGCAATATCAATGAAGCAATGAAGCAATGCTGAGGGTGTAGGCTAGCTGGTGCTGATTGATCATAGTTGTAAACCCGAGACTGGGGATACGGACAAGGGACAACCACAGAACGACATGGACGAATTTCTTCCTTTGTGAAACACTCGACGCTCGGTTCATTTCCTTCTCCCTTCCATCTTCTCTGGCTCTCGCATCATGTTTTCTCTCTCTTCACCCAGGCCTCCGCTCCAGCCGATGCGGTAGGCGGAATAAAGCGCGAAACACATGTCCGACAAAACCGTCCGATCCGACGTCCGACCGCGCGATACGACGGTGGGAGGCGAGGGTTTTCAACGCTCTCCGATGCTTCGAAAACCCTCGCCCCCCAAGGTCATTCCGGCAGTCCGCACGTCGAATCGGACGGTTTCGTCGTACATGTGTTCCGCGCTTAATTCTTCAAGCTGCTAATTGCAAAGATGTTTAGATGTTTTGTCCTCTGTTCTTTCTATAGTACCTGTTTCTTTCCTTTTACCCCTGAAACGGAAAATCGGCGTGTCTCCCTATTGAAAAAAACAGTATGATTCTGAACCCGGCATACCCGAATTTGAACTGGGAAAAATGGAAATTGAACAGACTAAACTGGCAATATAGGGAAACAAACTGGCCGAATTGGAACATTAACGAGCCAAACTGGCACCTTAACCTGCCAAACAGGCAGCCGAACTTGCCAAAGAGGTAGACAAACTTGCCAAACAGGCAGCCAAACTTGCCAAACAGGCAACCGAACTTGCTAAACAGCAAACAAAACTTGCCAAACAGGAAGCAGAACTTGCCAAACAGGCTGCCGAACTTGCCAGACAGGAAGCAAAATCTGCAAAACAGGAAGCCAAACAATAGAAAGCAAAACTTGCAAAACAGGCAGCCAAACTTGGGAAACAGACAGCTGAACTTGCCAAACAGGCTAAACTGAGTGCTAGACAGGTGAAAGTGGTAGCAGAACTGGTCCTACTGGTATTCAGACTGTTCAAAGAGTGACCTAACTGGTTACACTGATAATCAAACTGTTCTTCAAACTTGAAGCAGAGCTTCGAATTGTGGTTGGACTGTTCAAACTGGTAGCTAACTGCTCAAACTGGTGGTCGAGCTGTTCAAGTTGGTAATTGAGCTCCTCTAACAGGCATTTGAACTGCTCAAAATCGTGTATATATACCGAAGAAAGGTTTTATAATCTGCCTAGCAACCTATTTTGGTCAATTACTTCGTAAATGTAATTTAATTTTACAACGTTTGCCGCCTTTTGCTCCAGCTTCCCAGACCTGTGGTCTAAACAAAAAACAAAAAACAAACAAACAGACAAACTATACCTTTGTCCGAAATAAGATAATTACAATTAGAAGAAATACTTGACAAAAAGTAATTAATTGCAATTTAGATTACTTTTAGAAACTAATGTAATTTAACAATTGCTTTCCTTTGAGCTACCCGACATCAATAACTTTTATATAACAGCATTGTGTTTGCTCGGAAATGCAATTGTCGAGTATTTTCTTTTGGCATTTGTTTTGCTGATTTTAATTCATATGATAGAATGCTAAATTGCAAGTAGAACACAATTAATTAATTTTGAAACGACACTGTTTAGGATTGTTAGTGTTTGTATCACTAACGATAAGTATATCTTAAGGCTCAATAATGCGCGCCCTGTCAATGCAAAATTACTATATCCACGCCGACCGTCGAGCAGTGTACGTGGACGATCGAAGCAACTTCATACAATTATACGTTATTCCTTTTTTTTTAAACCGTAACTAAGCGATTTATCTGTATACATTAAGTTCGCAGCGATTGGCAATTTATGCAATTGCACCGTACAAAGACGCGGATGTCACCGCGCACTTTGATTTTTGCTACACATTTGGCGGAAACAATCATATTGCGCTGTTTAAGTGATTTAGTGCGCAAGAAAAACCCCCACTGTATCAATCCCCCAAATGGAAAAATTAGAAGTAGGTGAGCCCCGTAGCCTATTGAAGTTAAACCGACTATGACTGGCTAGAACAGGAAGAGAGTGGTCTTGGTGCGTGACATTGGCAGGCTCTGGATTCGCTGAGAATTTTACGGACCCCTGTCAACAAGCCCAGAGTTAGTGCATCATAGATATTGTTCACTTTCTTCTCTCCATCTCTGTATTCTTTCTTATCGCTATCTCGTTCTCTGCCTCCCGTTCCGTATCCCTTTTTATCTCTCTGTCTCTCTCGCTATCTTTCTTTATTTTCACTTTTTTTCTCTATCGTTCTTTCAGACCCATCGAAGCACTGAATTTTGTTGTGCACCGATGCCGTTCACTCGCTGCAACTTTTTTTCCGAGCGTGATTACTGCTGCGGAAAGGCGAAAGTCCAGGGTCGCTTCAGGCACCTAAAGCTGCCTGAAGCAACAGTCAAGTATGATGCTTACCTGCTTCTCAAAAAAAAAAAAAAAAGTCAAAATTTGGATTCCTCTGACTTTGCATCTACACCGCAATCTGCAACTCCAAGCATTCGCGAACCGTTGATACAGCAGACACTATCGTCTTCAGGCGAATCATCTAATCAATTCGTCAGTGCTGAGTATTTTCCAATCCTTTAAGCCACTCAACGCAACGTCGAGGACTATTAATAGAAATAAATGAACTGTGTAAAGGACGAGGACAGAGGTCGAAACGAGTACGACACACGGAGCGCAGACTTCCAACTGTTTATTTGGCGCAGACACAACAGTATATATGACAGCAGATATCGGTTTGCGGTTAAATAAGGTTTAAACATGACCATCCAAAAAAGAGAATTCCTTGTCTGATAGTGAAACAGATTGCATGCTTATGCAGTCGTGACCTTTCTTTTTAATGAAGTAGGCTTCTACGAGTTTTCTTTCCGTTGCCTCATTTGCTCTTGCGAGAACTCGTGTCCTTTGCAAATCAGGATGACAACCGCATTTCAAACAATGTACAGACAGATGTCCGCCTGTGTTGTTTTTTATCGACAGAAAGTGTTCTCGTGCCCTCAGGTTGAAACAACGCCCAGTCTCGCCGATGTATACTCGCCCGCAAGAAAGCGTAATTTCATAGATAACACCGGATGCGCATTCCGTGTAGCGCGTGTGGTGCTCCTTTTTGCATTTGTTGATGTTCACTCTTGGCTTCATCATAGGGCACACTTTACTGAGTTTGCAGGGCGCTGAAAAGACGACCGAGAGACCATACCTGGCCGCTACCTTTTTCAGGTTATGGGACAGGCCGTGGTGGTACGGGATGACATGCACGCGCATTTTTTCTTTTCGCCTCTGCTCATTACTACCAGTTTTCTGCTTCTGTAGCAAGCGCACACAGACAGCAGAGACCAAGTGTTGGGGGTACCCTGCGGCAGTAATGCGGTCTCACTGATCGCGGAAACTGGACGCCATTTCGTGAACACAGGATTTTTCTAATGCTGATGTACAGCTAGACATAACGATGGCTCTTTTAACAAGCTTTGCGTGAGCACTGTCATAGGGCAAAAGGCCCTTCTTGGTCCTAGGCTGGTGTGACCAGCAGTTGTGGTTGTCACTAAACGTTATTTTTAGATGTAAAAACTGGATGGAACCGTTAGCGGTCAATTGATGGGTAAAATTAAGGCCATCGGATGCTGGTACGAAGATGGATAGAATGCTAGAAACAGCCTTGTGAATACAATGAGAACCTTCAATATCTAAAAGCACAAGGTAATCATCGACTACATTCAGCATGTAGTGCGCGTTTTTAGATATGTCGATGATTACCTTGTGCTTTTAGATATTGAAGGTTCTCATTGTATTCACAAGGCTGTTTCTAGCATTCTATCCATCTTCGTATCAGCATCCGATGGCCTTAATTTTACCCATGAATTGACCGCTAACGGTTCCATCCAGTTTTTAGATCTAAAAATAACGTTTAGTGACAACCACATCTGCTGGTCACACCAGCCTAGGACCAAGAAGGGCCTTTTGCCCTATGACAGTGCTCACTCAAAGCTTGTTAGAAGAGCCATCGTTATGTCTAGCTGTACATCAGCATTAGAAAAATAATGTGTTCACGAAATGGCGTCCAGTTTCCGCGATCAGTGTGACCGCCTTACTGCCGCAGGGTACCCCCAACACTTGGTCTCTGCTGTATGTCTGCGCTTGCTACAGAAGCAGAAAACTGGTAGTAATGAGCAGAGGCGAAAAGAAAAAATGCGCGTGCATGTCATCCCGTACCACCACGGCCTGTCCCATAACCTGAAAAAGGTAGCGGCCAGGTATGGTCTCTCGGTCGTCTTTTCAGCGCCCTGCAAACTCAATAAAGTGTGCCCTATGATGAAGCCAAGAGTGAACATCAACAAATTCAGAAAGGAGCACAGCACGCGCTACACGGAATGGGCATCCGGTGTTATCTATGAAATTACGCTTTCTTGCGGGCGAGTATACATTGGCGAGACTGGGCGTTGTTTCAACCTGAGGGCACGAGAACACTTTCTGTCGATAAAAAACAACACAGGCGGCCATCTGTCTGTACATTGTTTGAAATGCGGTTGTTATCCTGATTTGCAAAGGACAGGTGTTCTCGCAAGAGCAAATGAGGCAACGGAAAGAAAACTCGTAGAAGCCTACTTCATTAAAAAGAAAGGTCACGACTGCATAAGCATGCAATCTGTTTCACTATCAGACAAGGAATTCTCTTTTTTGGATGATCATGTTTAAACCTTATTTAACCGCAAACTGATTGCTGCTGTCATATATACTGTTGTGTCTGCGCCAAATAAACAGTTGGAAGTCTGCGCTCCGTGTGTCGTACTCGTTTCTACCTCTGTCCTCGTCCTTTACGCAGTTCATTTATTTCTAAAATCATGAACCAACTAGCCCGCCAAAAGGTGTTACTATTAATAGTCCTGGATGTTGCGTTCCTGGTGAAGATGGCTCGTATCGCACTGAGCCGCCCGCTCGATCCCTGCGGCATCGAGGTTTTCTCTAGCGTCACATCCTTAGATAGGGAACGTCCCGATTCTCCTCTGCACATTCTTAATCCGTTCTCCAGTGGAGACGGTAGCTCGATACCCAGGTTCAAAAACGCTGGTGTAAATCGAGTTGATCTGTTCACGGTCGTCCTATTGGCAAAGCCCATCTCGGCAATGTGCTCGTCCCAGTCCCTGTGTGTGTCCGTTAGTGCAATCATCATGCGTTTTATGTTCCGATTCACTCCTTCAGTGATATTGGCTTCATGATTATATGGTGCAATCTTCTTGTGCTTTATATTGAGCGCCATGCAGGACACTACAAACACTTGGCTAGTAAGTAACTAGCATTATCGCTAACGAGACATCTGGGCGTGCCAAAGCGCAGGAAAGTAGCTAAAAACTTATCTCAGATCCGCTCCGGAATCAGTTCCCTCATGGGCTACACTCTAAAAAAAAAGGGTATAGTTCTCCCTAAATGGAGAAACGCTCATGACACATATGTTCCTTCAGAAAGGGAGAAACTTTCGCCCCTAAAGCAGGTCAGCAAGAGTTCCACCGTCGCCTGCATCTCATTATGGAGGCCACGAATCGAGCAAATCGAGCTCAGTAAAGCTTAGCGAGAACACTAAGTCTATTGTGCGGGGCGAGAGGAGCAGCAAATAAAAAGTTAACACGAGCTTTCCGCGAACTGTATTTATTTCCGAAGCCGGCTTCCCCCTGCAGGTAAAAAAACTTATGTTTCGAAAGCATGCAGTCACTCAGTCTTCTCGTCGTCGGCACTGCGATGTTGAACGGAGACAACCGGCACCCAGTTCGCGCACCTTTGCTATTCCTCGAGCCACAATTCGTTCATCAACCGTTGCGTCAACCGCACATCACGGAGGAGTGGTAAACCATTCGCCCGCAAAACCAAGAGCCGCTCTAAAAAAAAGCAAATCCAAAGCACCCTTTTGGCTCATTTCAGCACGGTAACACGAAATTATGGCGTAGCCGCGTAGAGTAAAAGGAGGTTAAATCTTGCCACCAGATGGCAGGGTCAAGCAGAGTAATCCAGCGCCGCATATGGGGAGAGTTTGGTCAGTCTATGATCTCGACGCCATAACGCTCTCCACACGAGTGAGCCAATCAGCACGCGGCGCAGAGTGAAAGGCATGAGCGCATGCGCGTGAACTCCCGGCTGCTCCCAGCTGAGTGGGGAGGGCCGCCATTTTCGTTCATTCTCCCGGCAGAATGCATGGGATCGGCATCTAAATCTCGATTATTTCCTTTTATATCGCTGGTTATCGCTGGCTCTGGCAAGAAAATGATATACTGTTATTCCTCGGCGGGTTAAAATGCTAATAAATTAAGTTTTCTGGACGTATGGCCACAAACTTTTATTCAGGCGAAAAAGAAGTCGGCCTGTAGCAGACGACGCGTAGTCTCAGCAGTGCTCTTCTCCGATCAGTCTCCGACAGCGTTGCAAAAAAATGGCGGTCGTCTCTTCTCTGCTCCCTTCTTTTTCTCTCGCTCCTTCGGCGCTTTCCTCCCTTTTATTTACTTTTCTCCTCTCCGGCGCCTTCGTCGCCACACCCACTGGCCAAACTCTCCCAATATACGGCTCTGGAGTAATCGCAAGTAGCTAGGCTAGGTGGCGATAGGTACCGCCCAATTCATGTTCTGCAAAAAATATTTTAACGTTACAATGCATGGTGTATCACATATGATACAAACCAAAAATATGTTCACATCGCCGGATATGTCGTTGGACAAGACACGAATGCACGGTGGATCAGATCTGATACAGACCGCGGGCCATCTAGTGCAGTTAGGCGCTCCTAGGTGCCGCCACTGATCTGTTGTTCTGCCGATACTCCAGTTCAGCGTTGTCTCGGCGCTGCATTTGGTAAGCTTGGCACCTCAAAAAAATATATTTGAGAAGCTTCACTTTTACTTTTCACCGGACAGACGTTTATCTCCGCGGTTTTGCCGTCAGCACAGTGTTTGGTAAGCGAAACTAGCTTTGTGCCAGATATGATACGTTGTGCGTATAGGGAAAGTGCTTTGTACTTTTGCTTTACTGCCTGGCATGGCCCGTTTTATTTTATAACGATGATGTACGCAGCAGTACCTAGTGCAGCGCTTTGTTTTCGACAGGAAAAACACTCTGGAATGTGGGAATATTTTGCGAGGCAATGAAAATACCCATTTTTGCCTATATCATCGTGGGCACATTGAAGGAGCCGCACGTGTCGCTTTCTAAACAGATTGCGCTGTGATGTGTCACAGATGTGTAGTTAGACGATGCATCTACCTGCACCGTTCTGGTAAATTACCGCATGACATATTCAGAAATTAACTGGTGTGGTCCCTTCAAAGGGCCCCCCGCTATCGCGGTCGTTCGTTTGTTTTCTTTTCCAAACACGCACTATAACTGTTGTTTTTGCTACGCAGTGCAAACATGGCGAATGGCCTCTCGGATGAAGGAATCCAAGATATTCTTTTTCCCGAGGGGAGTGAAGCAAGCGATGATTCAGATTTCGAGCTTGAAGAGGACGAATATTCCGCCAGCAGCGACGAAGAAGTTCCAGGTGTCTCTCATGTCACTGAAAGCTCTAGTGCCGGAAGCGGAGAAACATTTCAGTGGAAGAAAAAAGCGCTCTGTGTCTCCACAATGTGCACAATTTTCCGAGCTTTGCCTCCGGAGATATTGAAGCTGGAAACACCGTACCAGTTTTTTCAATATTTTTTTACGGACCACCTGATAGCATTCACCTCCGAACAGTCCTCACTCTACAGCGTGCAAGTCGACGCTGAAAAGCCAACTGAGGTGACGCCAAGCGATATCAGAAAGTTCCTGGGAATCTGCATCTACATGTCCCTGGTGCACCTGCATCTACATGTCCCTGGTGCACCTGCCGAGTGTTCGAGACTACTGGGACTCAGAGCTCGGAAACAAGACAATATCTTCTATAATGTCAGTGAACACCTTTGAAAAAATAAGACGGTTCTTACACTTCTGCCACAAAGAAGAAGTGGACCCGTGTAAAGAAACACGAGACAGGCTTTTCAAAATCAGGCCAGTTCTTGAAACCTTGAGAAGATTTCTTTCTGTTCCCATTGAAGAATGTCTCTCACTCGTCGAACAAATGTGCAGCACTAAAGCCCGACATTTCTTGAAGCGGTACATGCCTAACAAACCCCACAAGTGGGGTCTACAAGCTGTTTGTGCTCAGTGGCGTGTCCGGATACGCTTATGACGTGGAATCTACACAGGTAAGAAAAACTGTCCGTGAAAAAGGAGACCAGCGGAGCCAGACCTCGGTGCTACTGGAAACGTTGTCGTGAGGCTTAGCAGGCAGATCCCAAGGAACCCTAACCACAAGCTTTATTTTGACAATTATTACACTTCACCAAAGGTTATGGTCTACCTTGCAAAACAGGGGATCCTTTCTTTTGGCACCATAGGGGGAAACCGCATTCCAAACTGCAAGCTCCCCACTGAAAAAGAACTGAAAGGAAATGAAAGGGGGACAACAATGGAGAATGTTGCCTGCGTTGATGGAGTTGATGTGACCGCCGTCGTTTGGAAAGACAGCAATACTGTCAAGGTCCTTTCTACGTTCGTGGGAGCGGAGCCCAAGGGACAAGTGGAGCGATATGATCGCAAGACAAAAAGCAAGGTCCAAGTTGGATGCCCCAACATAATCGCCCAGTATAACCTCCACATAGGTGGGGTAGACCTTCCTGATGGACTCATGGGTCAATACAAGATTGCCATGCGATCGAGGAAGTGGTAGTTCAAGCTCTTCTATCACCTCATTAACCTCACCATGGTGAACTCCTGGATACTCTACAAAAGAAGTAGAGGCCACTCTGCCGCAACAGCTCTTGCAACGTTTTGAACGGAGGTTGCCCAATGCCTCGCAAAAGAGAGAGAAATGGTAGCCAAACGAGGCAGACCATTAGCAGAGCTACAACGCGAAATTGAAGAAAAAAAGAAAAAAGGGCCTGCCACGCACGTACCTCCTCAAGACATCCGGCTTGACCAGCTCAGCCACTGGCCTCAGTGGATGGACACGAGACAGCGCTGCAAACTTCCAAAGTGCCCGGCACTCACGTTTGTCAAATGCGACAAGTGTGGCGTCGCTCTTTGCATCAACAAGAAGAGGAATTGCTTTTATGCTTTTCATAACCGATAGTACCCCAAATGCATGGTGTATCATATATGATACATGCATTTTTTATTGATTTCAAAGGCTAAAAATAAAGCCGGAATTTTTTATTGATTTTTCGTAGTTTCTTTCAGTGCAATAGACCGAGAAAATATTTTTTCAGGTGTATATAAAAAGTCATGCATTGTAGGGTTAATTTTTTCACGCCACCATTGCGTTTCGGGAACCTCTATCATATACACATGTAGACACATTATGCATACTACAAGCATCAGCTAAACATACATTGAGCGCATACACACGCATCGCACGTACAAACATCAATACAACAGCACCCTAACCGATCACTACTCTCGAGCTCTGCGTTTCCGTCCTTTATATTGGTCGCTTTGAACATACCGAATTTCTGGGTGACTCCCTAAGCAATAAAAACTATTCCCAGCATGTTGATTTTTTTCCAGCCATGTCATACATCTGAGAGTATTTATAATAGCTCAGGGGATGAATCTCTTATTAAAAAGAAAACGCTCGGTCATGCCGTAATTATTTGAAAGCCAATAAATCGAGCCTCTCCAATGCAGTTCCAAGCCATGAGTTTGTTTCCCCGCACGGCACTTCGTGGCCAGTATTTCTATTGTACTGTTTGTTTTTCTATTTGTGCTGTTCGCGCACGGCTGCAATTGCCGTCTTGAATTAATCTCTGTAGAGCGGATATTCACTCAGCTGGAAGTGTGAACAGGCCTTTACTCAGTGTACATAGCGCTGCTGGCACTGCTCCGGAACTTCGCTGTTTCTAGCGGCTTCGTTTGCTCGTTTGATAAAATTAGTGGTAAAAACGTCAATACAGTCGGAATGTTGTGCACGTTTGGACTAGAAGACAGAATTACAGGTGGCCTTCGCTGCCGCTGAAGCTCAATCAACTCAACAACATTTATTAAACAACGTGCGCGACGTGCTCGAAAGACGAAACCGAAAGAAGATGAGTCGGGAAGGCGAAAGCTTTCTCCCGTCTGCCTGGAGAAGGAGGAAAACGTCTCGTTCCTCCCTTATTCTAGTGTCCGCTTGGGAGCGCGTCTGTAGAAGGGAAGAAGACGCACCGTTGCTACCTTTTTTCTCCATTTTTTCTTAGAGTGTACATCTCCACCCACTTCGAGATATGATCAGTGATTACCAGCAGATACTGGATTCTACGGGGACTCCATGGCAATGTACCTAAGATGCCGCAAGCGAATGTCTTCCACTGGTAGTGACTCACCACTGACTGCATCAAACCAGGAGATTTTCCATCAATCGGCTTTGCCTTCTGGCAGGCCGGGCAGCTACGAGCATACCGAAATACGTCCTGCCTCATCCCAGGCCAGGTCGCGATGCGACAAATTTTGAAAAGTCTTGCTGCCGCTTCCATGACAACCAGAGCTGACTCACGAAAGTAATCCACAAAATTCATACGTAGCTTCCTAGGAACTACAGCCCTGAAGAAAGAGTCATTCCCTTCCTCTTCGTCAATTATTGGGATGTAGCGGAGCAACAAGCCCTCTTTGCCCAGCAGACACGAATCGAACGGCGAATCCGTCCGTTCGTCCGTCCGCCTTTCCGGTGTTAACTGCATTTTCCGAAAGTTTTCTCAACACTCGCCGACAAAACCCACTCGCTTTCTGGGCCTCGAGCAGGTTTTCCTTGCTTTCCGCTTCACCCCAAGCCACGGTTATTTGCTGTGTCCAGCAGCGTCCCACCGCCTCCACACTCTTAGAAAAAAGGGTCAGTATAGTCCTCCCTAAATAGAGGAACGATCTTGACACATATGTTCCTTCAGAAAGGGAGAAACTTTCGTCCCTAAAGCAGGGGAGCAAAAGTTGCTCCGTCGCCTGCATCTCATTATGGCGATCACGAATCGAGCAAATTGTGCTCATTAAGGCTTAGCGAGAACACTAAGTGTATTGTACGGAGCGAGAGGAGCAGCAAATAAAAACGTAACACAAGCTTTCTGCGAACTGCATTTATTTCCGAAGCCGGCTACCCCCTGCAGGTAAAGAAACTTACGTTTCGAAAGCATGCAGTCACTCAGTCTTCTCATCGTCAGCTCTGCGATGTTAAACGGAGACAACCGGCACCCAGATTGCGCACTTTATGTCTTACCTTTGCTATTCCTCGAGCCACAATTCCTTCGTCAACCGTTGCGTCAACCGCACATCACGGAGGAGTGGTAAACCATTCGCCCGCAACACCAAAAGCCGCTCTAAAAAAAAAACAAAAAACAAAACCGAAGCAGCCTCTTGGCTCCTTTCAGCACGGTAACACGAAATTATGGCGTATCCGCGCAGAGTAAAAGGTGGTTAAATCGCTTGCCAACCAGATGGCAGGGCCAGGCAGAGTAATCGCAAGTAGCTAGCTAGGTGGCGCTAGGTACCGGCCAATTCATGCTCTACAAAATATATTTTTATTTTTTTCGCTCCACCATTGCGCTCCAGGATCTCCCGGTAACCTTTATTATTCACACATTAGGCATACTACAAGCAACAGCTGAAGATTCATTGAACGCATACACATACATCGCACATACAAACATCAATACAACAGCACATTAACCCGACCACTGCCCCAGAGCTCTGCGTTCCCGTATTTTATACTGGTCGTTTTAAATGTAGGGAATTTTTCGCTGACTCCCTAAGCAATAAAAAAGATTGCCATCATTTTGATATTCTTCCAGCAATGTCATACATCTGAGAGTATTTATAATGGTTCAGGGGATGAATCTCTTATTAAAAAGAAAACGCTCGATCATGCCGTAAATATTTGAAAGTCAATAGTTCGAGCCGCTCCATTGCGGTTCCAAGCCATGAGTTTGTTTCCTCGCACGGCACTTCGTGTCCAGTATTTCTATTGTTTTTCTAATTGTGCTGCTCGCGCACGGCTGCTATTGCCGTCTTGAATTAATCTAAGTAGAGCGGATATTCACTTAGCTGGAAGTGATGCTTCACGGGCAGAGAAATCGCTTTTCGATCAACTGGAATGCAGTCAAAGCCACAACCTGCGGCAGGTGTTAAGTGTACGGAGCTACGCCGTGGCGAGCTCGAAAACTTCTTGCGCTCATCCCAGCGCGCCACTTGGAGGGCAGTTTCCCCAGGAACCGTAGTATATTTATACAGTAAAATAAAGGATAGCTTTTTTTTTTTTCGATTTTAACTTTTTTTGACTGCGAAAATTCCACTGTAAATATACATACCTTCCGTCACAATCTCGTCCTGTTCGGTCCTTTCCCCAGAGCGCATTCGCTCTCGAGGACCGATAGTCACACTGGCCACTGTACGATAGGAGCCTACTGTTCAGACCAGCGTTCCAACATGACTATCCGCACGTCGATCGACTGCACCTAATTCCTCAAGTGGTCTCAAACTCTTTAATGTAGAGCGGAATGTCAACCTGCGACACCCCACCCCCTCCGATCACGGCCCGACCAGCGGCCTTTCGAAAGAAGCGAGGATCGCTTTGACGATAGCCGGCGCGACCCGCGCAGCTAACACCTCCTCATGACGTAGCCCAGCGCGCGAGCATTCCGTTCCCTCCACCAATTTCGGTGAGGAAGTTAGGGAGTAACGTGGTCTAGCCTCGATTGCGCTGGACGTATGCTGAAACGGATTTGTTGAGGGTAAAAACCGCTGCTCGGTTAGTATGACTTGGCCAATGTGGTAGAAAGTGGTGCCCAAACGAAGCCAACTAAGGAGGCAAAAATATGCTCGGACTTCGCGCGATTCCCGGCAGGGGTACTATTGGTTTAGGGGCCTTCGTACAGGCGTGAACGTGCGCCATGCAGAGTTCAAGCTGTAAGTTAGACACCGTAGTGTTGGCAGTCGTACTAAAGTTATCAGTTTTTTTATCTAAATTGGAGACTTCAGACAATCGTCTCGGGTTGAAGGCACGCGGGGAACAAACATGAGATTGCGCTACACTGTTGCTTGGTGCATGTTAAACGTCCAGGTTTTCAGTCGTACTGAGCTTTCCAGATGTCCTGTCTACAGCAAGGTTAAAAGACATAATCTTAAGTAAAAGGTACGATTGGCGACACTGTTAGCGCGAACAAGCCATTGCCGCTTTATTTTTTCTAACAATTTTGAAGCAGGGCTTGTAGTATTGGAATACAAATATATCGCGATAGTATTCTGAAAATATATTATGCATCTATATTTCTGTATCGTGTAACAATTTTTAAACTGTATTTTGTATTTCTGTAGCAAAGTATATTTTCGTGTGTATTTCTGGTATTGCGCTACTATTAGGGCCGACGTATTTCGGTACACTTTTAAAATAATGGTTGACTTCCATCCAGAGGGCCAACACCCGTCTCGTCAGGGACATTTTGTATCCTGACCGCACATGACTCCCTTCTTTGTTGTGCAACATTTTACTAATGTTTTCACACACTTTAGATGGTCGACTACTCCACTTGATTCCAAAAGTTGAAGACTGTAGTGCACCCCACAGATAAAAGGATACGGATTCCTTCAACTTCATTAAATAGTGAAGATATAAGGTCACTGCTGAAACAGGTGTCCGGATTGGACATAAGCATAGTGACTTCTCGAGCTTATTTTGGGGGACACAAAACTGATATTGGTGTCCCTGGAATTTTGTCTCAGAAATATGAGACATTCTAAAATAAAACCGCGCTCGAGCCGCGGTGAAAAAATCGGTATCTTCCCTTATTACTTCCCAAAATACAAGATGTTCATTCTGCGGTAATTTTGATTTGAGCTTAATTCAGGCTCAAACAAGCAGTGAAAACTTTCTTGCTGGTTCAAAACAAAATCTCGCAGTCTAGAATCTAGAGCAGTGGTTCTCAACCATTGACGTTTGACGGAAGCCTTGTGGATCGGCGGAGATAATGGAGGAGCTGGTTCGTGGTGAGGGGAGGGGAAAGCTATAGGTTAAATATGATAATGATCTAATAAACGAATATAACTATACTGCGTCTTACCCTTCGATGGACTAAAGTCAAAAGCTACGGAAAGCCAGATCGAATCACGAACCACTTAGAAATTGCGTGGTATTTCGCTTCGATGCACGTTTCGGTGTCTGCGTCTCGGATCACTGAAGGGAATGGGCGGACAGTGGTCCGACAAAGGACAATAGCACTGAGTGACTCATTAAGTTTACATTGCGAAGAAAGCCACGACGTACAGGCGTTTTGCAGTGTCGAAGCTATAAAAATTGTGCAGCGCTTTTTTATTCGGAGCATTATTCGTCCACCCTTAATGAATGTTAAGCATGTCATAGTTTAGCCTGGAACGTGATTGGACTTGGCGGCCCGTGGCTTTGGCCTTTTGTCCATCTTAGGATGAGACAAACTATAAGTGCTAGATTGAAGTAGACTTCTCTCATTGACATGCCTACGAGAAAACTCACCCCAAAATTGGAAGGCTTCTTCTCAATCTGAAAAAAAGACAACTGCTCTTGCCGAGCCTGACTGATGAGTCAGGGTTTCGCGAACTTCTAGAACGCCCTCACTGACACCAAAGGGTCCGCAGACCCCCATTTGAGAACGACTCATCTAGAGCATGCTTTTTTTTATCGTCGTGTGCTCTAAGGGGTGCACCAAAACATCCAAATTAATGTTTTTTTTATAAGAATGCATTTCAGTGACTGTATTTCAATCCCACCAAAATGCATTCCTCTATTTGCAATTACAAATACTTTTTTATTTTTTAAATGTATTTCTGATACCTATCGCGATACATTTTTAAAACGTATTTCAGTATCAGTATTTTAGCTGCCTTTACCAATGTATCCTAGGATTTTTCTTTGCACACACGTTTGAGAGTATTTGTGCCGAAGCCTGTGTTGAAGGACAGTCATCAAAACTACAAATACGGTGGAATGTTCTCAGACGGGTTAGTAACTTAACCAGTAAATGTTAATATCGGCCTGTACTCGTTCAAAGTAAAAAACGAAAAAAAAAAGACACGACAAAGTCGTGTTCCTTCAAACATTATCGCCCAGTGTGCTACTATTTATTAGACTATGTGTAAGCAAAGTGAGACTTCGATTATCGACTGTGATGCACTTCAAAGGCCAAAGGTTGTCGGTTTTACTGCACTTCATTGACGTTCCATTCATAACGAAGACAACAGAACTACTTTTAAAGTGAACCGTTATGCTATTTATTGAAACATTTTTACATATTGAAGGAAAAACAGCGCTAAAGTCAAGGACAAAGCTAAGAAACAAACACGACTGGACAGGCGCTGACTGATAACTCTATGACTTGAAGAAAACGAAGATAAAGCATAACACCACATATCCTTCTCACGTGCGTCCGGCACACAATCCCCACGATAGCAGGTCCCCCATCTTCCGGAGGTACGTGCGAGACCTTCATCGTACTCCTTAGAAATTTTAACTCCTTTTCTGATATTGCTCAATGCAACAAACATTGGGTTTGGCTTAACTTCTGCGTAGTGAACGCTAAAAATTGCAGGCTATACAAGTAGTGGCTAGGTTTTCTTTTTTTAAAATCGGGAACACGCGACTAGAGATGTAGTACAAACAAGCACGATGTACCGATAATAATCTCTGGAGAAGGGGAACGAAGGAGACAAAGGACAAACACAAAACCTTCAAACACAGCTAGGTGACTGGTGTGTGAATGAAAAAATCGACCTTCTCCTAATACCAAGAAAGGGCGGATTTGTTTCAGTCGCGCACAAGTCACCTAGTTCTGTTTGGAGATTGTGTGTTTGTCCTTTGACCCCTTCGTTCCACTTCTCCGGAGATTATTATCGTTATTCTTGTAAAGGGCTCGCTTGAAAATTTGCATTCCTTGATCATCATATGATGTAGATCGCTTTTAAAAATTGCCAGGAAGCTCATTGGGCATTGAACAAGTTCACCGGGTTGGTGCAGAGTTAGTAAATTTGGGGTTGAACCTCAGCGAGAGTTAGAGAACGCATGACTAATCTGTTTTGTTCCAGCAGCTCCATTTTATTTCCAAGGTTTCCTGTTTTTAAGTTTGCAGATAAAATTCAAAAAGTAGATAATTTACTTCGCATGTGAAATGACAATTTTCGCACAAATTAGGCTTCTTTCTGCTAATGCTCATATCACATATCGAATTAATATATAGTCGGTGACAGGTTAAGAATTGAGGGGTAACCCCTCCGACACTTTTGCTCTTTCACAAAGCTAACGCTGGAGAGGAGGCGGCCATCTCTCCAGCGTTCGCCCTCTGAAAGTAGAAAGGGGTGGGAGGGGTTTTCCCTGCATTCTTAATCTGTCACGGACTTATAAGATGCCATCCTTCCCGTGCAGAATTTAAAATCGGCATCTCTTATCTTCATCTCCACCAGGCCGAAAACGTGGACGGATGCACCGGCATTGAAGTACTCTCCTCTGTACCACGTAACACCAACGATCTGTGTAGGTGCCTCAACCATAGTTCTCGTTTTACGTCCATTAAGATTCGTGGGGGTGCAGCTGCCAGACCACCAGCCACCACTTCGTAGTACGTAGCAATGGTGTATTCCAGATACCTTATTCTTATTCCCGAAGGAGAACACCTGTCCGTTGGTGAGTGCAAACGCGTTGTAACCTGCACATACGGAAACAGAACGTTCATGAATATATGATATTATCCACTCTAAGATTTTATTTATTTATTTATTTACCCTCAAGGCGCCGAAGGGCATTACAAAGGGGAGTGGGGGGGGGGGGGGCGATAGGTGACAAAGGTACAGTCGTTGATACATGAAATATAATACAGTAATTAATGCACGCTTGCTCTGACACTTCAAAAATATTTACACAATGTTATAACAGTAATACGAACTAGAAAATAGTTAATCAAACACTGACAAACAAGGCATTTTTAAAATCAATAATACAGGTTATGGAGGCTATGTCAGCGGAAAGGCGATTCCAATCAGAGCTAGTGCGAGGAACAATTAGGAGTTATAATAAGTGTTAGTTTTGTAATTGGGGATACCGACTTTGTACTGGTGATCTACGCGGGATGAAACATAGGTAGGTTGCGTTAGAAGTTCACCGCGCATGAAAGGGGTATTATGGTAAATCTTATAAAATGAAGTCAGGCGAAAAATGCGTCTACGGTTCATTAGTGTGGGTAAACCAAGGCTATTTTTCATTGAAGTAACACTGGATTTACGGTGGTAATTACTGAGTATGAAACGTGGTGCACGATTTTGAACTGATTCCAATGTTGCAATGATAGTGTTATGACCGCGGTCCCAGATAGAACATGCATATTCAAGTTGAGTAAGTACTATAGTCGTATATAAAACGAGTTTTAGTGACACTGGTGACTGCGAAAAACTTCGCTTGAGGTGTCCAAGCATGCGATTGGCGTTGTTAGTTACGTAGTTAGTGTGAGTTTCCCAGGAAAGATCAGAAGTTATGTAAACACCTAAGTATTTGTAAGAGTACACAGACTGCAGCGGAGTGTCGTCAATGTAGTATTTTGAGCATATGTAAGTATGACGGGAAACTCTCATGAATTTACATTTATTAAGATTGAGTTGCATCAACCACTTGTCGCACCAGTTAGATACAGAGTTAATATCAGATTGGAGAACCGAGATGTCGGAGTTATTTGTTATTTCTCTATATAGTACACAATCATCAGCAAGTAAACTAATATTAGAAGAGATGCATTCACACAGATCATTAATACAGATGAGGAAAAGTAGCGGACCTAAAACAGAACCCTGGGGAATTCCAGATGCTACGGAAGAAAGTGAATAGTTAGTGCCATTGGGGGGGGGGGGGGGGAAGCATGCACAAATTGAGAACGGGTGGTTAAAAACGATTCTATCTAGCGTAGCACGTACCGATCAATGTTGATGCTGCTAAGTTTTAATAGGAGTCGCCAGTGAGTACCTTTATCGAGGGCCTAAGAGAAATCAAGAAAAACAGTCTACCTGGGAGCCACGGTCAAGGACAATGAACCCGGGGCGGATCCAAAGGGTGGGGGGGGGGGGGCGACGGGGGCGGCCGTCCCCCCCCCCCCCCCCCCCCCCAAACAAGGTCGACCCCCTCTCCCTCCCCCCTTTTCGGAGGGCAATTTGACATGAGTGGACCTCCCGGTGACATGAAAGAATTGGAGAATAGTATATTTACAAATTTTCCCGCCCCCACAAACGGGGTTCTGAATCCGCCCCTGGGATGAAGCTTATTAGTGAAGAACAGAAGCTGTGTTTTGCAGGAAAATGATTTGCAGAAGCCGTGATGAGTTGGGTGAAAAAAAGAATTCGATTCTAGGATACATGCGAGGTTACAATATATGATATGTTCGAGTAAATTACAAGGAATGGATGTTATAGATATTGGCCAGAAGTTATTTGGTGAGGAGTGGTTGCCATTTTTATGAATTGGAGTAACCTTTCCAACTTTCCAGTTTTCGGGAAGGCAGCCTTCCTCCAATGATTGCTTAAAAATTATTGATAGTATAGCTGATGAATACGACTACGTGTTCTTTCAGAATTTAGAGTTAATATTATCAATACCGGATGAAGAAGAGAGCTTTAGATTGTTAATTATTGCACCTACCATCGTATGATATTAATATTAGATTAATTGGCGAAAAGTCGGGGCCATTCAAGTTGGGGTACACAGAAACATCGATGGAAGAAAAAAATTGTACAAATATATCGTTTAGCAATGATGCACACTCATCTTGACCTACTCGTTCCCCATCTGCGTTTGTCAGCTTCAGATCACTGGTTATCATTAGGTTTGATCAAGTTCCAAAAGTGGCGAACATTTGTAAATGAAATTGTGGGCAACGTGTCAGTAAAAAAATTGCGTTTTACTTCTAATACTGCACGTTTATATTCTTGCTCGGCGCAATGATAGGCCTGCGTTAAAGTGACTGTCTTGTTTTGAAAGTTTGGCTACACGAAAGAGGCGTTTCTTTTTATTGTAAAGTTGTTTAAGTCTGGTGTTGTATCAAGGGGAATTACTTTTCGATGATAATGTGCGAGCAGGAATATATGTGCTTATTAGATAGTTAACTCTTTTCGAAACAGACACCAATTTTCCTGTACCGAGCGTTCAAAGAAATTTTCCACAAAGGAACCAAGAAATTCACACAATAAACTATTTATAGCCGTAAAATTAGCTTTTCCGTATTTATGAATCTGTTTACCTATTTTGGGGGAATGACTTGTGGTAATATTTAAGGTCAAATGCAGCAATAAGTGGTCACTAAAACCAGGTAGGTAGGTAATAGGGGAAACAAGGTCGGCGAAAGTTGACAATACAAGATCTAACACTGAGGCACAGGATGACGACACTCTGGTGGGGTGAGACACTAGCTGAGAGAAATTGTACTCCGAACATAATTTGATGAATCTGTCACTCTCACGCAAAAGAACGGGCTTTCGTATGGTGTTTCTGATGACCACACAATATTTGGATAGTTAAAATCATCCAAAAAGATTAAGTTTGGTGTGGGAGTTCGCAAAGTCACTGTACTGATTACGTCATGAAGTTTGTTCAGAAAACTATTGTCACTTGAGAGAGGGCGGTAACCGGCACCCAAGATATATTTTATTATGATTCACGGAAAGGCAAACAAAAACTGTTTCGAGGCCACTCGCAACATTCAAATAAAGGGAATCTATATATGATCGGTGACTGCGATCAGGACACCTCCGCCTTGGCGAGCTTCCCTATCAGTGGGATAAATTTTGAAGTGTTTGTTAGTAGTTAGAATTTCGTTATTATGAATTTTGCTAGAGAGCCACGTTTCTGTCAAAACTACAACATCAGCCACGGTGGAGTCAATGGCAGAGCGGAGATCGTCGCGATTTCGCATGACACTTCGGATATTCGTAAACAGAACATTAAATATTTCGGGCGCGAAAGAAGAACCACTACCCCTCGCACAATGTTAGGGCAAGGCAGATCGGGCAGATGCTGCGCGTGCAGTTAAATTTGGTGTCACATTATTTTGGAAGGATGAGGAAGGTTGATTATTATCGCCTCCAGGGCTTCTTGTATTTGTATTGGTCTTGACCGGCCTTCTGTCATTTCCAACTCCATACACCCTGTCGTTCGCATTTTCATACATGACACATTTATTGTTCACGCAAAGCTTATTGTAACGCAGTTAGAAGACTCTCTTTTGTAATTTTCCAAACTCAAAAAGTTTCTGTCTTGCTAGGCGCGTAGCCGGAGAAAAATCTTCAGTAGCCGTTATGCCGCAGGCTTTAGGCTTAGGTCGTGATTGTAGAATTGTTTGTTTTGTTTTGAAGGATGAGAACTTGACAATCACTGGGTCTGCAACCTCGGAAAGCGTACGACCCAAACCTGTGAGCACGTTCAACGTATTCATTAGAAACTTGCAGACTAAGTGAAGTAGATAACGTATCTGATAATTTTACTTTTGACAGTTCCCAAGATTCAGGGGCGGAATCTTCAATACCGTGAAAGATAATATTGTTCCTTCTTGAGCGGTCCCAAATATCGTCCTCAATGCTCTCACAACACGCAAATATAAACTGATATGTTCTAATGAACGAACATGTATCAAAACTTCTTGCTGCATCAGTGGAGTGAAAAAATGTTATTTTTAAAATCCCAACTCCTTATAGAGTGCCCGTTCATATGTCCTGAATTGGGTTGTTGCTTCTACTATCCAACTCTACACGCATGTCTGTGTACGAGCTAAATAGTCAGATAAATTAAGTGGAAAGCAACACTAGTTCTTTAACATTAAATCACATTTTTATCTTTTGTTAGAAAAGGCAGAATGTATGGGATGTTGTGAACCCAGCGGCTCGTCTACATAAGAAAAAATAGGCACCTCCACGAATTTCACCGTGTGAAAATTTAAGGCGTTACATTAACGCCTTTCACATTTTCAGTTGCGCGCTCGGGCATGGAGCTGATCTTGAGACTTCATCTCCAGACCAGTGCAAAGAGCAAACGGTGGCGTTATCTAGTTTCGACATGAGTGCTCGCTATGGTTATTGAATAATGGCGCCACCAGCACAATTCTCACTTACTTTGGTCGTTTGCGTTGGTGCCATTGTGTTAGATATCTTACACCGCGGTTGGATCTCACCGAGGAAAGTGTAAATGTTGTTCTAATTTTATTGCATGAACGTAACAGCGTCGTGAAAAAACAGTAAGCGAAATTCACCAGCAAAGATGAACCTTCGGAAAGAGGATGAGCTTATTACATAGAGGCGCTGATATGTCCAGTGTATTTTAGAGCGAGTCGCTAAACTGATAACACCCTGATATATAGAGGGTGTTTCGTAACACAATACATGTTTAATTTCACCACAAGAGTAAACAAAATATAAAATATAATAAATAAAGTCCACACGCTGACGGTTCGTGCAAGAGTGCATGTCTCAACTCTCTGGCCATGATGCCATGTCACGTTACACCATGACGTCACGTCACAATAATATCACGATGTTCCGGGACGCACGTCACGTGACAGGGTGTCGTCACGTGAGATAATGTCTTTATAGTGTCACATGACCTGACTTGACTTGGTCACGTAACGTTAAGTGGTGACGTCACGTCAGGAGACATGACGTGGCATGCAGATGTCAAGTAACATTATGGCGTCATGTGACTTTAGTTGACACCATGACATGAAATGGTGACGTATTCACGTTATATTAGCTGGCACCAATAGATGACAAAGTGACATCCCGCCATGTGACGCTCCAGGTAACACAATAACGTGATATCGTGACGCCATGTGACACCATGGTGTCCCGTGGCACCGTAATGTCGCACGACGCCTTGGCGCCACAGTGTTACGCACGACACACTGCGAAGCCGTGTTTTCACTGAACCCCGGTGATGTGCCCGCCATAGAAATTATTTCTCTGCCCGCAAAAAAGGGGCTTGAAAAGACCCTACCAAAGCAAAGAGAGCCAGTGTTGTCCGCCTTACCCAAGAAACGCGTCCTCTGTGACGAAGCAGGGAAGTTATTTTTGTATGCTTCTGCAGCCTTTACATATTCAAGGCCCGATAAGCTACCTTAGCAACGCAGTATGGGCGCGGAAACCATGCTCCAAATCCGCGATCGCGGGAATCTGCCACAGAGGGCTAAGTTCAGTAAAAGCACTTCTCAGCAGACTTGTACGTAATCCGTTACAAGTAACGGATTTCTTTGTAAACCCTTATATTTATCAGTAATTTTGAGAGGGAATAACGACACATTTTACGAAGTAATCGCAAGTAATTTCTCTACTTATTTACGTAAGGAAATCGTTGTAATAGGTTAGATTTCGTTTTCATTCACGGGAAAAAAAGCGGGAACACAAAACACCAACCATAAAAAATCGTTTCTGACCGAAAATATTTTTTCTAAGGACAAGTTTTACCGCAAAATACTTTTTTCACGTCACTGAAAGAGGCTTTCGATGACGTAAAAAATTCCAATCTTTTTTTTTTCATGGCTTGGTGGTTTGCAAGTCGCAAGTCGTAAGCTTGCTCGCCCAACGCGCAGGGAAGAGCACACTGATTAAACGAACTGGACTCTCGGTGCAAACAATATTATGAAGACTCCCGAGGTCAAAATGTTTCCTTCCAAGGGAGAGAGAGAATAAACTTTATAAAAGCCTAATAAGATCCAGAACGTTGGGTTCCTTCTTTTACGGCCGACATAGTGCTTTCCCTGCAGAGTGGCCGGACGGTCTCGGCCGGGCGGCGACTTGCTCAGCTCTTGTGACCGCAGCGAGTTGGATAACGCAGCCAGAGCTGAGCAGCAGGGCCCTCCACTGAGGGTTTCGTTGTGGCAAGTGTCGTGTGAGGGAAGAGGGTGGGGGATCGGCCGGGGATCGTGGCCTTGTGTTCGTCTGCGTCTTTTGTGGAATCGTAGCACTTGGTGCATTTCTCTCGATGTCATTTCTGATGTTCTCGATGTCGTTTCTGACCGCGCATAGGTCCAGGAGTCGTTTTATATAGTTACCAACTAATAACTTAACTCAAATATTTATAGTGGCAGAATATAACAAGGCAGACGACGTTGTCATTCTCGATCACATTGATAGAGAGAAGGATAATTTTTATAACTTTCATTCGACGATCACTCTTCTGTAGACGAATGATGGAAAGTCTTTAAAAAATGAAAGTCGTTTACAACTCCCTGTAACGCCGAATTAGAGCGCAGCTCTTGAGGAGGAGGAGGGGAAGGTACGGGGAAGGGGATACATGCTCCTCCTCCTCTCCTGCTCGCCCCCATTTAGGAGAAAATTATCCGCTAAATTTACCGACAATAAATTCCCCGCTAAATTTAGCGGAGAAATTTGCCGCTAGATTTAGCGGGAAAATTTTCCCGCTAAGTTTAGCGGGGAACATTCTCCGCTAGATTTAGCGGAGAAAATTTTCCGCTAAATTTACCGGGGAAATTCTTTCCCTAGATTTAGCGGGGAATTTTTTCCGCTAAATTTAACGGAAAATTTTTCGTTAAATTTGGCGGGGAATTTTTCCGGCTAGATTTAGCGGGGAAACTTGTTCCACTAAAATTAGCAAGAAAATTTTTCTGCTAATTTTAGCGGGAAAATTTCTTTGCTAAATTTAGCGGGGAAATTTACGCATCATGCATTGCGCAGTTACGCCGACGGTGACGGCGACGGCGACGGCGACGCCGACGCCGCTCAAGCCGGAAATGGGCGCCTAAGAGCTGCGCTCTAAAAGACTTTGACGTCATGATGATCATGACTTATAAAGTCAAATTCATAGTACCAACTAGCCCAACAATCTGCATTGACTCTAAAAGACAGTGAGTAGCTGTATAAGTACATCTCGACTAAAAACAAAGGAACAAAGATGGCTAGCCCCTGGACAACTCGAGAGCTCATTCAGTGTTACTGGGGTCAAACTTAGCGTTCGGCACACGGTGAAGAAAACTCGGAACTTAAAGGGTTAAGAAGCGTGATGACTTTATCGTGGCCTGTCCACTTCCGAATGTTGCGACTTTTTGTCCTGACATACACGGTTCCCTCCAACGTTCTACTAAATTCTACTTTGATCTAGTAAGGTTGGCTGACACTAAAGTGACTAAGGATCAAACCATCGATCCTACAAAAAAAAAAATGGGCAGGGGGAGGGAGGAGGCTTATAACCCGCTGATGGAAGCCTCAGATTTAAGGAATTTCTCTTCAAACCCCTGTAAGCAGTAGCTCAATAACTTCCAGCAATCACCGAGTGACGCAGCACGCCAGGCAGAGTGAAAGGTATGGCGAATGCTCCGATACGTACCGTGAGGACCCGTGTAGTCGTAGGAGTACATTGCGTAGCCCTCCTCTTTGGAACCGACTTCAAATTCATCATAGTTCACAGTAATGTCCTTCCCTTCACTTGTCTGGCTCATTTGGATCCTGAGAGCTTGCTCGTTATTTGACGTGAGTGCATGAAGATTCTTGTTCCCTTTAGTAGAAGGTACAACGTACGTTTACAAATAAAGCAGGAACGCCTCTTTCAAAGATCCAACTAACTTATCAACGACTGTTGCAGTAAACTACTTTAGGGCTGAGACAGGGCTTAAGCACACTCCTAACAAAAGCTGGATGAATGGGCGTCACGTTTTAAAACGAAAAGCATGCGATCGTCGAAAAATGCTCGCTAAATTCTTTAAATTGGCGTTGAATAGAGTTCGCTTCACACTAAACTGAACAGCTGACTAAACTGAACAACAGGTTCTTGAAAACGAAAAAGAGTTATAGGTAAATTCTAGCGTAATTTTGTCCCGTGAATTTAAAAATCACAAGCATTTGACCACAACGTGCCAATAGACGCAAAAAAAAAAAAAATCCGAAAAACCAACCGCTGGGTGTAACGCCATACCCAGAGGTGGTGTCAGTTGCCCCGCGCGTGCCTCTTGTGAGAGAATGCCTTCCGAGCTTTTCACTGCTCGGGTAAGGATTGCGGAAAGCGAGGAAAGGTTCAGGTCTCTGCATAATACGTCATGATTTCCTCCTCGCACCGAACGCGACGGGAAGGAGGGGCTTCAGCCCTATTTTAAAAGCAAGTGCTGTTGTGGCTGCTTCGCGCATTCATCCGAAATATAATTTTGATATTTGTAATCCTTGGAGGCCAAACAAAGACGATTTAAGTGTTTTTTTTTCTTCTCAAATACAGAACCCCTTCAGTTTCCCTTTCTGTCAGCATGCAACCGAAGCAGTGAGTTGAGAAAACTAATCACTCAGCGTACAAGCGGGACCATCATGGTGTTCGGCATGTTTCTCTAGTTGTTCTATCATCACTAAATTAATCATAAACAGAAAAAGAAAAACCCTGAGCCATTCCGCTCTGTAAAGGTAGATGACCATCGAAGCTGTTTAGCACATGGCACAAACGTGACAAATTTTTTAACAAAGGTAGAAACACATTTATGCATGATCTCCATCGCTGGTGTTTGCCGCCCGCCGCCACCTCTGAGATTCTCGTTGCCGTTCCCGCCTTTTCTCTTCGTAGGCGCGTTCCTCTTCGGGAGTCCGGACTATACGCGCCCTCCCCATTACGACGGGAGAAGTGAAGGGAAATCGAAAATGAAGAACGGCAACTTGTTTTCTGGATTTTTTTCATACATTCGCGTGGACGACTATCGCCGCCCCGAGGAGCCGGAAAAAACTGGAAACGCGCGACGGGATCGCCGCGCGGCTGAAAGCAGACACGAGCGACGGGACCGCCAGGGGTTTCCCCAGGAATTCAAATTAGAAAAGGGAGTCTAAATTTTTTTTCTTTTCTTTTTTTTGCGGGGAGGGGGGTTAGGGGGGGCATTTAGAATAGAGGAGTCGTTGCGAATTAAGGGGATGCCTTCAGAAAAGCAAGGGTCTGTACACCCTCCCCCCCCCCCCCCCCCCCCCTTAGGGAGTATGTAGGGAGATTACTGCGGATCGCCATCCCGGGAGAGCGGATTGAAACTAGGGACACAATCGCATGGAACGGCGACAAAGAGAGGGCGCTGCGGGTTTTTGTTGACGCACATGAAAAATCCACGTAACCCTTGCCATAAACAGCTTAGCTGTAAAAAAGCTAGTGACTTGCTCTTTTGGCGCCGCTCGATTGGTCCCATTAGCTCGTATCGCATGCTAGTTCTGGACATAAGCTGAAACGAAGTATAGAAGCACAGATTGAATCAAGCTTAAGATAAGGCATTGAAAGTAATACATTCTTACTAGAAGAACAGCTATTCATATGTTTCATTATAATACAATATAATTATGTGCTGCCATAGCACATGGCAACTCATGATAGTTTTATGATTGTTTGTATTCAGGAGCAGAATGATATGCTCGTCAAGTAAATCTAATACTGGGAGCTTGTTTTCAATCGTAAATTTTAAGTAAGCATATGAAGGCTACATCACCGGTTATTGCTGTCAGCTTACCGTATTTTTACTAACTGGTTTTGTGCTAGGCCTGTACCTTATTTGTTATGCAAGAATACTTTTTAGTTTAACGTAAGCATACATTTCCTTGCGCGTAGTACGGCTTCAGGCGCACAATGTGGACGGCTTCCGGTTGTGGAAGGCGGAGTGATGAAGTCCGTGTTCCGTCGGGCATCACCTCGTAGTTCTGATGCCCGAGTCGACGAGGCACTTTGTAGTGTCCGAAGTAGCGCTTCAGGAATTTCTCGCTTAGGCCGCGTCGTCGAATCGGGGTCTAAACCCACACACGGTTTCCGGGATTGGAGCGAACGTCGATCCGGCGAAGGTTGAACTGGGTAGTGCCGACACGTTGTTGATCTTAAATCCGCAGTTGGGCGAGCTGGCGAACTTCCTCGGCCCGTTGAGCAACCACCTGGGCGTCGGGGACCCCGTCGTGAGGTGGTTCGTGGGTTAGCATCGCGTCGAGCATTCTCCTGCCATACACCAGCTTTCTGCCATACACCAGCTGAAACGGTGTTACTCCCGGTATCTTGCACCGCCGTGTTTCAATCAAACGTGACGTAGGGTAACACCTCGTCCCAAGTCTTGTGCTCTACATCGACGTACATGGAGGTCATGTCGCCGATAGTTTTGTTTAGCCGTTCTGTTAGTCAATTTGTCTGCGGATGGTATGCAGTGGTTCGACGGTAGCCGGTGCCACTGAGACGAAGGACCTCTTGCGTCAGCTGGGCCATGAACGAAGATCCATGGTCTGTAATGAGTACTTTGGGGGCTACTAAAACTCGCTATTGTCTCACACGGTACGCCGAGACGAAAGCCCTTCCATCAGGTACGGCTGTTGAAGTCGCCAAGTTTTTCATTGAGTCCATTGTCCTCCGACACGGAGGACAGTGGACTCGATGAAAAACTTGGCGACTTCAACATCCGTACCAGATGGAAGGGCTTTCGTCTCGGCGTACCGTGTGAGATAATAGTGAGTTTTAGTAGACCGTGTTTCCCGCTCCGCTAAGCCCCTCCGCTACCCGGAACTTTGCAGCCAAGGCCATCGGCGCGCAGGCACGGTGGCGGTTTCTTCGTAGCGGAGGACTAGCGGAAGGGGAAACACGGTCTACTGCAACTCCCTAAACTGTGGCGACGATTATCCAGCGGCTTCCTAACGTTGATGGCGGGAAAAGGTCAAGTAAATTCATTCCGATCTGCTGGAACGGCGTGGACAGGGGAGAAATCGGATGCAGAAGTCCTGACGGCTTCATCGGTTAACCCCTGCGTCGCTGACACTCGTGGCATGATCGAGTGTCGAGGTGAACGGTCTTCCGTAGCCTCGGCCAGTAGTACTTTTTTCGAAGCCTGGCGAGCGTCTTGCTGTAGCCAATGTGTCCAGCCGTTGGGTCGTCATGGCATCCTTGGAAGATTTCTTCTCGAACACTGGAAGGAATAACCAACAGCCTTGCTGTGTTGTTGTTGACGAAGTTCTCTTTGTACAGCACCCCTTGCCGCGGGGAGAAGGCAGGCATAATTCGTAAGAAAGCACGGGGAACCGCACTCGCTTGTCCCTCTAGGTATTCGATGAGCGCTCACAGTTCAGGGTCGTCTCGTTGGAGGGCTGCCATGTCGCTGGGATCCAGAGCGCCGAGGAAACACTCATCGTCGTCGTTTTCGATGCAGGCAGGACCGGCCTCGACTGGGGCCCTTGACAGGCAGTCGGCGTCATTGTGCTTCCGGCCGGACTTGCTGACACCACGGGGTGGAGTCAGCACCGAGGACAAGGGTCGTCGGAGGTACTCCTTGAAGTCCCTTGGTCGCTCCCCAAGGCAAGGTCGAGGGTCGCTAAGCGCAAAACCTCGCAGGCCCATTTATCGGTACGGGCACCTCCGGTAGACGTGATCGACCTCGCCGCAATGATAACGCAGCGGTTTTTGATCGTGCATGCGCCAGACATCCGTCTTCCTAGGCTCCAGTTGTTTAGTGCGGACGAGATGGAATTGCCCTTTACGATGTCGGAAAGTCTGCGGCTCTGGTAGGTCACGTCGAGATAACGTCGAATACACCCGCGCAGCTGGAGCCGGCCTCCGAGCTACCGCGGCGTAGGTCAGAGAAGGCTCCTCCGGTACTGCTACGCTGGCAGGAGCCTCAGGTTGTCAGGTTGGAATGCCCGTTAAACTTCCTCGCGGACAACTTCGAGTATTGACACCGAAGCAAGCTGGTGGGCAGCAGGCAGGAACTTCTTTATTTTTTCCCGGACAACGTCCCGGATGATCTCGCAGATGTCCGCAGTGTTGCAGCTCTAGGGAGAGACGGCAGTGAAGCCGGGAAGTCTCTCGTCGTGAAAGACCCGTGCTTAAAGGGCACATTCGATGTTTGGGGCGTCAGTAATGTAGCCTTGGGCGGTGGTAGGCGGGCTCCGCACAAAGCCTCCAAAGAAGATTTTTTTTTTTTTTTTTTTACTCCGCGCATCAGGACTCGCAGCTTTTTCTCTTCGGGAGCGTTTGGATCGGCGCGGTTCAGGAGGCAGAAAACGTCTTCGACAAAGCTTGTGGCCCTCTCGTTTGGCCCTTGGTGTCTTGCATGGAGAAGTTCTTCGGCCCGCTGACGTCGCTGCTGGCTGGCAAAGGTGCGTCGAAGCTCGGGCTGTAAGTCTTCTCATGACGAAATCGACACTTTGTGGATCTCCAACCAGGTGCGTGCCGTGCCTTCCAGAGCGAGGTAGACATTCTGAAGGCACTGCTCTGGTGTCCATCGGTTATGGCGGGCCACTCGTTCGTTATGTTGCAGCCAATCCTCAACGTCCTCGTGGATCTTCCCGTGGAAAGGCGTCAGAGTCCGGGGTGCAACGAGCAGGTATACGACGGCGGCGGCGGCCGGAGCCTTCTGCGACTGGTTGTCTATCGACGGCCTCGTTGACTGCTTGGTCTTAAGTGGCAGGGGTCCGGATTCCGCGAGTAGGCTTTGGTTGCGGCGACCTGATCGGGTATCGGTCTGGTCTTAGTTGGGTCCTCAGGTGCTTGGGTTCGAACTTCAACTGCGGGAATTCGGAGGGGTGCGCTGCACCGACATACGGTTCCCCGCACCTCCACCAAAAAGTCACGAATGACTAGGTGACGAAGCAAGGAATAGCTCAGTAAACAGAAACGTTTAATGGGACGAACTTGTGCCCAAAACGAAAAGGAAACAGAAGATAACAGTAGAGCGTCGCGGGCGTCGATGGCGGCGTAAGAGCAGGATTGTACGCTGGGACGAGACTGACTGCGGCTCGCCAGGCGGAGGGGTTATGTACACGCGTGGGCTTCTGGAACAATCGGGGTAGAAGGTTCGGTGCGTAAAACTTTCGGACCTCGAACAAGCAACAGGGTTCTCGCATTTTCCAGAAATCCAAATTGAAAGAATAAATGCAATACGCGTCGCTCCCAGGAATCGAACCCTGTGCTTCCGCACGAGAGTCAAGCGCGGTAACCACTCGGCCACGCACGCTTTCCTTTTCTTTTCTTTATTGCCTGTTGGGCGTTTTTCAACATAGTTACAAAAAGGAGGCTAAAAACACATCAGCCCCAGCTTGGCTGACGCGAGTACATTAAAATTCTTTCAAGGAAGCACACTCATCCAAAAGCGACATCAAGTCGGGAGGCTCAGGCCGTTGGCGGTACACCTCGCAAATGTACGCGACACTTCAAAAAAATGTTCTCGGACAGGACGAACATTCGCTTCCGCATGGCGGACGCCCATTCTCGTCTTCCAGATGCTATGTAAGCTTAGAACCAACCATAAATATGTCAAATGGCACTCCACCTTCATTTTCGACTGACAGAAATCGAATGCCGCGCGGGTTTATAGGGAGGGTTTTCTTTATAGTGCGCTGGAGTATGCCCCAGTGGAAAACCGCGTCCCAGCACTCAATAAACACATGTTCTATCGTTTATGTTTTTTAGAGAGTAAAAAATTTACCGACCATGGTAGGTATATTCTCTTTGCCGCCAACCATGGTTTCGCAGGCAAAGTACCTGAATGCAGTTTGAAAAAAAAAAGAATTTAAAAGAGGGTTGAACTGGCATTTTCTTAACCCTCTTCAGCATACCAAGTCCAGGGCCCTCACTGTATAATGTTCTGTACAGAGGTACCGGCATTAAAACATCCACCAAATCTTCGTATAGCTTTTTCTGTCGGACAGTACTTAGATAATCTAAAGAAAAACGAACACTCAATAAACGGAAAGAAAGCAAAACTTCCCACAAGTAGCCTCGCGGCCCTGCTCAAATAACATCACATGAAGACACGACAAAATTCGGTAAACATTACGCAAACGAACCTGCATAAATCTGCGTAAAATATAGTGGTTCTGATCTCTCAGAAACATAAACCGCGACACGATTTGCATTATAAACAAGTGGGACATACCTAATCTACCACTATGAACAGAACGAAACAAATTGGTTCGGGCAGATCTTTCCCACACTGAGCCCCAGATGAACACCGCGAATACTCGGTGGAGCCTCTGCACGTTGATTCGCGTCATGGGCAGTACTTGTAAAACATACAACACTTTTGCTATAAAAAAGGCTACAAATTGTGGCACGTGCAAACATGGACAAATCTCGGCCCTTCCATCCCTCAGTTTTCATTCTAACCCTTTCAGTCTCCTCCTTCGAACACTCCGTGCTGTCTGGACAATGCTCCAGCGGCACGCCAAGGTACTTAGGTGGCAAGGCTGTCCACCAAACGTTAAGAAACATATTTTGAGTGCTGGCCCAGTTGTCATGTCAGGAACCAGCAGATTTATCCCAGTCGACAACACCGCCCGTTTTCTTGCAAAAAGAAGACGCCACGCTGACTGCCTCCCGCACACTATCTCGTCAGAGCAAAAAACGGCGACATCATCTGCATAAGCCAGTACCTTGACCTCGCAGTAACGGTGCAAAACTATCGATAGTATCGATAGTCGCCAGAAATCTGACTATCGATAGTAAAAAAAAGTGAAAGCCGTTTACAACTCCCTGTAACGCCGAATTAGAGAGCAGCTCTTGAGGAGGAGGGAAGGGTACTGGGGGGGTCAAGTGACCTTGGGTGGGGGTCACGTGACGATGCCGATGACGTCATCAGTAACGATGACGATGCGGATACCGATGACGTCATCAATGACGTCACTGATGACGTCATCAGTGATGATGACAATGACGATGCGGATGCCGGTGACGTCATTGATGACGATGCGGATGCCGGTGACGTCATCAGTGACGTCACTGATGACGTCATCAGCGATGATGACGCTGACGATGCGGATGCCGGTGAAGTCATCAGTGACGTCACTGATGACGTCATTAGTGATGATGACAATGACGATGCGGATGCCGGTGACGTCATCAGTGATGATGACGATGACGATGCGGATGCCGGTGACGTCATCAGTGATGATGACGCTGACGATGCGGATGCCGGTGACGTCATCAGTGACGTCACTGATGACGTCATCGGGGGTCACGTGACCCCGGGGGTCACGTGACTTGGGGAGCCACGTGACTTTGGGTGTCACGTGACCTTGAGGGTCACGCGACCCTGGGGAGGGGGTCACGTGACCTTGGGTGTCACGTGACCTTGGGGAGGATGACCTTGGGGGTCAAGTGACCTTGGGATGACCTTGGTTACGCCGACGGCGACGGCGACGCCGCTCAAGCGGGGAACGGGCCCCTAACCGCTTATTCACACTGGAAGCGGATCCGCGTTCGCAAAGCGGTTGCGAACGCGGTTGTATGAAGGTCCAGTGCAATTGCACGCGCACACGATAACATCAAGTGCGCGTGCAGTTGTATTGGATCTTTATACAACCGCGTTCGCAACCGCTTTGCGAACGCGGATCCGCTTCCAGTGTGAATGAGCGGTAAGAGCTGCGCTCTAAAACTATCGATAGTCGACTATCGAAACACTATCGATAGGACTATCGATAGTCGACTATCGGAAAACTATCGATACTACTATTGATAATCGACTACCATAAACCTATCGACGGTACTGTCGACGGTTTACTATCGATAGTTTATTGACACTAGTAGTTTGCGTCGCTCCATCTTCTCTTTTTCTCGCTTTATTTTTTCAAATGGGACACGAACTATACTCTGTTTCACCTTCGGATGTAGCGCACGGAAGGCTACAAGCGCGAGCTCTTTGCTCTAGGGTTCATCTTGGCGGCACAAGCTCTCGTGCGTTAAAGGGAAGCTGAAGCGGTTTTAAACATGAGAAAATACATTTGAGCCTAGTTAATGAGACCTCAGCCACCACGAATATCGTATTCGTTTGGTCATTTTCTGCGCGGATTAACCGGAAAAGCGCCTTCAAAGTAGCGCCGAAGCCACGCCTCTCCGAAGTAGAGGGAAAGGGGAGAGAGGAGGAAACCCGTCAGCCGGCGTCACAAAAGGACCGGCTGGGGGACCCCTCCGCGGCTGGCCGCGCTTTCCTCGTAGGCTGCTCTAGCATCTTTTCGAGCCGTCGTCGTTCTGCCGCTGCATAGCGCTTGCTTTCATCCGTTGACCGGTCATGCTATTGACTCAATCGCCTGACGTGTTGATTGTTCCCTTGTTTGTTTACGTGTTTGCAGAATTCTTGTGGCACCGAACCAACTGACTAGGCATGTGCGAACAGTGCTTTTTTTAGTTCGAAGCGAATTCGAAGCGAATGGTAATTTGCTTCGAATATTTTCGAAGCGAATAATTCGAATAGTTGTAGGAAAAATGATTAGCAAAAGTTATGCAGTGGTCACTTCACAGACCATTTATTTTCACTGCAATGCAGCCACAAATAAAAACTTAAGCTCATGCACAAATCAAAACTTAGTACAAGAAAAGTCAGTGATTTTCATGAAGGAACACGAGCTGCTGCACATGATCAGGGAGGAGAAGCTCCCTTCTGCAGCTCACGATGCTTCCTGCGCTTGAGAAAAGCCTTTCACTCCTAGTCTGGGTTGCTGGTATCGAGAGATACCTACGGGCAACACGGACCAGGGATGGGAACAGATGTCTTCCCCTGCACCTCCACCATGCCAAGGGGTCTTCTGTGCGCGCAAGGAGGAGTGTCTTCAGGTACTCAACAAACTCGGTAGCGAATTCGTGGCCTGGCTTTTGGTGCGTGTCAGAACTAAGACTGGAGAAGACATCCCACAGGGTGTCTCCCAACGAGTCTCCTATGCCTCCGCTAGTTTCGGCGGCTGCATCACTAGGCTCGTCCACTGATGCGCTCTCCTCGACGGCCTTCGTCAGGAGTGTGCGTGCCCATTTTTTTTCTGCCTCTCCAGTGTAGCACCCGTCCTTGTACCTGGGGTCCACCAACGTTGACAAGGCTAGAAGGCGACACATCTTCCCATCTGGAAATCGTGTCCTGATGCTTTGTATGAGGCTCGAGGCAACTGATCCTGCTTCATCGGTAGAGTGTCGACTGAGAACAACCTTGGTGCACTATAATAAGGGAATCACTTGGGAGAGGGTCGAATAGCTGTCTCCAGACAGCTCAGTTGTGGCTTGCTCGAGAGGCTGCAAGACCTGCACTACTGCAGCCATGAGCCTCCACTCACTTGCACTGAGAGGTTCCACTGTGTCACATTTCGACAACTCCACACTGACGGGCACGCGAAGCTTCACAAGCCTCTTCGTCATGGCGTGTTCACTGTTCCAACGTGTTGGAACGTCTTGCACAACTTCAAGTGGCTCAAGGTTCATGTTCTTTTGGATTTCCATGAGGCGCCCGCGGGCCTTTGCAAGCTCCTTTTATATCGAGCCACAATGGTTCTAGCTTTCGCACATAACTACGAGAAACCCGCCACTTCTCTTTTGGCGTTGCTGATGCACAGCTGGAGTGTGTGTCCGAAGCACTGCACGCCAGACCACGGTGACCGTGCAAACGCTGAGGTGAAAATCCTAGCGTTGCCCGTGACTACATAAATCGGCATGGTGCCTGGTGCTGGTAGTTCCCAGTCCCCGATAGCACTTTTGATGAACTGTTCCAGGTTTTCGGCCGTGTGGGTGTCCGTCATGTCCGTACAAGCCAAAGCGTGCACGGGCTGTCCAAATTCTTTGTCCATCACGTGGCAAGTCACGGAGACGTAGCTATTGTTTGCGCGCGATGACCAGCCATCCGTCGTGATGGAGTAACATTCTGCTCCGCTACTGAAAATGTCTCACAGACTCTTTCTTAGTTCTTTCTTTTTGGACTCGTATAGATCCGGGATGACAACCCGCGAGAAGGTCGTCCGTGACGGCAGAATGTAGTCGGGCATGGCAAGCTTCATCATTTCAACGAAACCCCTTTCTTCTACGATGCTGTACGGATGCATTCCGCTAGCAGTTCGCTATTATCGCCGTCATTTGTTTCGCTTTGGGTGCAGTCGGTTTCAGTTTGGGCTTGAAACTGTCGGCTACCGAGGCTTGCTGATGATTCGGTCTACTCCCGCTCTTGTGTTTGACGGCACTCCCGCGTGCTTGACGCTCATATTCGAAAGTCTTGTACGAATCAGGGTGCCTTTTCAGGTGCGTTGCGAGGGTCGTTGTCGTACCCGTTGGAGTTTTCAGCACTGCCTTGCATTTGAGACACCGAGCTTCATTTCCCGGTGGCACTTTCAAGAAGTAGTTCCACATCGGATTTTGATCCACACCGGCTTCACTTTCATCGTTCCCGGCTGCCGTCGATGACCCGTCAGCCATACGAACGAACACGCAGCACCTAGAGCGAGCACACTTCGGAATCCTTTGTGCAGCTGCGACGCACGATTTTCTGATCGGTTTAGCATGTCTTGGATTGGATTGGATATTTTTTATTGCTTGATGCCGATGCGGCTTTCGTGAGTAACAACCGAAACCGGAACTACCAGATACAATCGGCCTTCCTTCCGCTATTCGTTAGGGCCGAATACTTCGAACTTTTTCGAATATCGGAATTCGGATCGAAGCGAATACCGAATAATGTACTATTTGATCGAATATTCGGAAAAATCGAATATTCGCGCATGCCTACAACTGACTCGTGCTGTGGCACGATGCCGTACTCATCTGTAGCCGCGAGCTTTCACGAACAGCGCTCGTCGCAGCTGTCCTTCCCGCTCAACGTTTTTTCCACTTCGTCACCGAGGTTTTAAAGGGGTGGGTGGGTTTGAGCAAGTACACCGCTTTTTGTTCGAGACGTGTTTCGGACGGCGCATATGAAAACTATGTACGTATGGGTTTGGGTCTGAAGAAGGTTCGCCTGAACCCGACGCTCTACCGACCATCTTTGAAGGTAAGAAGGCAATTCAGCGCATTAAAAGTCACAAGCAAAGAGGAAACGTAACTAGGTAGATATTGTAGGTCGACTGTTCTAGAAAGAAAGCTATTACGTTATTAGAATTGTGCAGTGTGCTGGAAAAGCCGTGATCATTTAGCCGAATAGCGGGTTTTCACTGGCTCTCTTGTGTTAACCGCCTTATATTAGTGTATTAGTGCTGGTTTCTTATATTGTTGAAGTGACCATATTTTCTGGACCGACTCCGGTCCGGAAAATCTGGGAAACAAAAGAAAACAATCTTGGGTAGCCCAAAATTATTTTCTTTTGCTTTTAATCTACTCGGCTCCCCCGTCACTTGGTAGGGGAGGGCTTGCTCTAATAAGTGGTCATGCAATTCATAATGCGACTTTCACGGTGCAACTTGTTTTAGCATAAACATTTTTTTTACAGTTGCTGACATTATTTGAGGTCACATATTTTTTAAACGTAAACATAAATGTAGTTATATATTTCTTTTAAAGTTTCATATTTTCTTCAGGACAGCTTTTTGGAAATACAAAGCATGTGACATTCTGTTCTGAATTGAGTTCTTTTTTTACAAGTTACGCAATGTTTTCGGTATAAAGTTTGTGTCATGCAACAATTATTTGTGCCATAGAGATGCCACCGGACGATAATAATGCTTGGTGGTGGTGTGATGCAGTCAACAAATCTTGGTAGAAGTATGCGAATGTAGAGGCCCAAAAAGCTTTCATGATTTCGAAATCAAATTAAGGGCTGCCGGGCACACATCTCCGCTTTGTCTAAAGCTATAATGGCGTAATAGTTTGTGGCAAACAAACTAAACGCAGCAGAGGGTACCGCTATCACAAGGATGGACCTTCTGCGCAGTTATTCGCATAATGCGCGAGGACATGGCGGTGGCAGAACGGCGACCCTGTCGTCTTATCACCCGTCTCATCTCAGGGGAAGCTCTCCCGTCGCCCGAAGTCGATTATACACTCCGTGCGGGAACTATAGGGGGCGCTTTGAAAAATGCGCGCAGCGCCGCTAGCGGAGGAAGTGGCGTTCGACTGTGAGGCGCGTTCGGCAGCCTGCGGCGCCTTTTCGCATGCCAAGCTGTGGCGGTGGAAGCGCGCACGGACGAAACTTTTGCTTTTTGAGCCGATAAGTTGGGGTGACGTTGCATGAGTGCTGGGGCAGAAGGGCATTTAGCTGTTCTCCACTTCTTATATATTGCGTTTGAGTCGTTATTAGGGGTAATTTCTCTAGTTGCGGCCGAAGAAGGAGTTGGAGCAATTTTCCGAAAAACAAGACGGCCGCCACCATAATTGCTCTGAGTGGGAAATTTATTTCGCTCGTCGGTGTAAACCTAGGACTGCTGGAACGATGATATTTGAAGGCGAGTGAGATGTTCACTAAGTTTGTGCACAAAGAGTGCCAAGTTTCGTTAAGACAGCAGGTGTGAAAGTTATGTTTCTAACGAATAAAGAAATAAAGCTGCACGGGATATCCAATATTAAACCCGAAATGTTGTGTTATAGCGGGCTGTGCAAAGTGAAGATTTGGGCACACAGGTGCTTGGACTTGACAGTAACATGACACAGTACTTATTATACAAAAAAAAGGTGGCATAGGGAAACCAGGTGAAAATTTGGTTTTGGCGACGTAACTCAATGGGAACCGGTTTTGACCATGAAAAGGCTGTCAAGAGAATACCACTGGTCGGGGGAGGTGGAGACTTTAGAGGTAGGAAGGGACTAGTGAACTGTACTTCCAATTGAAACAACTTTACGAAAGGTGGTTCCAAAGCCGAGAAAACAAATTTGTCGGCCAACACGCGGTTTGGTCGCCAAGGGCTTTTGCGGTCAGCTGTTGCGTAATAAACTGTTGTGCGAGGTGCTGCTTTTCGGCGCACGGGTACTTTTTCATGGCCGTCACTTGGCACAATACTTATTATAACAAAAAGAGTTGGCATAGCGAAACCAGGTGGAAATTTTGTTTGGGCGGCGTAACTAAATGGGAACCAGTTTTGACCGTCAAAGGCTGTCAAGATAATACAACTCATCGTGGGAGGTGCACACTTTACAGGTAGGAAGGGACCAGTGGACGGTACTTCCAGTTCGAACCACTTTGCGATAGGTGGCTCTAAAGCCGAGAAAAAAAAATTGTTGTCTACAGAACCCGGGGTGTCAGCGTATCCACATCCAAAAGGAGGCTGATCAGGAAAGAAAGCACACCACATAAACTTCCATACCCAAACGTCGATTCTCCAGTGATTCCGAGTTTCATTGTTGTTTTCTTTAGATTTATATTTGTCACTTGTTTTATCGTTCGAATCTTTCTTCATGAAGTACAGATTGCGTCCCATACTTGTCCGGAAATGTCATCGACACGTACGATGGGGACGAAACTTCTTTCGAGGGCATTCCTTCAACGAAATTCGCGCTGGATAACCGCGAGTGTGGGATGGCATTTCAGTTCGAGCTGATATATGTATGCGTTGCTGGTACGAATGCAAACGCAGAGCGCAAAGCGGCAGTGTAGAATATGTCAGCCGTGCCGACACAGTGGCAGACATGATCGGGAGACCAAATTTCTCGCGTCGCAGGGCACGGCTCCATCGTTGTCGCTGTCCCACAAAACATCGGCGAGGTGAAAAACTGTGAAACTTTGTCTCCACGAGGTACGACGCATAACTATTGAAGCACTTAATGACGCAGCACAGGCAGCAGCACTTCATGCTGCGAACCCAGCGCAACCGCACCACTCCGACTTCAATGCGTACCACGGCGTGGTTTCGGTTTCGTTTTCTCTGGGATCCTCACTGCCTACCTTCGGTACCGGCCGCGCGGCGGCGCGCCAGTCGCGTCGCACGGAGTGTATACTATCCCTTCAAACAACTTCAGCCTTGATGAACAATGCAGCCTGCACGCTCACGCGTCCAGCAGCTGGCAAGCACAAAGGCCGATGTGTGCAGAATTCTTGTCCTCTGACGAGCGTTTTGGAGAGGGTCACGCTAATCCGGCTTGAGGCGTCCCGTCAATAGCACTCCGTTTATTGTCAACGTTCTACGTTACAATAAGTAGCAGTCAGTACGTACCTGAAGGTATGAAGCCGGCCATGTAGCGTCCGCGCAAGCTGTTCCTCGTGCCTGCCTTTATTACTGCGGGGGTCATTTTCCTACTTTGCCAACGGCTGGAACGCGTACTTTGTCACGTCGAGGGTCGTCTCGACACATCCCTCTTTCGAATCCACCGAAAGATTTCGAAAAATCAGAAGCCGAACCCGATTTACAGGAGCAGAAGACCCGGCGCCCGGCTACTTCCGCAAGCGACGGAGCAAACGAGAATCGAGATGGTCCTTTTATGATGTAGTGGCGCGTCACGCGTCACTAGCCAATGGCGTGCTGCTGCGGCGATCGCTTCCGATTTCTCCGCTTTTTTTTTGCGTTTAGGGATTATTTTTGGTCAAGCGGTTCTGATATCTGGACTCAGCAGGCACAAGCACGTCAGAATCAACCATTAACTAATTGTTTTTCGAAAAGCTCTTCAGCTTCCCTTTAAGAGTAGCTCCCAACGCTATGAGCTCGCGCTTCTAGCCTTGTCTGCGGTACGACATAAGGTGAAACGGAGTACAGCCCAAGCACTTACCATCCCAACTTTGGTTCAGCTTTCAGTGATGATGAAGGCGGGAGTTTGCGCGAAGAGAGGAGGAAGGGAGGCGAGCGGCGGTGCGGAAACTGTGTTCGCTCTAGTGGTGCAAAACTCTCGATAGTACAATCGATAGTATCGATAGTCGCCAGAATTGAGACTACCGATAGTAATAAAACTATCGATAACGTCACAGAACTATCGATAGTCAACTATCGAAAAACTATCGATAGTACTATCGATAATCGACTGTCGAAAAACTATCGAAAAGCTATTGATAGTCGACTATCGAAACACTATAAATAGTACTATCGATAGTCGACTATCGAAAAACTATCGCTAATACTATCGATAGTCGACTATCGAAAAACTATCGCTAATACTATCGATAGTCGACTATCGAAAAACTAAGTTCTGCGACACTATCGACAGTTTTGGAAAAACTATCGATAGTAAGGATAGTCGATTTATCGATAGTTTTGCATCACTACCTCGCAGGCCTCTAACTTAAAACCACAAATTCTTTCATTGTGAATAAGTCGCAAACGAAAAGGCTCTAAATACAATGCGAAAAGCAAGGGTGATAATGGACAGCCTTGCCTTACTGAAGACCGTACTTTGATACGTTCAGAGGCGGACTTATTTACGCTTAAACCTGTGGTACAATCCGCGTAGGTCCCCCCCCCCCCCCCCCCCCCCCATTCTTAACCCTTCCAAAATAATCGAACCGACATTTACCTATTCCAAGATGTTAAAAAATGAAAGCCGTTTACAACGCCCTGTAACGCCGAATTAGAGCGCAGCTCTTGAGGAGGAGGAGGGGAAGGTATGGAGAGGGGGCTATGCCCTTCCTCCTGTCCTGCTTGCCTTCCATTTAGGGGAAAATTTTCTGCTAAATTTCACGGAAAAAATTCCCCGCTGAATTGAGCGGGGAAATTTTTCCGCTAGATTTAGCGGAAAATTTCTTCCGGGCGTGAAAAAGTTTCTGCTAAATTTGACGGGGAAATTTTCGCACTAATCTAGCGGAAAATGTTTTCCGCTCAATTTAGCGGGGAGATTTTCTTGCTAAGTTTAGCGGGGGATTGTTTCCGCTACAATTAGCGGGGAATTTTTCCGATAAATTTAGTGAGGAATCTTTTCCGCTACATTTAGCGGGGAAGTTTTCCCACTAAGTTTTGCGCGGACAATTTTCCGCTAAATTTGGCAAGGAAAATTATCCGATAGAATTAGAGGGGAAAACTCTCCCCGCTAAATTTAGCGGGGAAATTTTTCTGATGATTTAGCGGAGAAAAGTTTCGCTAAATTTAGCGGGGAAATTTTTCCGCTAAATTTCTTATCCCGCGTGACGTTTTCCTGATAGCATATTTCCTTAATCTCGTTTTTCGTTGTGCAAACCCTTTTTCTTCACTTAGCGCGCGTTTTGTCGGTTGTTCGCCCAGCCAAAGCTTTTTTCACTCTGCGCACGCACTACTGCCCCCGGCATCTTTCACAATCTATAACTTCCAGCTGGTTTTTAATGTCCCTTATTTCCTGAGTAAACTCGCCAGGTTTCGAACTTTCTCCAGAGAAAAATGTGCTTAACTGGCACCGCAATGCTTTTTCTTTCTTCTGTTTCTGATGCTTCAGGATGCTGCTCCTTTCCACCGCGACCATCCTTACGTCCTCTTTGAAAAATTCCCACCTTACCCCCCATAACTTCTCCTTGCTTTCTTGAAGTTTGCACACCAATTCACTGACCTCCGAACAAAATAACTCATATTTAATTAAACTACTGTTCATTTTCCCCAGCACCCAATCTCAACTTGGTTTCTTGGCTTTGCTGCCAAGGGTGAACATAACCAATGCGTGGTCGCTGGATGACACTGGCTAAACCGCATAATCGCGGCAGGAGGGAATAAGCTCGAGCGACATGTAGACTCGGTCCAGTCGAGCGTGACTACGGCCCTGAAAATGCGTGAACCTGACGCTGCCTGCGGACGCACAGATAGCCACATATTCTAAGGCCTTTTCTGCGACCATCTCGTTTAAATAAAAAGCGCCTTGGTCACGAAGATGACCCCGATTTACTCAATCCTCAGGTGCACAAACACAATTAAATCGCCCAGGACAAAAATAACCCTTTCACAGTCGAGATAAGCACTCAATTCTTCAAAAAACAACCTCCGTTCGCTCTCCCGGTTCGGGGCATGAACACATACAACCCGCCACTTTTTGTTTGAAGAAGAAAAATCACGCAAAACAAACCGACCAAACCCACCGCGTGTGACACGCGAACATTAAACAAAGACCTAAAGGGTAACACCATACGATCCGTCGCTACCAGGCTTTCAACTTTGGTTTCTTGGGCGGCTCGATTGCGGTCCAGCTCATTTTCAGCAAAAAGTCTGCTCAGCTGATATTGTCACCGTCTCACTGCTAAGCCACGCATGTTTATCGCGGCTACACGTAACACCCTTTCAAGCGTTATTGCCATGCCAGGACCGTATGGAGCTTACCTCGATCAAGGCGGCTCTGACCGCCCGTCACTCGGCTGTGGCATGCCCACCTTCACGTCGTCCCACGGAATTTTTTGTTTGGAGGCTAACTTGTACTTCCTGACGGGTGCGGCCTTCAGAGGCGGCTCCTCCTGGCTTGCTGCCCCGGTGTCCTCGCCGACGTCACGGATTCGTTTCATGGCAGGGCCGCTGGCCGGGACTTCATCGGCGTCCATGGGAGCTTCGTCACCCTCCTTGGCAACGACGCTGGAAGCGACAGCTTCCGCGATGCTCCGTTCGGTATTCCCACCTGACGGACGCTCAAGTGGCTCGGCCCGTTGCATCGCCTCCTCAATCAGTGTCGGATCTTGTGGGATCGACGGCACGTCGGGCTCAGGTACAGGCTGAACTGTCACAGCAGCGGTTTTCTTCGCCTCGAACGCTCCAGCGAATTCTTCGGAGTCCGCCTCGTCCATGAGAAGTTCCGAGTTCTCGTCGCCTCTCACATGTGCTGCTGCCACCGCGTACGTCCTGACACAGTCGGCGCTGACGTGCCCGAACCGCCGGTAGACACTACACTTGGGAACGTGGCACTCCTTACGGATGTGGCCGGTCTCCTGACATCGTAGGCACAGGGGAGCCCTGCCCGGCACAACGACAAGGGCCAACTCGCCGGCGACACGGAGCTGCTGCAGAATGTCAGCAGGAGTCACGCCCCCCTTGAGACGTAGCACCGTCGTTCGCGTCATGGTACCTACGCTTTAACAGCCGTCGACGCGCCACATTTCCCTGGAGATTTCCAGCGCCTTCCCGTACGCAGCCAGGGCCGCCCGCACGTCGTCGTCCGAGACGTTGAACAGCAACCAGTGTAGCTTGATGCGTACGTCCTGGTTGATAGGGTCGATGGTGATGCACCGTCGGCCCTTGACGGTCAACTCAGGCGTAGCCAACATCCTTCTTACGTCACTTGTCGACTTGATCGTCCCTGCGCGTGGTTCATTTGATACGCGCCTATGGCGGTGACCTCGGCGAACAGCGACAGTTTAACCAGCGCATCTCGAAAATCTTCTACGCGGTAGGGACGCCCTTTGACGTCGGCGTGCAAAAAAAAAACAGTGTTTAAAGGACTGACCCAGTTGGCAATGCCGGCAAAGCAACAGCGTAATCCTGTGCGCCATCCTCCGACGTGATACTGCGGCCAAGCTGGGCCGCCGAAAGCTCCCACGTCCGTTCACTGCGGTGGCGGGAAATGGAATCACTCGGCCACGCACGCGTTCGATCGCCGGACGCCCGTGGCAATACTTTGTTGTTCCGTGCCTGGAAGCTTCACAGGCCGTGCTTTGCAGGATACCGACGGTGGCATGGGGATTGCCTAGCTCGCAGTGGCTTGCGCAGATCGGTGGCTCGTTGAACGTTTCTTTTAAGCTTTCATGAGGGAGGTCTCGGTATTCGTCGGTCATTCTCAAACAGCGCTCACAGAACTGGCATTGAATTTTGTCCTTTGTGTTGCACCTTTCACCCAACATAGAGCGAGATGCAACGCCGCTTACAAATCGACACGCCGACAGGATGTTCAATATTCCCTACTCAATTTATCGGGAAAACTTACCACGGGGCGTTATCAGGTAAAGTGACTCCACCGTGTCACGAGCAGTCATGGGCAAGTTACTTTTAAAAAGTAATTCGTTACAGTTACAGTTACTTTCAGAAAAAAGTAGCGAATTTATCGTTACAGTTACCGCAACAAAACAGTAACTCGTTACAGTTACAGTTACTTTCAAAAAGTAACGACGTTACTTTTCAGTTACTTTTCTAAAACACAAAAAAATTAGGAAAAACTAGAAAACGCCCCTCACAACGTTTTATTGCATAAAATTAAAAAGTACGCTTTTTACTTCATATTCTAACTTAGCAGCAGTTGCTTCTCGAAGTTACTGTTTGAAAGTTTCCACGCCAGGGTAGTGGCGCAAATCAAAATACGTAACATCCGCAGTGCGGAATAGTGGCGCTAATCAAAATACGAGACATGTGCAGTGCCATTCACGTGTATTGTTGTTTAACGGTTGATTAACCCGATTAAAAAGCGTTTGCACAGAAAAAAGAAAAAAAAACACAACAGAGATAGTGCTTCAAGACACTAAGATGTAAGTGTTCAGGCACAAAGTACAAGCGCGTGCGTAAAGATAACTAGATATTTTTTCATAAAATCTACACTTGGCTATATTCGGGTTGTGACTCGCGAGAAAGAACGTATTCACAACTTTGTGCAAGGCCAACTTGACACTCAAAATGTCGGAGTAGACGATTTGGAAAGTGCAACAAGGAATGGCTAAGTTGCACTCGTTCAGTGATATATTATTCATAAAACACTGCAAAGTAACGACAAAAGTAACGTCGTTACTTTCATGGTTACCTCAGAAAAAGTAATAGAACTACAGTTATGAGTTACATTTTTAAAAGGTAACTTGTTACAGTTACAAGTTACCAAAAAAGTAACAAAGTTACAGTAACGCGTTACTACCCAAGACTGGTCACGAGGCACCTTAATTTCTGTGAACGTCATCCCCGTCAACGGGAGTTAGGCGGGACCCTTGGCATTTTATATTATTTGCTGGTTGCATTATGTAAGAAACAGATACTCAATCATTCGTATATTTCTACTTGCCTATCCAGAATGAACCCGTGACGTTTCCAAATCCATTCTCGTATTCTTCAAAGGTTTTCTCGAAAAGGTTCTCGTCTTCTTTTTCAGATTCGTCCCGACGTTGATCACCTGGAAGCCGATTCAAAAGTCAGCACGCAGTGAAGCTTGCTTCCAGAATCTTACGCTCCTCAGAGTGTACTTTTGGCATTTACGCCTGAAAATACTTGCTTTTCTCTTACCCGATTCGGAAAAACACGCAAACACCTTGGAGCTGTCCGGCAAGGGCGGCTTGGGGCTGCCGTTGCCGCCCCAAGACCGTTGAAAGAAAAACAACAACGACAAGAGGACACTTGAGGCGACTTACGCGTAGGAATGGGAAAGCACACGTATGTGTAGCGTATTCCTACAAGCTGCGCGCCCCGCCATCTTCCGCTGAGGCCTGCCGAGCAACCTCTGCGAAGGCCGGCCGGCCGGGCTCTGACGAGCGGCGCACCCGTGCGCTCTCAGGGGCCCTAATCTGGACACTTGGCGGAAAAGTCGGCGAGAAATTCGGCGATTATGATTGGCCGGTGCCAAGGTCAAGTGTGGCGTTGGCCAATCGCGGCCGCCAAAGTTCTCGCCGTTGTTTTCGCCAAGCGTCCAGCTTAGTGGTGCCGCGGCGCGCGGGCCGCAGCCGATCGGGCGCGGCCAATCCGTCGCAGCCATTTTCATTGCCTTCCGCCAAGAGAATTTCTCTGCCGTTTTTCGCGGTCATGGACAACGCCGGCTCCGCTTCGTGGGAAAGTTAATGTTTTTTCATTAAGAACGGTTTCGTAATAATATAATAAACTGATTCATGTTAACTAGTAACAAATCAAGCTGCAATTTTGCGTCCTGCTGGTAGCAAATCTCTATGGCCTGCACCGAGACTATAACGCAGCCGGTGCTTTCGGATGGTGTCTCTCCAGAACAGGGCAGTAAAGCGCGAAACAGATGTACGACGAAACCGTCCGATCCGACGTCCGACCGCGCAATACGACGGTCGGAGGCGAGGGTTTTCCACGCTCTCCGATGCTACGAAAACCCTCTCCCCCCAAAGTCATTCCGGCAGTCCGCACGTCGGATCGGAAGGTTTCGTCGTACATGTGTTTCGCGCTTAACTCCTCAGTTCAGGAGTTCAATTTCCGTGTGTAGTGCGTAGCAAGCAACGACTGTCCCTTTCCGTGGCGTACACAGGGACGCTAGTTGCACGCTACACGCCGGCCATTGAACGCCTCGAATCATGCGATGTGACTGCGCCTCTCAATCCAATCGCTCCTGCCCATGGGCATTTTCTACGACTTACGTACAAAAACAATAATTCTAACTACAAAACCGCAGTCCACCTCCTTTGTCGTCTGTCAATCTTTTTCGGACCATCTCCGATCGTTTTGACGCCCTGTAGAAATATTCAACTTTTCAACAATGCTTTTTAAAATGCTGCGATAGCCTCAATTAGGCCAGATCTCTCGCTTTACAACATCAAAGACACAAAAATAGTTAGAGAAATTTTTGCAGATTTCTGTGGTACACTCGGCAGCAAAAGTTTGCGGGGTACGGGAGCGCTAACCGAAAAAACTGGCTGCGCCTTCTCAAGGCTCGTTGCCGCTCTCACGACTCACGCTTTGTGCATGCGCTTCCTTCCGGGTTTCAGCCTTATCTTCGCCGGTCGCTACCATTCGACGCCTACGATATAACAGAGACTGGCGCAAGGTGCGGCGAAATATTCTCTGTACCATGCGAGCTCCGTCACCCATCAAGGTGGCTGAGGCCACGTGACGGGTGGCCACGTGACGGCTGGTAAAGCGGCACCGCGCCGGCCCCGTTTATCCTGTGAACGTCGGACGGAAGTGGGTAAAAAAGACTTGACTGCGAGCACGAAGGGAAGTGCATTCTCGAAGCGTCAATCTTGAGAGCGGCCGTGCGCCGCCAGAGGGTGCAACCAGTCATTTCGGCTGGCGTTCCCGCGCCCAGCAAACGTTTGCTTCCTACTCTACGTACCATTTACTTTATAATAGAAGGGTTTAAAAAATTTGAATCTATATTTAATTGATTTAAAAAAAAATATATCGCAGTTAGCAAAATGGCCCCCGTTTGAGCGTTTCTCTTAAATTTGTTCCGCTAACCAGAACAAACTTTAACGCGAATATTCCCCAACTAGAGTGAAACACGCTGGCGAGGTCGGAAAGTCGTTGCGTTTATAGATGAGACAAAAATCATCAGAATGTAGGGAAACACACTGGAAAGGTCGGAAGGCCCTAGCGTTTATAGATGCGACAAAAATCATCAAAATATAGCATTGGTGCGCAATGTGCCGTGTTTTCCACTTTTCGTTGCAGAATAAGGACGCTGTTATTCCGTGGTAAATAGTTTAGACCAGTGCTCCTTATGCGTATTTTATCAGCAAATATTTGGAAACCCGTAGTAGCAACAGTTCTTTTGGGGAGGGGGTGCGCCTAAAATGCCAACTTGCGAAATCCGCAGAAAGCACTTCGGACTGTATTGAGTCAATAAAATCTTTTTTTTTTCGCAAAAATTAAAAATGGTTACATCACATAATCGGCCGAACACATCTTAAAAAAGATAAAAAGAACAGGGGCTAACGGTCACGACAAGTTTGCCAATAAAGAGAAATGTTAATTAACTTTTTAATTGGGTAAATAAACAAATGGTTCTTGCCGTGTATTACGTGCGTGGTTGCCGTGTACAGCCAGCACAACCTATGGAGCCCAAACAACGGCGGATGCAACCTGAGACAGCGGGACGGGAAAGTCGGGCGGCGAGCCACGGAGAAGCACGGGAGGCCTGGAAGCCATAGATTGGGGTCGGTCGCAGACCAGAAAAGAAGTTTCTCATAACACCAATGGATGGTAATCTAAACAGTTAAATAAATCACAATTGCGACGAGGGTGGGATTCACGCAACAAAAATAGATATAAACAACTGAGCGACTTTGGAACAAAGGATACAGCGGTAACGTGTGTGACGCCCCATCTCAAACCTAAAGAATACCTCGTATCAGGACAAATTAAGAGTTCGATCAGAACTCGAAATTATGGTCTTCGTATGACGAAAATATAGAAGTGTTCTTCGCTGCGAACGACATTCCGGAATCAAAGCGAGCCGATGTTCTTCTTACTATCTTCGGATTGGATATGTGCTGACTTATACGGAACTTGGCGGCACCTGCCAAACAAAGCACCAAGACGTACGTGGAGACCCTTCAACTAGTGCAGAAACAAACCAATGAAACATTTGAACGCTACAAATTCCATCGCAGTAGCTAGAATCCGAAACCATCGCAGGCTACGTAGCTGCGTTCAAACAGCTTTCACTGCAATGCAACTGCGGTATTTTCCTCAACGACCGACTTCGAGACAAGCTCATTGACGGCATTAAGGACGAAATCCTTCTCGAAAAGCTGCCGGCTGAACCGACGCCGACATTCAAGACAGCGGTGGATCTTGGCACATCTATGTAGGTAGCCATTAAAGATGCAAAGGAAATAAGGAGCGAGACTGAGACCCTGCAAGATGTCAATCGCCTGGAACAAGGACAGAAATACAAGACTTAACTTCCGGAAAAGGCAAGCGATGGAAGATGAAAACCTCTCAAAAAGAATACCCCATGTCACCGCTGGGAAAAAAAGAATCCCGACCTTTAAAATTGCTTTGCAATGAAAAATACTTGGAAATCGCGCGAAAGAACAGAACACTTCCAAATGGTTTGCTGCGGCAGGAAACGATATCAACAAGACTCGAGAGAACGGATAAACAAAACTTCACCAACCATGTCACCACACAAAACTCTGGAGACGATAACTAGTTTTTATTTCATTGACTCAAGCTACCACAAACCCATCACAGTAACTGTAGAGATTTGCAACAATCCTCATCAGATGGACATCAACAGAGGTCCACCCTTGACTGTGATCAACCCGGACACGTTTCAAAAAATTCTTCCGGACATCCAATTGAAACCTTTGCAAATAACACTGAAGCATTACACCGGCAAGCCCATCGTTCCACAGCGAATGATTTAATCGAAGATGCGGTATAACGAGCAAGTCAAGAGTCGTGAAATCTAAGTGGTATAGATTGGGGGACCTACGATACTGGGAAGGGCATGGTTTCAGGACTTTCAAGTGAACTGGAAGAAAATACACAACGCGCGAGCAGAAACCGTTAACTCTCGCAAGTGTGCTAAAGAAACACGATTTCATCTTTGAAGGTCCGCGAGAACTGGAAAACTACGCCGTAAACCTCTGCGTGAGTGAAGGTTCTCAACGAAAGTTTCTCAAACCAAGATCAGTTCCATACGCCCTCCGACAAAATATCCGACAAAATATCGAAGAGGAGATGGATCGTATTGAGAAAGAGCAAACAATCACTCCTGTGATTTGGGGTGAGTGGGCGACTCCAATCGTTCCAGTGATGAAGCCACATCGTCAAGTGCGCATATGCGGGAATTACAAGGTTACACACAATCCAGCCTCAAAGCCAGATAGGTACCCACTACCGAAAACTGAATATCTCTCTGTGAAAATTGCCCATAGGGAGAAGTTCTCCAAGCTGGAGTGCAAACAGGCTTACTTCCCGATACCCTTAGCGGAAGAATCAAGAAATTACACTGTGATCAACACACAGCGAGTGATCGAAGAACTCGTTGGGAACTCGCCGTAGACGGATGCATTTCAGGATGACAAAGTGGTAACTGGCAAGAACGATCAAAATCACCTGCGGAACCTAAACATCGAACTGCAAAAACAAAACGAAAAAGTGGCCTTTGCTTGGGAAAGGCAAGATGCTTCTTCATGCAGGACTCCGTCCAGTACCTAGGACATGTCATAGACAAGCAAGAAGTCCACCCAAATCCCAAAAAGGTGGAGGCGATCCTACAAGCGAATACGCCGAAAGACGAAAAATAACTCCGAGAATTTCTGGAACTGCTGAACTACTACGGAAATTTCACCAGCAACACGGCCGACATCCTACATCCGCTACATGAACTGCTGCGAAAAGGTAAAAGGTGGGAATGATCGAGATCATGCCAGAGAGCCTTCAACGAAACGAATAAGAAATTCACGTAGCAGAGTCTGCTAGTGCACTATGACGCTGCACTTCCTCCGGAACTGCACTGTGAGGCATCGAGCCATGGCATTGGTGCAGTACTTCAACACGTACTGCCAACACTCAACGGAGGCCGATCGCCTTCATGTCAAGAATGCTCTACAGCGGTGAACGAAACTACTCTGAGATTGACAAAGAAGCGTTGAGCCTAGTTGAAAGCGAAAAGAAATTTCACCGGTTTTTGTTTGGACGCCGCTTTACGCTGTGGACGGATCACAAATCCCAGGTATCGATTTTAAATCCCAGTAAGGGAATCCCAGGCACGGTAGCAGCAAGAATAATGTGATGGGCGATCATCTTGTCAGGGCATAACTTCGACATAAAGTATGTGTCAACCGATCGGAGCGTCGTTGCAGACATGCTGTCTAGGCTCCCAATGATTGACAAGGGCGCTGCAGAATCAGAAACTACAAAAATGAACGAAATAAAATGTCTCCATTCAGAAACCTTCCAAGTACTCCCACTGACACATAATCAGATCAACAGAGAGACACGAAAGGACACCGTGTTGTGAAAGGTGTTAAGACTCACCGTGGAAGGATGGCGGGAACAAGGAAATTCCGATGGCCTCAAGCCTTAGTACCGTCAGAGGACGAAACTCACCGTGGAGCTCGACTGCTTAATGTGGGGAGCACGCGTCATTATAACATCCAGGTACCAAAAACACGTTTTAGAGCGACTTTCTTTAAAGTCATGCGGGGGTGACAAAGATGAAGGAATTTGCACAACGCTACGTGTAGGGGCGGCTTTTGGATAATGACATCGAAACGATGGTCCCAAGTTGTCGACCATGAAAGGAAGTGAGCAACGAGGCACCCAAAGTTCCCATACACCCATGGGGATGTTCCGGAAACTGGCGACCCTTGCATGCAGGCTTCGCCGGACTCTTTCAAGGAAGGAATTTCTCGCGCATCATTGATGCAAACTAGAAATGGCCCGAGGTCGTGAACATGACCTCGAAGACTTCGGCAGCCACCTTAAAAGTGCTTCTAACTCTTTTTGCATGATATGAACTGCCAGAAAAATTGTGACAGACAATGGCCCACGATTTCGATCAAGCGAATTCCGGGATTTTATAACAAGAAACAGAGTTCTGCAGTCACCCTTGTGGGAGCCACTGGATTCCATCCCCCGACAAGGCGTAAGCCGCGGACGTTCCGGGGGAAGCCGAGACGACTTCGAGCCCGGTCGCTCCGTATTGGATCGGGGAGAGTACGTCACCTATGCTGGCCTACTCTATCGCACTCCTCCGCGAGTCTCCCATTTTCGGAGACGAGCAGGATCGCGGGGGAGAGTCGGGCCTGCCCTCCGAGTGGACGGCCGTGAGGTCGCGGAGTCTTGGATTGAACTCCGGGCGACGGTTCGAGTCGCGGCGTACGAGCTCGTTCGACCGGCGATGATTCCACGCTAGCGTTCCCCCTGGCTCCAACAGTCGGCGTCCTCTCTATCTAGTGAACGTCCGTCTGCCGAGAGTCCTGGCCCCGAACTCCTGCGACGACGGGTAGCGCCTTGAGCACGGCCTACCGGCGATAACTCCGCTCTCAATTACCCCTTTGGGTCTCAGGTCGGCGGGCGCTGCGGGCACACTGTGTCGACGGCTCGCTTGACTGCAGTGTCTTGTTGGGGACCCATTAGTACTCGATAAACGCTGTTGGATACCGGGATCATTGTTGTTGGCATGGCGTTGGACGAACCCGGCGCGGCGACCGCTCTCGCTGGTAGCCGTCGGCCGCGCGGTGGGATGGGCAGCGGCTTCTTCCTTTTGGCACCGGTCCCCGGACGTAAAAGGTACGTGATCGGCCCCCTCATCCCCCACATCCTCGCACCGTCGAATGCAGAAACACTTTGTAGAACCAAATATGAATCGCCGTCATGCCGGACCCCGCGCACCACCACAGACCACTGCTGGCCATCGTGAACAAAACCACGTGATCCCAGCACCACGTGAAGCCTGCGTCGCTCCGCACGCCGACGGCTAGATACGTAGTGCTAGGGAGCGCTGTGAGAAGGCTCCCTCGGAAAGAAACAGCCGATCAGGCCACCGCACTCTCTTTCCACCTCTAGATCTCGCGCGCTCCGGAAAGAGCGCTCGAGAGCGCGCAGAACCACGCGAATTCGCCAATAGACTACTTCGATTTGGCATTGCAGATGCAACACTTGTTTCTTTATTTCTTGATTTTACAAACAATGAACACATGAGGCTAGAAACTAAGGCTAGAAACAACAGCCAACCTGTTGAGATAAAAATTCAAAATGTATTTTAATGTGGTTAACTCCAGTAAAGGTACACACTCAAGGCTAATTGATTTAGACATATATTTCCTTCAGCGAGTACATGTGCTTTATAAAATACTTATGCAAGTGTTTTATACGTGCGAGCACATGTACTCTATAAAGTAAAGAGAGCATACGTTTCTAGAGTCCTGTTCAGTATTAATAAATACTCTATATTCGCCACATACCGTCAATAATCTAGTAAAATATTCATAACTTTTGTAGAAATCTCCCGTGGAATATAACAGCCCTGAATTTATTCGGCTGAAATAAATCTTAAAATGTTTTGCTTAAAGACGATTGTTGCCAAAAGCTTCAAAGTGTGCCACCATATAGGTCAAATTTATCACAAATGAATTTGCCAATATAACACACATTCAAAATACATCCGATAACTTCACCAGATCATTATCAGATGTTTATTTTGGTGGGAAAAAATCATATATGCACATATTTTTAAGGTAAACAACAACAAGGTAACAGCGTCCGGTTGTAATATTCATTTCCGGTTACTAAGCGTTGTGTGTGTTTTTCCACGGGGCTGGCGAGATTACGAGAGCGTATTATCGAAGCTTGTCTCCGGATGATCCAGCTCGTTACAAGCAAAAGTTAAGGTGTTTACGTCCTGAACTCATCGATTTGTTCCTAAACCATCGGAGTCTTCGAAGTAATGACCTCCGATATACTGGATGGCTTACTGTATCTAACATATTCCTAAGGTCAATTAGGAGAGCGTTCAGACAAGGAAAGAAAGAAAACCAGACAACAAGATTTATTGAGCAGAGCAGATAATTGAAGATCCTGCTCATTCGCTGCAACGTATACCTCGTGAGGTGGTTCTCATAGTCGCTATTGCGGCAGCGGGTCGCAAAATACTGTTTTTTTTTTGTTTTGTTTGCAATTGCACGGTAAAAGCAACGTACTATTCTAGTATGAAGCAATGTGTTTTGTTTTATTTTTGTTAAGCTAAACAGCGACAAAAAGAAACGCTTGCGATTCTGAAATTATTGCTCTGCCTCTCTTAATTACATTTTTCCTTTTCGTAAAAATAAAAGCAAAGTCGCGCTTTGTCTTCTTTGCGAATGTGGATACCTAAAAAAAGTGGTGACACTTACCGTCCATCCGCCGCCATCGTCCCGCATGTCACAATATACTGCGATGTTTTCATTGCCAGGATGGATAACATATTGCCCGCTCTCGTAGTTTCCCATCATTAGTAACTGGGAACAACTAACTGCTCGACCGCCAGCTGCAAAAAATAAAGCGTAAAGCAAACGTTCTTTATCAATGTTGCCAAACTAGGGACAGTGCCAGAACGCACCGGTAGTGCGGTCAGCGATGCGACACAGTGATTGCTAGCATCACAAACTGTCACTGACGAAAGGGAGGAGGCACAAAAGTACGGAGTGTCCCCCGAAAATAATTCGAAAGGTTTTTTTCACCGCAAAAGTAAACTACACATCGCCGAACGCTCATTCGCCGCCCACCGGTAGTGGTAGAGGTCCGCACCAAATGACAAAGTTTCAGCCCGAACCAATATCCTATTCAAAAGTTATAAGTGATTTTCTTGAAAGTTCATTGGGAAAATTGCGGCCGACGGAGCTTTCGAATACATGAAGCTCTATGGGCGCCAGAAATCGAAAAAAGGGCGAAAATGGGCCCCATTTTTCCATTGAAAGTTTCAGGAAATCACTTACGCTGAACGCAAGTTCGTCTGCTTCTTCCGCAGGCGTTGTGGTGACCTCAGAACGTTCAGCTCTGATTGGTTCTGATTGAAGGATAGTGGGTAGGTCTCAAAGCCAGCCGCCTTGAGGTCTACCCGCTATCCTTCAAACACAGCCAATCAGAGCTCAGCGTCCTGACGTCAGCACAACCCATTCAAAAGAAGCAGACGAACTTGAGCTCAGCATAACATTTTAATAAAATATCGGTTCGCGCTAAAACTTTAGCATGTGGTTCAAACCTCTAGCACTACCTTTTCGCAGAGAATGAGGGTTCAGCGATGCGTAGTTTATTATTGCGATAAAAACAAACCTGCAGATTTTTTTGGATTTTTTTTAAGGGGGGGGACACCCTTCACTTTCTTGCAGTTACGAAGCTACAAACAAAAGCGAGTCCTATACTCTCTTTTGCCTAAAGGGCCTTCAATGACCTTTTAACGTGGTACACATTTTCGTTGAAACGGGTGTCACCGAACCCAGGAACACGGAGAAAAAACGCACTTGAAAAATTTCACATAAATTTGAGAGTTGTCAGCAAATTAAAATTACCAAAACAACCAAAATATTTTCGCTCGCTGACGCATTGGGTATAATTGATTCATTGAAGCGTTCGAGCGAAGCGGGTGGCCAACTGGCTGCGGGTTAGGTTATGGCTGCCGTGACGATGACGGGCACGCACCTTCCCTAAAGACCCCTCGCCTAGATTAAGGCTCGATCAAGGCTGTTTCACATGCTGCGATTCTAATCCAAAATCGGTGCGATTTCCAGTAAATTTGTGATTAAAATCGCATTCGCACTGTCGCAGCGGCTCTGCGACTGCTTTTCACAAAGTTGGTATTTTGTCGCAGATTAGGTGAGATCGCTTCATCGCCAACCAGCCGTTCATTAGCCAGCTTTCATCCCGATAGCTGCGCATTCGAAAATAAATTTACACAGCATAATATATTTGGTTTAATGCTTAATTATTAAAAATTTTTAGTTAAATGTTGTATTCGTAAAACATTTGTGTTGATGACGACATTTTTGTTGTATCTTAGGCAAAGTCAAACGCGTCGCGTCCGTGTCCGAACAGCCGGCCGCGCCGACAGAAATCGCACCTTTGTTGCAGCATGGGAAACCAAACATTGCGATCGCACTCGCTGCGTCGGCTGTCGCACCAATGTTTTTTCGCAACAGTCGCTGCATGTGAAACAGGCTTCAGAGTGTAATTGGGAAAATGCAGAACTACGTTCGTTGTTTACTAAGAAGAGCCTCGCAGCGCTGTGGAGAACCCGACCAAAATGATTTGAGTTCAGCGGTGTCCAGCCCGCTTTGATAAACTTTATTTCTACTTCCGGCGGTTGGTACTAATACGATAGACCTGTTTCCTTCATACAGGGGACGCTGTAGCATCCACGAGACGCGACCACAAAAGGGGCGCCTCTGCTAATGTTCCCGAGACGCGACCAATTAATGCTGACGTGAAGCGGCGAGCTAGCGCCCCATGATGCCCAACCAAGGGGCGCGCACTAGCGTATTGCTGTCAGAGTCCCACGGCGTGTGTCCACGCGCACCAATTGAGCGTTTGAAAGGACGCAAGGCAACGCCCACCGGAAACGCGACCTAAAAATATACGGTTTGGCTCGCTAGGGGCGTTGTTCAGAACTTGAGAGCTACATGTCTACTCGTGTGATTAAAGCAGCGGTTCGGGGCAGGACACGTTACTAAAACACTCAGCTGGGAAACTAACCTTCGAAACCTGAGCCGCTGGCGTTCAGCGAGACCGAGCTAAATACGATAACAGCGCCAACCTTTAGCGATGAGTGGAAACATGAAAGTTGCTTTATATGGCGGACGCTAGCGTCACTGAAGGTTCGCAGAGTACCGAAACTCCCAGGCTCGAAAGGCCAAAATGGCGGCTGAATCTTTTTTTTTTTTTTTTTTTTACTGTAGTCACCATGAGCTTTCAGAAAGCATGTTTTTTGCGTAAAAACAAACGGAAAAAGCTATTTTTGTAGGCACTTTTCTTAGAGAAATTCGTTTGTGTGTATGACTATGGAGCCTAGATCTTGGTCTGCCTCAACGGGCGACGAGGCTCCTAGCTGTAGATGAGAGATTTAGCCAGTGCAGTGCAGCCGCTAGCCTGGGGTCTTTAACGTGCAACACGCAGTAGTGATACGCAACCGCACGCCGGCGCAATGCGCATCCAGATCGAAGCGGGTAGGGGTGTGGATCGAACCCATGGATCCCTGGGTCCTGCAGCTCGACCTTTCGCTCCAGGTGCTCCGAGCTCGTGTGCGCTAGACCACTCGGCCACCGATCCCCATCCTCCCAACAAAGTGCTTCGTCCACGAAGACCCTTAATTTTAAGTATCAACCCTCACTAAATTGAACAGACCAAAATGCCGTCTGCCAATAATTTGACAAAGGCTACATTCTAGCTCCGGCATGGATTGAACGAATTGCATAATTTTCCAGTCTGACTCAAAACATTTCTGACAATAAAGGGGAAATCGGCGATTCGACGCACTCCTACGCACTTTTACCTTCAAATTTGAGAGCTTTTTTTTATTTAAGATACAGTTCTAGTAACCAAACAAATATGAAAAAAGTCAGGAGGAGGGGCGCGTATGCCCCTCCTCCTCCTCTGTACCCTTCTCTCCTCCTCCTCCTTCTCCTCCTCCTTTCCTCCTCCTTTCATCCTGCCTCTGAATTTGTTCACGGGTGACGCGACACGAAGTCGTGAGGTCATTTTCCCCGCTAAATTTAGCGAGAAAACTGAATTGGTGTTGAGGTCACTTGACGTCAATTTGCCCGCTAAATTTAGCGGGAACATTTCCCCGCTAAATTTTGCGGGAAACCGTTCCATGATGCAACGCGCGCGGTTACGCCCACGCTGATGCCGCTAAACCCAGAAACGGGTACCTAAAGCAGTGAACACATGAGCGACAAAACCGTGTGATTCCAATAAAAACAGTCCAGGACGCTGTGACGTGGACCTATGCCAAACCACCACGTCACAGCGTCTGCGGAAGCTGCGATGGAAACTTTGGCGCCCGTTTTTGTCACTCATGTGTTTCTTGCTTAAGAGCTGCGCTCTAAAACTTCCCAAATATGTCCCCGAGCTAGACGAAAAAACTATCAGGTTAGCCTCCATACATCATCTTGCCCTGTAAAGGAACTCCGGTTGCTTCGGGAAATAATATATATGCCTTTTATGTCAAGCGAATCACTTTACAGTTTTGTTGGTCAAAATATTTAAAGCGCAGCTCTTAGGCATTCATTTCCGCGTTCCGCGGCGCCGCCGTCAGCGTCGGCGTCGCCGTCGGCGTCGGCGTTACAGCTCTCCTGAAGTGAGCGGGAAATTAAATTGGTTTTCAGGTCACGTGACGTCAATTTTACCGCTAAATCTAGCGGAGAACTTGAATTTGTTCATGAGTGACGTGACACGAGGTCATGTGATGTCATTTCCCCGCTGAATTTAGCGAAAAATTGAATTGGTGTTGAGGTTACGTGACGTCAATGTCCCCGCTAAATCTAGTGGAGAAACTGTGGGAGGAGGGTAGGCTATAGAGGAGGAGTAGGGGAGGTTACACAGGAGGAGGATGGGCGAGTACGAAGGAGGAGGGTGGGAGAGCATGGGAGGATGGAGGGGAGGGTATGGAGGAGGAGAGGAGAGGAGGAGGAGGGGACGGTACGGAGGAGGAGGGGGGTATACCCTCCCCTCCTCCTCCTCAAGAGCTGCCCTCTAATTTGGCACTTCAGAGATGTGTAAACGTATTGCATTTTTCTAAACTCGTAATTAATTCATCGAATCACCATCAGCTCGCCTAGTTCCTAACCTTGTATTCAAGAGAGGATGGGACTCATTGACACAGTAAGGTCCTAGATAGTATGTTGGATGTTCTTCCTTCTTGGTGGTAAGGAGGAAGGGTCTTGCGTTGGACCTTGGCGTCAGTAAGTGAATAAGACGGGACAACTTCTAGTCTTAAACGTCATACATTTAATAGTAGACATACAGAAATTAATTAAAGTTGGCGAAACGAACACACCTAGGCCTCGACAACCCGAGCAAGGGACTTTGTCGCTGTCATAAAGTGGCTTGTATCTCTCTGACGGTACCGACCCGAGGCAACACCTCCTAGAAGACAAGGCCATAGCGCTCTGAGAGGTTACGTCACAATGGCGGAGGAAGGAAGTCTATGGCGCAACTACGTGAGAATACGCTATCGACGTGGAAAACATGATCCTTGACAAGCGGCGCGGTGGTGTTCGTTCATGCGCGTTTATCCGACATTAATATACGTTTTAAAGGCGCAGTCTTGTACAATTTATTATATACATAATATAAACGTATTATACAACGCGCTACCAAGGTTGAGAGTACCAAATTTATATTTATGAGTATCCCCGTAACAGCGGGACTACGTGCAGTTCCGCAGCACCCCACACTTTTCGAAAGGACCGGCTGGATGCTGCCGATGCCACATGGCTCCGATTCTGGTAAATTTACGTTGTGTGTGAGCTGCTGACTGTCTGGAAAGGAACGCTGAGACATCTCAGAAGGGAAGGAAACCGAAAAGAAATCCAGTCATTGTCGCAGGGAGCGCACACCAGCAAGAGATGGGTCGACAACGTTAAGCCTTTCGTCGCCGCTGCTCTCGTGTGTGGTACTTCTGAGACTTGTTTCCCGTCGTATTTCTGTCATCACCGTAGTTTCGGGTAGTTTTTTTTTTGCGTTCGCTTGATACTACGGCATTTGCGTGGATTTGTGAAACAAGTCCTGCTACGGTTTGAGTGACGTGTGACAACTAGCCAACGAAGACTCTGCTCGATTAATCGATAGACCTCTCTCTCGACAGAGAGAGGCTTGGAGTTCGCGTTCAAATGTGTTCGTCACGGATATTGTGGGACGTATGGATACGATCGACAGGTGAGAAACAACTTATTTGCGGGCTTTTTTGGTCATGTAGGACGCAAGTAAAATGCTGCAATCGTTTTTTTAATCGCATGATAGATTGCAATTTTGTTCTTTGTCGTTATTCGTATGCAGTTGCGTCGACATTTGTAAATATGCGCTGTAATATAGTTTTCACTGGAAGGTGAAAAACAAGTTTGTGTGATTATTGAAAGTGCGTTGTTTGTGGTTCTGTGTTTATTTATACTAAGGTTATTGTATTGTCTTTACCGCGTTTATACTATAATCTTAACTATTAAGGTAATAGTATTATTATATACAAAATAAGCTATGTTTTGTTCTAAGACAGCTCGAGCCCATAGGGAGAGGTAAATTAGTAGACTAAGTAGTACGTGCCACACGGAAAAGTTAATATATTTTCATTCAGTCATATAGGATTTAATCAGCTCGCGGTCTTGAGTGATTATACGAGCGCCGCAAGCGGATTTGTCGACCCCATAATGTCATTCGATCGAAATTACATTAATTTTGCCATGTGGCCGGGGTATGATGCAAGAATTCAGTGACTGCACGCGATAACGTCGCTTACATGATCGTGAGAAACACTTGTCTTGCCTAGTCCGGGTTGACTACGTCTACCTGATTTTTAACTGTTCTGTTTTGCTGTTTCCAAATCACTGCGTGTCTCTCCATTTTGTCGAAGTATTTCTGTATAAAATATGCATTCCTACAACAATAATTGCATAACTCAATGTTTTCGACTTCAAACAATCACATTTTTCTATAGACGTCTTATACGCATACCTCGTGCCATTTCGTACCGATTATTTAGCGGTGTAATATTTTGCTCGTGTAATAAAATGTTTTCTATACCCGTTGCTATGTGCAGCTTTCATTTTAGCTAATATGACACTCGTATGAGACTAAAAACGGGTTACGACGGTCGATCCACGCGCGTTGCCTTCGCTTCAACGCGCGCCCCCGATGGCCTTCCTTTGCGACGTCACGAGAAGAGCGCTACTGCCTTGTCTTCTAGGAGGTGTTGCCCGAGGATGCCCCCTTTCTCTCTTGTGCTCTTATTCGCGACTCCAGCGACCTATAGGGGGCGCCACCACCAAACAAACATGGCGTCTGAGTCCAGGTCGCGTCGGCTCGGCCGGGCCGCCTGAACAGGTGGCGCGTCCAATTTAACAGATTTTCTCTAGTTTAATGCCCAATTTTATAGGTATTTGAACTGAGACGGTTAAGCGTAGCCGGTGCACATAAACTTGCAAGGCATAGTTTTGTTTTCCCGGTGTTTTTTTGTTCTTCTCGTGTCAATCTTTCGTTTCGGAGATTTCGTTCAAAAGCGAAACTATGGGCTCCGCAGAGACGGTAATAGACTCTAATCAGTTTTGATCATCTAAGGAAAGCGGCGATGACTACAGAATGGTTCCACCAAGAGTAATTTTCAGCTAACTCGCATGCCTCGACCATGCGACTTATCTGCCCGCGGAATCGAGCTTTTGTGCGTATCTGCGTTTAAGAAACAGCTCCAGTCGTCTGCTCGATCGGCAGCACAGGCTACAGGAAAATTACGAAAATTAAGCAAGCGCTCCTTGAGCCAAGGACCATGTTAAGTCGCCGGCGCCCCACTAAGCAACTGATACGCGTATTTCAATGCAGGTCTTAGTAGCAATCAAGAAGTCATTTTGACGAGCGGGTTATCTAAATTGCGTACTGTGTCCCACTAAAGCGGTATTAGTATATTCTTCGGGTTGAAATATGAGCTTAGTTGACTAGCTGTTAGGTGAACTGCTGAATAAAAGTATATTTGACAGACAGACAGATACTACTTAAACTTAGCCAAATGGATCTAGCCGGCAGCACGGAGACAAACTGAAGAGAGTCTTCATCGGAGATTCACGCAGAACGTCTCTGCATTGAACTTAGCTTCGATTTCTGAACGGAGAAATTTTGTATTTTTTTGTGGCCAGTCAACCTGAGCAATGCAGACGTATATTGCTGCTGGCTTCGACGGGGGTATAATATAAATATTGGAGGCGCGATAGATCAAAATGCCGTGACAGCTTCTAACGTTGCGAAACTCGTCCCCCATCTTTTGAAAGCAGATAAGTTCCCTCATTAATCATATGGTTTTTCTTGATCAAGTAATTGCGAAATAAGCCCAACTCCTTCAGTGTGGTCCAGAGACTTTTTCGGCGAAAACCAGCCAAGATGAATAGCCAACGCACCGACCGGCGTGGGTGGCTCAAACTTGAAGCTAACCGAACACAACCAAACTCAAGAAAAGCAGCTATCGAACATTCCCATTCACTTGACTGCAACATTGGTGTTCCCTCCACTGAAATGCCTCGTCTGTCGTCCTCAGTCCACTGTTCCACATCCGTATAAAGAAACCAGTTATCAGTTACCAAGTAGTCGTCATTTGGAAAGTGATTTGAGACAGACAAGAAATCAAGACGTTTTTCCGTGATTCCTCCCCATCTAAGAAATCGAAAGCACGCGACCGTGTGTTGTGGAGTAAAGGGGCTTTCAAACACGTGATAGATGGAAACAATCTACAGAGGCTTCACGACACTAATGACCACTCAGGCAAAGTTAAGAAATATTCGCACGTTCGTCAAATTACGTTGTTCGCCAGCGCGCCGACGACACGTATCCGCGAAAGCCGCCAGAGACGCGGAGGGGCGCGGAGCGACCTGGTCCGGCTGGTTCCTGGTTTTCCCGCTTGGTGGCGTCCGTTTTGCTGGAGTCGCGAATAGTCTTCCGCCTATACCTCTTCCCCGTTTTCCCGTGAGAGTCAACGTGAGGGTCAATCCGGAGCCCGAGCCCAGAAACGAGATGGTGCCGGGCGTAGGAAACACAGGGAAGTGTGGCACTCAGACACAACAAATCACACCTGCCACTCCGAACCTCTGAGAGAGGAACAAGTGCGGACAAACGAGGCACTGCGCCGAGACACTTTTACGGTAGCGGTCTAACGCTTGTCAACGGAAAGCGGCAAACTGTTCCTGCCACATAAAAAAACACATTGAGTGGTAGCACTAGTAGCCAGACAAGTACGTAGTGCGTTACTAGTAACAAGCTACTTTTGCCTCTTTACTTTTTTCGGTAACGAGTAATCTATTTAGTTGCCTTTTTAGAAAGGAAACGAGTTACTTTGTTCCTTTTAAGGTCAAGTGACGGATATTGGTATTTCGTTACTTGGTAGCAGCAACGTATACAAAACCGTTTACGAAGCTCCGTTTTAATTCTGACCTGTGTGTACGTCTACTGCATAAAAGGCAGATGAGGAACCCGAAAAACGACTAGATGACACTATGCAACGTTTATCGCTTAACACGTCAGTCTAAGAACTGCTGAGAACGTCCTTCACCCAGCGAACACAATAAGGTTCGTTGAATGAGCCTTCAATCGTGTACAGACCGAATGTACACCCGGAGGTTGCCAACCTGAGAAGGCAGAGAACCTATTGTCAACTTCGAGCCTTACAAGCAGAGATATCAAAAGAGAGAGAGGAATCCCAGATTCTCCAGTTCTTCTTGAAACACAACACTGCCGTTCCTTCGAGCGCGTCAGTAGAACGACTCTTCAGCGTCGCCGGAGATATATTCTCAAGGAAGCGGGGAAACACAGCTGATGAAAGCTTTGAGAGGCAGCTACTGCTTAGTGAACCGACTACTCAAAAGAGCACAATAAACCATGACGGAAAAGCAGTTGGGCATTTGGTCGCCAAAAAACGTGAAAAGTAACTCGCTACTTTTAAACTACAATAGCGCGTATTCTTTTTTTTTTTGACATTCGGTAACGAGTATTGTATTGAGTTGCCCTCTTAGCGAGTAACGAGCAATGGTATTTAGTTACTTTGGAGGGAGGGGGGGGTAACGTGTAGATGTCTGCTGTTAGCCCATCAAAGAAACTCCATTAGGCGGAAACCCTTCCCAGCCGCAGCCAGCTTAGCAAGGAGCGGGTGGGTCGCCCTAACCCCACGGGCTGTTACCGAGTGACGGGACACCCGCAACGCTAGGCACTCCCCACCCCACGCACAAACTCCTCCCGTTAATAGGGAGTTTTCGTAGACCGCGCTGCTCCTTCCGCTAAGCGTTCCGCAACGAAGAAGTTGCTACTGCGCCTGCGCGCCGATAACCTTGACTGTGGAGTTCCCGCTATCGTAGCGGGTTGCGGAGGGCCTTGCGGGACGGCGAAAACGATCTACGAAAACTCCCTAATAGTTCGATAACATTCGGGAACCTTATAAACACCCTTGGAGGTTAGAAATTACTTAGCTCGTAAGAAGCGTGCAAGAGTTAGGGAACCACTCAAACACAAAAAAAATATAATAGTAAAAAAAAATAATAATAAGCGGAAACGAGAATTCATTGGGGCAACTTTACCATGGTGGTATTAGACCGAGGCTAGGGCAGACGGAGGAAGAGTTCACAGTGACGGAAAACAAAATAGGGAACGACAACTTCTCGACGTCTCAATATTCAAGACGTTGTTTTTTCTTTTTTTTTTTTCCACCACTGTAACCTTTTTTTTTCTCATTCTGCCCCTTACTTGTTATAATATCAGTATGCTAAATTTTCATCTGCTCGTCTTTGTTCCCAGCAAAGCTACGATGCCTCTATTGCGATGTTCGTTTGCCGAAAAGAACAAACAGTGCGCAATTTCCCTGACGAACATTATTTACAGTTCCAGAGGGGAATACTACAATTCAAGAATACACGCAGCAAATGAAATTTTCAATATAGAGCAGCCACCAATAAGACATTTCCTTGATTGCGACGATCGTAGTTTTACAATTGTTTGTTCTAGAAACACCACAACTGGACAGCTGCTGGTCCCTTATTTTAATTTTTTTCTCTGGTATCGCGAGGAAACAAAAACGAAGCTGGCAAACATATATATTTCACCTTCAAAAAAGACCAGATTCAGTGATGGAGGGATTCATGGTAGATTTGGGGAATGACCCCGAATATTGAACGCCATACAACTTGCCTCCAGAACTCCTCTCTATTACCTCACCATCAGCTTTCCTACGCTTCGGACCTAGAGTGGCAGGCTTTAAACAGCCGATTATGTAGATCAAACGTTCATAGTATCCATAAAACTACAAGTTGAAAGACAGTATTAATTGCTTTGTTTTTTGTATATGGAGATTGAAAGAATCTTGAAGCGCATATTTTAAGTAATTATTAATTGTATATAAATAACTTTATGTTCTGTTAATTTGCCACGTAATTTATTGCATATAGCCGTATTAGGCAAAGTAAATTGTCATGTAATTTAGCTATACCGTAAAAGTAATTTGTCACCCTGGTTACGAGTAATGCTTTTGCGTTGCACGGCCATCGCGTCGCTCCTTGTCCTTGGCCACCGGACACTATGGCTGCTGTATTCAGCGCCACCAGGCTAAATTCCGCTCACTGCGGTCGCCTTCAGCACTTTTGCCTCCCGGGGCAAAAAGAGGCGCTCGGCTGGCCGTTCCCAGCGCTGCGGAGAACCAGAATCGAGCTGCCGTGGAAACAGAGCCATCGACGCTCGCGAATGCGGCGACGCACACACTGATCCGCCAGTCTTTCGCTCCGGTATTCAACTGGCCGTCGCTTGAAAGGAACACCTTCTTGGCGGAAAGAGCCAATATTACAGGCTTATTTGCATTTAGAAGGAAAAAAGTCAAAATTACATTGGACAAGCAAGTATAGCGAGATTACGATATATCTCAAAAGTATAGAAAAATTTATATCTCGAAGCGAATTGCCCTACACTGTTAGCTCGAGCAAGTGGTCCCCGGCTTTTCTCCTGCCTCGCTCCTAAAATCTAAAGATTGTAGTTAAAATTACTAGGACGCTGGTAAGTCCTCACTGATGAATCTCACGTAACTGGTAAAATTTGGTGCCTAACAAAGACCTTTCGAAGTTAAACTTTAAAATGAAATGTCAATCTCTTGTTCGAGCTAACTGTGCCGCCCATTGTACATTACGCCCGATGTGTTGCTACAATTAACCATAGAGCTGCTTATTCAACACTGTTCCTTCTACATGGTTTAATAGAAAAAAGTGGCCTTACGTTTGCGCGTATTGCAAGGGTCAAATATCGTGTAGGTCTTTGTACGTCCGCTTCTTTCGGTTACTTCCGGAACTCGCTTGGGGCTGTTTTCCGTAAAGACGTTCCCGGCTACAACGGGTAGGAAAAGGACCACTACCAACATGTCGCGATTTTTCGTCGGCGGTTCAGAGGTTCGCACAGGTCCTCCCCAACGCTATATCATGATTTCTCCCGTCTTATATAACAGGCGAATTTCCAGGAATAAGCCAGATGAACACATGCAGCATGCAACAAAGAATAAAAGAAGAAATTTCAACTTGAAGAACTCAGTTTAATGGGGTGCATTGTGTGGAAACACAATAGAAAGTTTGAGTAGGGCACTAACGTTGGCTTTGGTAGACAAGGCAGAGATCCGGGTGCGTGCCAGCTGTGATTTTAAAACGCGTTTTCTATAGGCTTCTTCGGCGCTTATCACCCGGGCGATTAATGCGTAGTTACTGAGCTCTTGACGCAAGCAAAGTGTCTAATATGTCGTACAACAGACCTAGTGCGTATGCTCACGAGGCGTTCCACAGCCCAGCAGTCTCAGATATGAATGGGCTGAGAAGGCGATTGTTTTAAGGCTTTTTGACCGCTTTTTTGTGACAACCACCGTGGTGATTTTTGATGTACTTGATTTGGTGCAAAATAGCGAATCCCTTAATTTGCCTAATGAAAGTCGCCGAAATTCAAGGGCTTCGTGCTGATAGTTCTACTTTTCTTTCATGGCTGTACTTTTTTATTGTAGTTGGGCTTAAACTCTTTATTTTTTTTTGTAGCCTAAACGAAGCACGTCAAATTGAAACGGTAACATGAAAACGGTCTGTAGCCAGCCGGCAACAGCGATTCGGCGCCAGCAGAGTAAGATCCCTAAACGGTCTTTAAAGAGACTATGGTTAAACCGTGTCTCGGCAGGACTAGCAGTCCACAGTCACGTCGAATTCTCGAAGTCGAACTTCACCGCACAAGACATCTTGAGGGATCCTTCAGGTTTGCGAGTCAGCAAAGCGAGTGGTGGTCTGTGACAACTCGAAACGGGCTTCCGTAGAGGAACGGGCGGAATTTCGTAATGGCTCAGACGACGGCAGGACATTCCTTCTCGCTCGTCGAGTAATTCCGTTCCGCGTTCGACAACATCCGACGAGCCTAGGCGATCACTTGCCTGTACCCTCCTGTCATTGGAGCAGTACCGCGCCGAATAGTGTATTGTTGGCGTCCGTGTGATATTCTCTTTCGGTTGATTGTTCGAAGTGGCCAAGAATCGGTGGCGACTGGAGTCGTCTTTTTAGCTCGTTGAATTCCTGTTGCTGTTCTTCTCCCCATTCGAAGTTCATGGCGTCTTTCGTGAGGTCCATGAGCGGCGCAGAAAGCTTGGCGAAATCCCGAACGAACCGCCGGTAGTACGCGCAAAGTCCCAGAAATCTTCGGACGGCGTTCTTGTCGGTGGGCGGAGGAAATGCCGCTACGACGCGAGTCTTCTCAGGGTCAGGACGAAGACCTTCGTTGCTCACAACGTGACCTAGGAGCTTCCGTTCGCCATAGGCGAACAGGCGCTTCGTCGGCTTGAGGGTGAGTCCGGCGTTCCTGATTGCTTGAAGAACTGCCCGAAGGCGTCGCAAGTGCTTGTCGAAGTTGGCCGAGAATAACACGACGTCGTCGAGGTAAACCAAACAGCTCTGCCATTTGAGGCCTGCCAGTGCGGTGTTCATGACAGGCTGGGAAGTTGCCGGCGCCGTGCGCAGTCCGAAGGGCATCACCTCGAACTCGTTCAGTCCATCGCGCATGACGAAGACAGTCTTCTCCTGGTCCCGTTCGTCGACTTCGATCATCCAGTAGCCACTCTGCAGGTCCATAGACAAAAAGTATCGGGAGTGGCGCAGCCGGTCCAACGTGTCGTCGATGCGGGGCAGCACATACACGCCTTCTTTCGTCACCACGTTGAGCCGCCGGTAATCCACGCAGAATTGAAGTGTTCCATCTTTCTTTTTCACCAGTACGGCTGGAGAGGCCCAAGGGCTGCTTGAAGGCTGGATGATGTGGTCGTTGAGCATTTGTTACACTTGTTCATGACTGGCCTCTTTTTCCTTTGGGGCGACCCCTTACGGCGGCCGATGCACAGGGAGCGCATCGCCATTGGTAACGGTGCGATGTTTCGCAACAGTAGTTCGGCGCACTTCCGACGTAGCCGCAAAGCGGTCGTTGAATTCGGCGTAAAGGTCTCTGAGCTGTCCGTGGCACTGAGCTTGGGGTTAACGACACGCTGCGGCGGCGGTGTACTGTACGGCTGAGATGGCGAGGGCTCGTCGGAGATCGCGGCGATTTTGGTGGTGTCCCGTAGTTCCACGTTGTGGCCTACAGCGGCACCTATCGTGAGGTGCTTCGCCTCCTCACGAACGTTCGTCGCGAGGGCCGATGTACACCCGCCGGCAATATGAAGGTGAACGCCGGACCGTTGACCGCTCTGTGCTATCAGCGCGATGACGCGGCTGCCGTGACGCTTCGCTTTCTTATCGCAATATGAAGGTGAACGCCGGACTGTCCACCGCTCCGTGCTATCAGAGCCATGACGTGGCTGCCACGGCAGCCGTGTCATGGCGCTGATAGCACGGAGCGGTTGACGGTCCGGCGTTCACCTTTATATTGCCGGCGAGTGTACGTACGTCCATGCTGCAGCTCTCTTACGCCCCTTGCGACGCCTATTCCCCGTCCGAGAAGCAGTTGAACGTAGAAGAAGATGCCCGCCGGCGACTGCATCGGTCAAGACGGGCAAAGGGCACTCGATCGCTGCGGCAGGTTTACGTGGTCCTGAACGACTCGGATGGCGGCTGGCGTCGTTTTGGATGCCTCCGGAGGTAGGACGGGCTTTCGCAGCACCAACCTGTTCTCTCTAAGGTCGATCACGGCACCGTATTCAAGCAGGAAGTTCATACCAAGAATGACGTCTCTCGCAGTTTTGAAGGACGACGAACTTCACCTTGCAGGTTTGACAATGAATCTCGACGTGAGCAGCGCAGCTTCCGGCAGGTGTCATGAGGTGCCCTCCGGCGGTTCGGATCTTTGGGTTATCCCTTGGCGTCGTTACATTCTGAAGGCGGCGAGCAAGCCTTCCGCTCAAGACTGAGTAGTCTGCTCCGTTCTCCACGAGAGCCGATTCGTTGTGGCCGTCGATAACAACATTTAGGTTGTTTGGCTCCATTTCAGGAGGTCGCAATGCGTGCAGTCGAGAAAGTGGGAGCGCTCTGGCCCTTTTGCAGGCTCTTTATTTCAGTCCTCTTCGGCCTCGCCAACTCCAGGTGTCGCCGCAATTAGTTTTTCTGGCGAGGCAGAGGAGAGAGGCTTTTTCGGCGGGGTCGCGGTGCTGGAGACGCGGAACGTCGTGGCGATGGTGAGCGGTACTCACGGCGGAGAGACGGCGCTGGGGATGGCGAACGTCGGAGGTACTCCTCTATATCGCGAGGGCGTTCGCCTTACCTTTGGCGCGGATCGTTCGGCTGGATCCCACGCAGCCCCAGTTGTCAGTTGGGTCTTCGAGGGTAGATGGGGTCGGCTTTCCCTCAGTGGTGGCAAAGAGGGCGTAGGTCCGCCGTTCACCGCACGTCGGTTTATCTCGACGAGGGTCGGTCTGGGTGGACGTAGTAGACTTGCTGTTCCGGCGTCAAGGATACTGCGGCGTTGACTTTTTTCAGTCAGGATGGCGCCTGGTATTGACGGGTAGCAGGCAGCGATCGTTGGGCCATGGCGGCGTAGCTCAGCGTCGGCTCCTCTGGCACCACCGCGGTGACGGGAACTTCTGCTTGAAGCGCATGATTAACCCCTCTGCGGACAGCCTCGGCGATGAAGAGGGATACCGAAGGACCGGCGGCAAGCAGCACCTTTCTGAGTTCTACCCGAATAACGTCGTGGATAATCCGGAGCAGGATTTCGATACCGACACCGTCGACATTAAAGCGAAATGTTAAGAAGCCGGAAACGGTCGATACACCGGCGGGTCTTTGATAAGGACCAGTTCTAGCCGACAGCGCTCACTCTATGTTGGTCGCCTGGATGACAAATTCCTCAACGGTCGCCGGAGCGTTGCGAACAAATCAGCCGAAGATTTCGCTCTTTACGTCTTTCATGAAAATGCACAACTTCTTGTCTTTTGTTCTTGGCAAGTCGGCATGTGGGCGTAGGCTTAGCACATCGTCAACAAAGATGATTACGCTTTCGTTGGGGGCGTGAATCCTTGTATGAAGCGCATCCTCCGCCCGTTGTCGTCGCTGTTGGCTCATAAGGATCCGCTTATACTCGGCCACGCAGATGTTCCACGAGGTAAGCGACGCCTCGTGGTTCTCGAACCAGTGCCTCGAGGTACCCTTTAGCGGAAAGTAGAGGTTCTGCAGGTATTGCACAGCAGTCCTTCCGTTTTGGCGTGCCATGAGCTCCTAGTGCTGGATCCAGTCCTCGACGTCCTCGTGAATCTCACCGTGGAAGGGCGTAAATGCACGAGGAGCAACTGGCAGGTAGACAAAGGAGGGAGCGGTCGAAGCCGGCGGCGTCATCGTCTTGTTCTTCTTGGGCTTGAAATTGCGTGTCCCGCACCTCCATAGAGTAATATAGTAAACGTAATGAGAGGATACAGAAGCCGATTCGCGGCCCAGATAGTGCGTTTAATGCCCTCCACGACGGGGCGCTTTTTTGTAATTTGGTTAAAATTAGTTAGAACTCTTTCCGTGAGAAGTATTCATTTTTGAAATTGTTATGCTTTAGAATATTTTAAAGTACTTAAAACGACTAAATGGTTTTAATTTAATATGTCACAAAAATCACGTGAGGAATGGCGCCTGCCACGGCCTGCCGTGTGCCTGCTTGCCTGCACGACGTCGCCTCAACATGATTCTGCATGGCCTCTGCTCGTCCGTGCGTCGTTCGTCCGGGCCGTGCTTACCGTCCGTTTGTGCTTTCTGCTGCAGCGTGTTCGGTCGGTTTTACATCAAACAAGGTGACGCATAACTGCCCGCGTTCTCGCACGCTCGGCGTGAGTTTGTGGAGCCGAGCGGCTTGAGCTTCTCGCGCTGTTGTTTCCGTCGGGCTGTCGGGCTGCAATCGTGCATGCACCTTGATTTTCGATGAGATTTCTTTGAAAAGGGACTTGACTTATGACTCTGCGAACGACATTGCCCATGGATTTACAGATGGATGACGGTGTTGAACGGTGTTTCAGATAGATCTTTGGTTGTTGTGTATGCTCTCTAGAATTTCCACGAGGTGGGTTCAGCCACTTGCATAAACTTTTGTGCACACTTCAATACCGTTTTCTGTTATCCGCAGTCTCCTCATTTCTCTCATTGCAAGAGCTTAAGACTGGCTTCACAGTAAAGGCTTTGGTCTGTGATCAGGGGCCTTCAAACGTAAGCTTGGCCAACCAACTTGGTGTGCCTGTGATTAAGCCGTGTTTTTTTTAAGTTGTTAACGAGTATGTTTACTTAGCCTTGATGTTCCGCATTTTATCTAAACAACCAGGAACAATCTCCAAGCACACAAATTTTGCATTGGTAATGAGGTCATTGAGTGGTCCGATATTGTTAAACTTTATCGTTCTACCCATCAGATGAGGTTGCGATTGGGCCCGAAACTTACTGAGAGACACATTTTTCAAAACCCTTTCACTAACATGAAAGTAAAACGTGCCGCACAAGTAATGAGTGCCTTAGTCTGTCTTGGAATCCTATTTATTGTTTATGCCAAGGAGCTTCCTGAGGCAGCCATGGCTACAGCCTATTTCTGCAATAGAATGGACTGCTTTTTTTCTAAATGGCTCACAATTCAAGAAGACAGGGCAGAAGTTGCGTCATGCCATTCTGAAAAGAGAATCTGAGGTATTTGATTTCCTTCACCTGTAACTCGGATCAATATCAGCATGGAAGTTCGAAAGTAGGATGCAGTCACAAACCATCATAGGGTGGCGCGTTACTATAAAGAGTGTCCTCATGCTCTGGGAGAAGCTTTGAAATAGCCTTGACTTTAAGTTCTTACTTACATGACGCGTGCAACTAGACTGACCTGAGAACATTTTTGGAGCTATAAGACAAATGCAGGGCTGCAATACAAATTCAAATGTGTATCAGTTCACCTAAGGACTGAAACAGATAGGGATAAAGGGACTATTCAAACTGTCGAACAATGGAAACGTAGAGGATGACAAGGCTGACCTCTTGAAGGAGTTGCCAATATTTTTGCATCATGAAAGTTCAATTGCAGACAATGTGGAATGTCTGCCAATTGATAACTTCCCTCCACTCGAGGATATTTCGGAGTTGACATCAGACATCAGGTTTAACATATTTGATGAGTCGTCCACTTGCTATGTTAGGGGCTGTTTGATCAAGCATTTCTTTTAACTGACAACCCACAGCTATGGTTTTTCTCAGCCGCTGAGGGAAGAGTCTGACAGCTTGGCCAGGCCTCAACAGTACTTACTTGTGCTTAAAGCATATCACGTGCCTGGAAAGCTCTTCGGGAATGTACCATGCCAGGCTGCCTCTAATTTCATTCAGCAACTAGAAAAATCGCTTTCTTGCCGCAAAAGAGAGCGTGGCGCATGTTTGAGGAGTGTGGGCTGTCTTGTATTGCACACTTTCAGGTCTGGCTAGTTTTGGCATTGCTCAGAGTGCTACAAATGATTTTTAAAAATGTTTTGCAGAATACGCTTGTGTTGGCATGTTCGATTTCTTAACCGGAACCTAAACAAAGTTTGGTTACACTCTTCAGTTGCTGTAAAGCAACTAGGCAAGTTTAACTGTTAAGAGTGTATTGACGGAGGTGGTTGCGAAATCAGAAACAGAAAGTGCGAATTAATCGAGCGGTGCAGCCTGCACTCGAAAAATTTGTTTCCCTTATTTCTAGCAATTATGTATCACGGCCCTTTTGCGGAAGTATATATCCACTTTCCACGGAATTTCTATGGAAAATAGTGTATAGATGCTATAGATATTAGAAAAAAAAATGTATCTACTTTTGTATCCCCTGTGTATAGTTATTAGCCGTTTTTTTGAGCCATACTTTCCTTCTGATCAAATGTAAATCGAGGAATGTTTACGAACGTTGAATATTGTCAGATTCCGAATAGAGTTCTCAGTGTTTGGTATTGGCTCGCCCGCAGTGTGTCTGATGCTATGCCAATTCGTATGTTTTATATTAGCCGGAAATTGGGAATTCACACTCTTCGCTGTGTGTTTTGCACTCTTATTATAGTCCTATGACAGGTAATGATAGCGATGTCTTATTTATTTCTGGACTAACTTCCCGAGCCCGAGTCGGCATGAAAGCGAATGAACCATTCAACATGTTCCCTGTGAAAAAAATTTGTTAACTTGGTTCCGCTAAAAATCTATTACGAATATTACGATATGCCGAATTCCTTCATATTCATTTATTTTTGTGAGTATTAGTATCTGTTTCTTATAAAACATACAGAGCGTCTGCAGTAAATCATGTATATACAAATGTGGTCCAATAAAATATTTTCGAATCACTTACTGTTGTTGACCCAGAAAACGCTCCACATGTCAGGAGTCAGTGTGGAGGTTGTGTAACTTTAATGTTTTACAGTAGAAATAACAAACGAACAAGATATACGCATGTGTTTTGTGAAGTACAAATTTTGTTTTACACCTTTTGCACGGATTATATCGTAAAAATTAATCTAAAACTGCGTCAACATTAAAAGAAAAAAAAAAGAAACAGCGGCTCCGGGATTAGAAGAGCTTCCGAGAGCGTAGCGAGGAGCGACGCAAGAAGGAAAGATGGGGAGAAAGAGAAGGCGAAGGGTACCGAGAACCGGAGCAGAAACGCCCAAACCGAAACCGAAACTAACTTGACCGGAACCGGAACTAGATTGTGTTTAATGCCGCCCGCTAGGAGCGCTAGCTGTCACTCGTCTATCTGGGCCGCTAGGGCCTATGGCAGTGTCCGCTGTTTACCCTGTGTATATTACTCTATGGCACCTCCACCAGAAAAGTCACGAATGACAGGAGCAGAAGCGTCGAAAATCCTGTTTCAAACTGGAAGTTTAATTGGGCGAACTTGTGCCAACGAACTGAAGAACGAGCGTCGAGACAGCAGAGAAGCGGGCGGCGATCTGGCGGCGTTACAGCAAGCGAGAGCAAGACTGGCTCGAGAAGATCACGCGTACCTCCTTATCTAGTGTGAGTCGGCATCTGGATAATTCGGCCTAGTAGGTTCAAACGTCGAACATATGAGGTGAGAATGAACTGGCACTTTCGTGAACACAAAAGTAGGACGAAGTGATAAAAATTACGTCCCGAGTAAGAATAAACACGAATCTTCTAGAAGTCTATGACCAATCGTTGCTTGCTCGGCCCCGCGCGCGGAAATATTACTAAATGTTTAGGTCATTTACTGCGCCTTTTTGGCTAATGTACTTTAACCGGTGAAAAGTGTAAAACAATTTGCCTGCTACGGCAGAGTGAAGATTTTTTTTTTTCTAAATCCGCGTTGCCGCTGCAGCCTAAGAATGGGAAAATGGTTGCTAATGGTAACACTTCTAAGAGCTATTTATTGTAATCCTGAAAACTAGAGAACAAACTGCCGCACACATATTATACCTGCCCGCTCTGTCCAGGCCGGTTAATGTCGCAAATTCACTGTGCGGACGTTTCACAATTGGCTGTCCAGAACACTCAGAAATCCTTACTTATGATGTCACGACGTTTAATCGTTACACGAATGTACTGCTTGTTTTTATACTACTCCTGAGAGCAAAAACAAAATATATTTCTCTATAACAGCTAGGAAAAATTAAACACAAGTTAAAGAATCGCCAGTATAAAAAAAAACTAAAATATTCAAGCCGAAAACAGCATTTGTGTTGTTACTGCCGGCTTCTCCCACTTGCGCAAGCCGCGCCTTTAAAGAGTGATGCGAGATGGAATGGTTATTTATTATCTTCAGAATACAGTAAAAAAACACACTCGAAAATTTACGAAATCATGAAAATATCCGACCCTTACCATACTGAAAAACGTCCCTTTGCTGTGATGGCCAGCCACTTTAAAACATCAGCCCGGCCCGCTCTGCTCCGCAGCCCCACCATCGGCGTTTTAAAACAACATTAAACTTTTTCCATACCCCATCAGTTGTATTTACACAGGCTTTGAAGCAAATCGCAGAAATATTTCACCTGAGAACTCCCAACTTCTGTGTTGACTTTGTTGCGATAAGTTTTAAAAGTGACAAGTTTTTCATTCTCTTTTGTTTTCACAAATGTGTGATATAGTGCATGTTTTGTACGACATTTAGCTAGTAATTTCTTAATATTCCATGGTTCACGGGTTTTCGTTCATGTCCTTAGCGATCTATATAAAAAATGGCCTTTATAAAGTTTTTTTGCATTTTTGTTTAAACAAGTTAAGCGCATTTGTTTGTGTCTGTTTCTAGAAGGACATCGCTTCAGTCCGTGTAGTATAGTTGACGTCTAAAATCACTCAGGCCAGCTATCTGGGGTGATGTTTTGTAATTTTAGTAATCTCCGTTCTTTATAGGTTTTTACAATATGTTTCTTTGTGCACAAGAAAATACCCAAGTGACACCTTATAGCAGTAATTATAACACCAGATTTAGCTTGTAACGCATCAAAACTCGTAATACATATATCAAGTAAAGTATTAGGTTTGCTAGTGATTTTAAAGGAAGGTCACTGGTCTTAGAACTATAATCTATATTTACTTGACAAAGTTGATGAAACTGTAAAACTTCGTTCAGTTTTCCTACTAATTTCAAATATTCAAATATGTTTTTAATAACCAGACAATTTACTAAATCAGTTTAAAATATGTCAATCTTTAGAAAAAACAAAAGGAAGAAAACTGTGTAACAGAGTTATCGCAAACTGCTGAACAGTTGTGCCGCATACGTGAAACGTAGCCAACACTATTCGTCAAAGATGAAAGGTCACGGCTTCAGTGCGTTTCACCAAAACACTAGTAACTACTCTAACATACCGTCTAAATTCACTCCAAACATAGAACTACGTACTGCAAAACATCAGGAATCCAACGTAGGAAGAAATTGTAATTTTGGATTATTGTTAGTGGTCCTAAAAATAGATCAGAATTTAGTGTTTAATATGTTGATATCGCGGGATAAAGAAAAAAACAATTAAGAGATTTACCAGGCACAAACTCCAAAATCATTTTTCTATGTCGCCTGCTTTGCATCCTTATGGTGAATTCCTCTCGTAGATCCGGATCGCTTTTCAAAATCCGCGAGGGAGGCAAAATTCCGCTCCGTGGGTCCCGCTCCTAATCGGCGAAGGGAAGATAAACTTGCATTTTTGGAGCGACCTCTCCCACACCCCTCCCCACCGCTTCCCCCTCCGCCGTTCGAAATGGCCATTGCTCGAACTTGACAAGCCCACCAACGCCTCGGCCGACTTATCATTCCGACGACCAGTGACAACTGTCACTGCTTAGCTGCAGAAATAACATGGGACACAGGCCGGGCGAAATTATACGTACCACGGCGCCCATGTTACAAATAACGAAGACGTCCGCGTTCGGCACCGTCACATACCTTTCGGCCGCGTCGAAGCGGCGGGGCACGGACAGCGATTGCCAGCGGTGGAGTTCGGATTTCTGGTACGACTTTAATAAACAGAGAGGAAACAAACCATCGCTTGCACGGTCGATGCCTAATCTGTTCTTGCTTCATTGCACGGGAAAACGCCGGCGGACTGCAGTGTAAAAAGGTAAACAATCACTGGCTGCAGAATGAACAGGCCTAACCTTGCGTCTGCCTCCGGCTTTTCTGTCGTTCTTTGTCTCGTTCTTCCTCTCACAATTACATATGTTAGCGTTTACGATTTACCACGCTTCACACTCCTGGCTTTGTATTCCTGATCTACGCGAGGTAGAAGCGTTCGTTCGAGCCGTCACAATCCCGCGTAAACTACCGACGCACCCAAACAGATCCAACTCGACGACCCGACCGCTGTGGACCCGACCGTGGCCCCACCGCCGGCCCGCCGGGCCCGCCGACCTCGCCTCCTTCACCGCGCATGCGCACTGTCGATTTAGAAGGAAACCAGGTGGGCCACTCTGTCCACTTCTGGAAAGATCTGTGGAATCCCGCAGAGCAAATTCGGTGGGTTCGGGGCACTCTAGGGTGACCACCCGTCCCGCGACTCGCGGGACTGTCCCGCATTGAGGGCTCGTGTCCCGCGTCCCGCAAGAAATTCCCAAATCTTCAAAATGTCCCGCATTTCACAATGTCGTTAAACTCACTACGCAGCTTAACGGGGAACAGAGCGCAGATCGCTGGTGAATCTGTGAATCGCGATCGTGGGAAGCGATCGAAAGCATCGTGGGAAGCGACCGTCGTTCTTGCAGGAGATCTGTCGCGCATGCGCCTTCGTGCCTCTCTTCCCTTGGTGGCAAAATATATCGCAAGGGACAATTGCTCACCAAAAGTTGAAACTACATTATTTTAATTATTTTCAAATCGTGCTGCGTCAATGCGAAAAGGTTGCTGTGGAAAGCTTTTTTTTTTATTTTTTTAGTATAAAGACGATCACATATGGCAAGAGGACTGCAACTTACAACGATCAAAAACAACAACGTAAAATTCGAATTTTGTGTAGGAGCATGTTGGTAAAAATACAAATCGAAAGGAAACGAGAAGGCATACAAGATTTACTGCTTACCGCCGAGACAATGTCACTTGTGGTGAAAATTATTCGAGTTTAATTGCCGCAATACAATTTGCAGCTGTATAATATGCTTTCAGACAAGACAGGATATCAAATGTGCTAGCAGAGCCGCATTTCGTGGCAAGTGTTGATAAATTTCCTCGAATAGTTATTTTTTCCATTATGTTTTTTTTAACCTGAGACTGGGGCAGAAGGCGGAAAAACAATGTTCCTCCACCTGTCCAGTCTGGTTAAAAGGCAGCATGGTAAATTTTCATCCCCCCCCCCCCCCCCCCCCCCAAGGTCAGCGTATCCCGCATTTCGCCAGCGGGATGGTGGTCACCCTAGGGCACTCTGTGGAGCGGGCGCTGCCAGAGATCTACGAGCGGAAGATGACCAACTTGAGCCAGATCTGCGAGCGGAATATGCGCGCTCCAAATGGAGCGCTTTTGGAGCGCTCAAGATCTACGAGAGTAATTTACCATTAGCTTTATGTTGCAAAAACAATTAAAGTTCTAACTTCCCTCTGCGCTAGGAAATCCTTTTAAAAAACCTGCAAAAGACAGTTGCATTTTACTACCTTTTAAACAGAAACTGTGATGCAACTTTTGCCCTGAAAATTAATATAAATTGATATTACGTTTCGAATACTAATGTACAAAATGGAAAACCTGGCAGAGCAGAAGAACAAAGCTATAGATTTATAAAATGCCGTCACCATTTCCCCCCCCCCCTCCCCCCCCCCTCCCCCCCCCCTCCCCCCCCCCCCCCCAATCCCTCTGAAGGAGATTATCTGTTATAAGGAACTTATTCAATGACAAGCATTTGTCGTCATACTGTAACTGCATGGATGTTTTTTTTTCCTTTTGATGCCCATCTCAGAGTGGAGCAGGCCATAACCCGGTCGATAGGAGGTGTATTTATTCATTTATTTATATTACGACGTACTACAAACGATGGTTGATCCAAGCAGGAGGGCAAAAAAGTACACATGTACGAAACAAAATAAGAGATAAAGACAGTTAACACGTTTCAAAATCAATATACATACAAAATCCAATGCGATTTGTCACTGAACACACCACAACAGTGACTACTTTGAGAGAAAAATTTAACAAGCGAGACGCACAGTCAAAAACAAGAGCAGAATAAACACGCAAAAAAACACATAAGTAACATCACAAAATCTCGAAAATCTAATTGGTTTTGTGTTCAATTATGAAATGAACATTTACAATTATACACGTACCGTTGAGGGCAACCTAAAATGATGGCATGGCTGGAAAGGAAACAGCCCAAAAGAAGGCCTAAATGTTCGTTATCTAGGTAATGAGACGGAATTTGTACATGAAATAAGATCGGAAGGAAGATAATTCTAATCAACAATTGTAGGGGAGACAAGGAGTATTTAAATAAACTGGTTTGTGCGAAGAAGGATTTAAGAAATTGATGATGATGGTGTCTAGTACGTCCAGTAAAAGTAGTTGTAGATAGGTTTTGAATCTGGACATACCTTTTGGTTATAAAAATAATACAGAAAGTTTAGACGAGCTATTTTACGATATATTGTTTTTTACGCTAACAATGCATTTTTGTGATCTAGGTATGCTCCACCTTAGTGGTATACGTTTTATTAGGGGTTGTGCCAATATTGAACAGTTGGGCACGTATCAAATATCGAATCAAATCTACCCAATTAGCGCGAAGTGCGCTCAAATAGGTGGTCGACGGGAGTCTCATGTGGGTATTGCAACTCGGGCCCAGGTCGGCCAGACTTGGGCTGTCACTGGGCTTCCCTCATGGGACAGACATCGGGCCTATTTGGGCAGCCCACCTCGGCTTCCCTCGTGGGACCTGCAAGGGCCCTACTTGGGCACCACACACAGGTTGCCCTCACGGGGAGCCTATTTGGGCAGCCCACATGGACCCCCCTTGTGGGACCTGCAGGAAGACTACTTGGGCAGCCTACCTAGGCTTCTGTCAAAGGAACCTGTAGCACGAAGGGTATTCTGCAAAGGGGGCCGACGTGGGCCCCACTTGGGAAGCCCACCTAGGCGGCCTCGTGGTACCTACACAGGGGCTAGGTGAGCAGCTCGCATGGGCTCCCCTCATGGGATTCCTCAGTGGGTCTACTTGGGCAATCCACAAAAAGAGCCTTCCTCGTAGGGCCCACAGGGGGCTAGGTGGGCAGCCCACATGGTCCCTTCTCGTCGGGCCCACAGTGGGCCTACGTGGAGAGCCCACATAAGGCCACCCAGGAGACCTGATTTCGTTCGCTGTCATTTAATAATTTTCTTACGAGGGGGGTATTGCAGTGCATACCAAATTGAGCATGCCTCATTTTCCCCGTGTGCATACTGGAAATATTACCAGTTTGATATTTCGATAAAAAGTCCTCAGCAAGACCATAAAACATTGGGTATTTCAACTGTACGAAATGGAACAAAAAACAACTGTGAACATTTATATATAAAATCCTGTGGGGCAGCTAATGGGGATACATAGCCATCTTCAGCCGTCTACAGACACCGAATCGTAGAATACAAATGATATTCTGACGAGCATCTTTCGTGTTCACACTAATATTTGATATTCTGAATAAAAAAATACACCCTGCGTAGAACGGCCGTCTAAACATGCATGCCGAGTCGTAAGCCATTAATAATGTTTAGCAAGCCTAAAATTTCTCACTCAAGCTTAAAAATAAAATCTTCGGTAATTTAGTAATAAATTAAGCCGATCTCTGATGTTGAATTTCCAGACGGTGCAGTAAATTTTCTCATAATTAGCGAAAAATGCTGTTTCGGGAGTTTCATAGTTGGGCATGCCCATGCTTTGCCCACTTTGAGCCCATATCTATGCTAACCTTGCCCCCCCCCCCCCCCCCCCCCCCCCCCCCCCCCTATAGCCGAGGTGGGACCCCCGGGGCGTTGCACGGGCGGCCTTAGTTGGGCATGCTTACGCTTTGACACCTTAGAGGACACAATATTGCCGACTTCTGCCGTGCGAAGCCGAGTTGGACACGTCCACTTTTTGCCACAGTGGAGCAGGCACCATTGCTAACGAGGATCAAACACAGGCTAGGCGGGACCCACGGTGGCTTTCCATGGGCAGCCCAAGTCGGCCATGCCCATGCTTTGGCACCGTGGAGGCCAGACCATTACTAACGTGCCACCCACAGAGCCTAGGTGGGACCCATGGGTGTTTCACATGAACAACCAAAGTAGGTCATGCCCTCGATTTTCCGCATGAAGCACCCGTCTTCGTAAACTTAGGCCCCGCAGAGCCGAGGTGGAACCCATGGGGGTTTTACATAGGCAGCCCCATCCCTGGCATACCCACGCTGCAGTATCTGCCTGATTCAGGCTATCACGAACGTTTTTCGTTGTTCAATGATACCTGGGCCTCATTTGAATTTCCTGTGGTTTCGCGAAGGACATGGGGGGTCCCCGTACTCAAGAGCGGCAAACTCGCAGGGGACTTGTAGTTTAATCGGCCGGTGTCCTTCACATAATGCGTTGCCAAGCTCTTTGAGCGGGTGGTACACGCCCGTTTGATCTGGTGGCTGGAAGAACACCACCTTTCCCCGTTAACTATGACTGGGTTCTCGTCCCGTCTCAGCTCTCAAGACAGCATCCTGGATATTGTCAGTGCATACAACATGGACCAGCTAAACGGAAGTCTACAGTGGCGGCGTTCTTCAACCCTCAGGCCGCCTTCGAGAATGTGGAACCGGCATCCGTCTTGGCCCAACTAATCTCATCGGGTATCATTTAAAGAACTCAGGGCTTCCTCGAGGGTTTACGTTTGAACCGTTCGATCCAAGTAAAACTGGGCAGCGCACTCAGGAAATCATGTCCTGTGAACCGCGGTCTACCCCAGGGCAGCGTCCTGTTGCCTCTAGTTTTAAACATCGCCAATTCAGGTCTCCCAGCCACTATTTCCATCTCAAGCATTCCGATCAGAATCTCCATGTAAGCGGACAACTTGTGCATCTGGGTCTCTGGCCTCCGACACCCGACCTTAAGAAATAATGCAATCTGTCATAGACAAGGTCAAGGCTTTCCTCAAGGGCCAAGGTTTTTCGATTTCCGCCCACAAGTGTGCAGCCATTGTTTTTTCTAAAAAGGAATCGCCAGTTGCGGGAAACCAAGCTCCAACCGGATCCCCAGCCATGGCGACTTCTACAGTGATGTGATTGCTGCGCCAATTGCGCCGAACTGCGCCAAGGGGCTAACCCTGCTACATCCTGCTACATTTCGCCAAAATATGGGTAATCTGCGCCAAGCCTGTGCCAAAGGACCAATTTTGGTTGCCTTTCAAGAACGAAACTAAACTGAGGACCGTAACTGGGCATGCGTAAGCTAGGTGGCACAAGACGCCGCCCGACACAAGGTTCCCTGCATCAATCGTCTATTCGGTCTTGCATGATTTTTCCCACCGTCTCGCGTTTCGCGCTGTCGTCGTCTCGGAAATCTTGCCTCACGTCTTTCTTTATTTTTTTTATTTTTCTTAAATTTTTTTAGCGAAAGACGCGGCCGTGTGCGGACGCTCCGACGTTAGTGTGCCGGGTGCCAGCCATGCCGTCATGCTGTGAAACAAAACCACGTTTTTGCCCGGCGAGAGTTACTTTGTGAACTGAAGCGCTCGCGCGACCACAGTTGCCGTGGTCCCGCGACGTCGTGTGTTGCCGTTCCCACGTCGCTGCAGATATGGCGCTTTCTAAACTGAAACGCATCGACATTCCTGCTCTTGTTTAAATCATACGCTGCTATAGAAATCCCTGTTTAACTCAATGACTGCCTGGCGAAGTTTTGGTTACTTAGGTTTCTCTCGGTGGGCTTTCTTTCGAGAGGGACCCCGGTACGTGAAAAATCTGCCGCGAAAGAAAGTTGATGACGAGAAGTGAGTTAAAGCAAAGAAGGCAATGTCTGCATGCTGATCCCGCACACCGCGCTTGTTTGTTTCGAGTTCAGTCGTTGCACAAAGCGCTCCAAGAACTTTTTGACCCTGATTCGCAATGTCTTGCATCGATACGCTCAGGTTCTTTTTTTCTGTGTGTTTAGCCTGCACCTCGCCTGTCGGCCTGGCAAGCACGCGCCGCTGGACTGTTTATTGTCGTATGCTGGACAGTTACATTTTACATACTATTTTGGGAAACAGTTGCCGACTGCGCGGAGTGACATGGTTTCGGTTTCGGTCAAACAGCCGTTGCCTCCGCTCGCGCGACGAAGCACCTGTAACTGCAAGCCTGCCGAAGTTGCCCTCACGAGGGGCACCAGCCGGGACGCTTGTAATTTCATTTTTTTACGTTTGCTTACTTTTTGTAAAAACCTCCCACGTCGGGAACCAATAAAACGATAGCAAGTTTTTTTTTTTTTTTTTTTTGGAATTGCTCAGCAACGTCTACAGCACTGTATACTTGTGGGATATCTCAGCAGCAAAAACACAAGCAGCGAGTTCCGCCCCAACACGTCACATCACAACACAATACAGTGTCCTTCGTTTGTCCAGCACTTAAAACAAATATTTATTTTTGTAAGATATATGCTCCAAAAGTCACTTTTTCTGCTCCAAAACACTGTTTTGGCTGCTCCAAAAGGTGCTCCAAAATGGCTTAGGCCAATCACATCACTGCTTCTATCAAAGAACCCCTTTCTCAGCTTTGCACTGGATAATCGCTGTAAGTGGCACCAAGCGGTAAAGGCCGTAACGGCTTCCACCACTTTTTCCCGGAACGCTGTGCGATAGGTTGGAAGGCTGAACTGGGGCCACTCTCCCCGAACTATGCTGACCCTTCACTCTTCACTGGCGGCGAGCCCATTCCTGTGCATTTTACTTTACACGGACCTTTTTCCCAGCCAGGCTAAAAGGCTCGAACGCGCGGCTTCACCGTGCAGGCCTGCGAACCTCATCAGTCGTTCCCAGAAGCGCAAGGAACGACAGGGTGTAGGAGGAAGCCTAGTTGCTGCCTTTGCATCTTCAAGCCTCCCAACGCTTTTTGCTACACATCTATCGTTTCTCGTATACGTGAATAATATAGTAAGCATCGTAAATTCGGATAAATTTTTTATGTTCACAGACGATACTATCATATCTTTTCTAGGTCCATAGAAGGCCTACTTACTTCTATAACAAACGTTTTCGCATGTAAATAAAAAAAAAAACTGGATAAATATTAACTCTATCATTCTTAATGCCACTAAAACTAATGCAGTCCTATTTCAATGACCGGGATAATGTGTTCGAATGTCACGCCAATTGTATTTTGGGTCATGCACAATAGAAAGTTTGTACCATTAAGACTCTCGGTGTTATGTTTTCTAGCCATATGTTATGGAATAATAACGTAACACACATTCATAAAAAAAACTTTGTAAAGTTGTCGGGATTATGAATAAATACCAGGCATATACTCACAGTAAACATCAAAAGATGAATTTACAATTTCATTTTTTCTTCCGTAATGCGCTATTCCCATTTAGTATAGCGAACAACTGCTGAGTGCAATTTAGATAAATTGTGTCTTTTACAGAAAAAGGCTGTTAGAATCATTAAAGATGTACCTCTTGATTATCACTCTCTTTCTCATTTTGAAAAACATAAAATCATTGATATATATAATATGTATTCCTCCAGATTGATTTTAAATTACAAACACTGTGCAAGAAAATTATTAACAATCTTCGACCTCGCTAAACCAGAAAAAAACGAGTCCATTTACCTATCGCGTCATAGGCCTCTCTGGCGTGTTTCTACATTTAGAACGAATTTCGGCACTCAGAGATACCGCTACCAATTACCGATATTTTTAAACTTGCTTTTTTTCCGGCGACGTTGATATATACTCGTAAACAATCGTACCATAAAAGACATTTTGTAATATAAAATCCTTATTTACTTTTCTGATAGCTCTCAATTTGTGTAATTAGGTGTATTTATATCTTTTTTGTGTGATCGTTTTGTACCGTTTTTTTAAATGCATACCAGTACTGCTGCAGCCTTGTATTAGGGCGCCGGGGCCCGTCAAGCTGCAAACATGCAGTTTTTTTTGTTGTTTTTTTCAGTGCCCTTGTCACGAATGTATTTTTGTGGCAGAAAATAAATTGATTTTATTTTATCCACCGGGGAAAGCCCTACCCGGGCCAGGCCCTGATCATGAGTCTCAGGACCTGCATTCAGTCCAAACTCAGCAGCGCCGCAAATACCCTTCTCGGAGTTGCGTGAGAACTTCCTTAGTTATCCAAACCTGACGGTACGACATCCCACTGGGAGGCAGGCCTATATTCAGCAGGATTCCTACCTTGCGTTCGACAGAAGGCCAACAGGCCCTTTTTGGTTCTCAATGCAGCTGCTGAAGAACAACTGGCAGCAAGGTACCCTGGCACCTTCACATATACACAGACGAATCTATGAACAGGGTTCGGAAAAGCAGCGCGGCAGCATTTCACATCCCTGCCTTACAAAGGGAATGGAGTGCCCGCACTACCCACATGGTCGTCCACGACCGCCGAACTTGTAGCGATAAAGGGAAACCCTGACTGCGACGCAGTCCTTGCTTTCACAACCAATCGTTGTCATCACGAACTCCCGCGAAAGCATTCGGCGTATACACAAGCCTGGTCCACCAACGAGGTGAGACGGGCAGCGCGCTATCTAGAACGTGGCCTCACGTGCTAACGACCTCGTTCCTACGCTGGGTGCGCCTTTTGATCCTAGACCCTATCATCAATTTTGGAATAACCGGAGACAAGATACGAAAAAGGGGACAAAACACGAAACGTTTTGTGCCTTGTCCCCTTTTTGTCCATCGTCTCCGGTTTTTCAAAAATGTGTAACATAAACCAGCCCGCTTGCGTACTCACTCTGTCTTCAAGCTATCAGCAAGCCGTACGGGCCTTCTTTTATTTCTTTCTCTGGGGGGGTTCAAAGCGGCCACCTTGCCTGACTCTGGGGTTAAAAGTGTCCGACACGACGCTGCTCCTTTGACTCGGTACAGGGAGCTCATACACAGGGAGGCTCATCCACCGGTTTGAACATAGGGACACTCCTCTCTGCCAGTGGTGTTCGGCCACCGAGGACGGGGCTCATATAGTTTGGGGACGCTCTCTAAACAATGGCGTTTCTTTCCGCCCTGTACTGACAATGCATCAGACCAACGGCAGCATCGGACGTGGTTTCCCCTGAAGGTCCCAGGAATAGAAGACGGATAATACAGTCCCTTCTACTGCGTTTCCTATAAGAGACTGGCCTCGCCAAGCACCTAGGACGTCCCATCCTGTTCTTCCGCTAAGCCCCATCAGTCCAGTCATGGCTCGCCGTCTCGCTGACTGAATCATGAATGCTACTGGCTTCTTTTGCCCCCCCAGTTAATCTAAACCTTATTGTTTTTCCCCTCCCCTCTCCCAGGTCGGACGAACGCTTGCACATTCGGCAAAGCTAACACTGCCCTCCCCACATAACGACCCCCCCCCCCCCCCCCCCCCCCCCCGTAGAAGTCAGACACGCATTAGAGGTTGAACCCGCTGTTTCGCCGACATCGACGCCTGCGACGAAAGTTTCTTTTTCTTTTTTTTTTGGCGCAAGCTCGCCTTATTAAACCATGAGTTATTTTCGTTAACTCTTGTTTTCTCGCCAATCATTAGTTGCCACACTTCGTTTGTATTGTCCAAAATGTGTAAGAATTGGGGACCCTCTAAACACGCTAATTTTTGCCCATAACAAGATAAATCATTTAGAGGAAAACTCCTACAAATACTCGGTCGTAATCTCGCGGGCCCTGGGAGAACACACAACACCCACCAGGAAGAAATAATCAAAATTACTTTATATACCATGGAAGTTATGATTATATAGCAATTAAATGCAAAGGTGCAAGCGAGCTGGACAAGAATGACGAAAATAATCCCTGGAGAGGGGGAACAAGAGGGACAAAGGACAAAGGAGATTTGTGTTTGTCCTTTGTCCCTCTTGTTCCCCCTCTCCAGGGATAATTTTCGTCAACCATGGAAGTATTGTGTTCGTTGAGTAAAAAGGCGAACTTGTTTTGACAGAAGTTTGTCTTATTAAACGATCAGTTTCTTTCGTTACGTAATTTCTCCTCGCCACTCATTCGTTACCTCCCTCCAATTGTTGGGTCCAACGGGTCCAAAAATTTAGGCTATTTTAAAGACGCTAATTTTTGCCCGTGACAGGCTCAAAAGTTTAGAGAGAAACTCCGTCAATACGAGCTTATAGTCTCGCGGGTCCTATGGAAAACACACATCATCCAGCAACAGGAAATAATTAAAGTAACTTCATTTACCATGTAAGTATTGTGTTAAAACTCTTCAAGTAGCTTGAGAAAGCAAGTGGGTGTGGATGCCGACTACAGACATCTACTTGTGCTTTCGTGTGCAACGTTGCATCAAGGAAAATAAGAACAACGCAGTTGCAATAGAACGCAAACAAGGACCGACACAAAACTTAAGGTGAGGCCTACAGACGAAGAAATTGGCTGCAGAAACCACTATTGTTTATTTTTCTATGAATTCCGATAGAATTCGTCGTAATACTTACCACGCCTCGAACTTGATAACCTTTGAGGCCTGGGAAGACGTCAAAGCCAAGCTGCTTGTGAAGAGCAGCTTTATTTGCTGCAGCCTCATCGCCTTTATTTTTTTATTTGTTACTTTTACGAAGCTGCCAAAAATCAAAATCAGAAACAATTCCAAGAAAGATGCAGACTTCTTCGCAAGGCGGAAATTCCTTTATGGCTGTTTGAGCCTTAGTCCTTCCACGACTTTCATCGAAATTTTTATCGAAATTCCGTACTTGTTTGGTGTTTTTTGGCTGCACATTTTAGGGTCCGCCTAATTTATTTATGGTTGCGAAAGCAGATCATTGATGATAACGTAGGATGGTACCGCCTCAAATGTAGTATATAACAACAGTCATAAATCCAAATGTGAATAATTCAAAATAAACAGGAAGAGCAGGAAACGCTCCAGAGTTTTTTTGTTTTTTTTCAGTGTCATAGGAAAACGAAATTACTTAGCGATTGAGTGAATGAAAGGAATATGACGTAAATATGGAGACGTTTGCCTGGACCAATTGTCCTAGCGGGCTTCTCGGTATTGGAGCAGAGGAACAGGAATTTAAACGAAAAAAAAAAAAAGGATGTGTAGTGGAGATGTCCGGTACATAAAACTATTTATTATATTTGACTACACAAGGTACAGCAATACATGAGCGCGTTGGCCCCGGTGCGGGCGTGTCTTTCTGATCCCGAAAGTGTAACTCGAAACTGTTTACTCAACACCCGCGCCCTCCGGCGGCATACCTCAGCAGGTTCTAGTTGCCAGACGCCGGAGGCGAAACCGAAACTAAACGTGTGGCGAAACCGAAACTAGACATGCGATGCCCACACTACTCCCCCTTCCATAAATGCTGAAAAATTAAAATAATACATACACAAATGGTTACGGCACGAATCGTACGGGTTGACGAACCCTTCGGCGACCACGCGTCGTCGGAGAGTCTGCAGAATTTCTCGCCGGCGCACTAGTTGGAGTGGTGATTGAATGCTCGAGGTGAGCCGGCTTTAATCGATTCACCGAAACCACTTCTGATCGTCCGCGCACTTCGATTGTGTAGTGCTTCGTGCCACGGCGAAGAACTTTAAACGGGCCGTCGTACGGCGGCTGGAGAGGTTTTCTCACAGCATCGCGGCGCAGGAATATATGAGTACAAGTGTCAGGTTCTTTAAACAGACGGTAGGACTCTGTTCAGCACGGGTTGGTGTTGGACGGAGACTGTTCATGATTTTTCGTAAGCGTGACACGTACTGGAGGGTCCTGGAAGCTGCTCGTCTATGTTGGCTGCAACGAATTGGCCGGGGAGCCGCAGGGTAGTGCCGTAAAGCAACTCAGCGCTGTGCACTGCAGGTCACTTTTGAGTGTTGTGCGCATGCCCAGGAGGACGAGTGGCAGCACTTCGGTCCAGCGTGAGGGCTCGCCGTAAGCGGTGATTGATGCCTTCAGGTGCCGGTGCATCCGCTCCACCAGGCCGTTAGCTGCGGGGTGATAGGCGGTGGTGCGAATCCGATGTGTTCCCAAGAGCGTTAGGAACTCTCTGAAGAGGGCAGATTCGAACTGGCGACCACGGTCGGTTGTGACCTTAGAAGGTGTACCGAAGCGCGCAATCCACGTCTGCAGAAACGCCCTAGCGACGGTTTCCGCGGACATGTCTCGCAGGGGGATAGCCTCCGGCCAGCGGGTGAAGCGATCCACATAAGTGAGTATGTGGGAGCAGTCTTGTGAGGGTGGCAGAGGTCTCACAATGTCAATGTGAACCTCGCTGATCCGGGCATCGGGTGGCAGGAATGGAGAGAGTGAAGAAACAGTGTGACGCTGCACTTTAGAGCCTTGACAGTGGGTGCATGTGCGAGCCCAATCTCGAATGTCCGTGTTCATGCCCGGCCACACACATCGGGCTTTCACCAATGCTTGTGTGGCGCGGATTCCGGGAAGGGAGAAGTTATGCAGAGAGTCGAACACTGGGCGTCGAAAGGACTTCCGCACGAACGGGTGCGCGGTGCCAGTGGAAATGTCACATGTGAGGAGCTGAGTGCATGCCGGCAGGGGCACGTCTTGAAAAATTAGCGTGGCTGAAGAAGCACGTAGATTTCTGAGCTCTTGATCTTCTCTCTGTAGCGTTGCCATCTTGTCAAAATCAATGGGAGTAGCGGACGTAAGGCTGCCCACGTTGGCGCGTGAGAGTGTGTCAGCTGCGGTGTTCTCAGTCCCTTTACATGGGGAATGTCGGTGCAGAACTCCGATATGAACGCCAGGTCGAACTTCTCTTGGGGAGAGCCCATCTGTTTTGGTGGTGAAGGCGTGGATGAGGGGCTTGTTATCTCTCATGATGTGAAATGACCGTCCCTCTAAGAAGTGGCGGAAGTACTTGACTACCATGTAGATTGCCAGCAGTTCACGCCCGTAGGTGCTGTAGCGAGTTTCTGCAGGTGACAGGGACTTTGAGAAAAATACCAGAGGCTGCCAAGTCTCACCAACAAACTGCTGCAACACCGCGCCAACGCCGCCATCAGATGCGTCCACCATGAGGCGTGTGGCTGCATCTGGTTGAGGGTGGGCGAGGAGCGCAGCTGCCGCCAGGTCTTCCTTGATCTGCACGAACGAGGCCTGGGCCTGGTCCGTCCACTCCAACGGAGCGGTGTTTGGTCCCGGGGATGACAGGAGATTGTTCAGAGGCTGCAGTGTGCGTGCGCAATCTGGGAGGAATCTTCGGTGGAAGTTAATCAATCTCATAAATTGCCGAAGTTTTCGTTTATTGCCTGGCTGAGGGTAATCCCTAGTTGCTTGCACCTTATCGCCGAGCGGGCGAAGACTGTCGGAGTTGATGCGATGTCCCAGAAAATTAATTTCGCTAGCACCAAACTTACACTTGTCTGGGTTGATGAGTACACCATATTCTTCGAGGCGAGTGAAGAGTTGTCGCAGGTGTTTTGCATGTTCTTCGGCAGAAGAGCTGGCGACGAGAATGTCATCGACATACGCGTAGCAGAAATCCAGGCCTCGTGTTATCTCGTCGATAAACCTCTGGAAAGTCTGCGACGCGTTCCGAAGTCCGAAGGGCATCCGGGTGTACTCAAACAACCCAAACGGCGTAGTGATGGCCGTTTTTGCGATGTCAGCTTCATCCACTGGTATTTGGTGGTATGCTTTGACGAGTTCCACCTTGGAGAACACCGTTGCTCCGTGAAGAGTTGATACGAAGTCGTGCAGGTGGGGCACAGGGTAGCGGTCTGGTTGGGTCACCTGGTTGAAGGAACGATAGTCACCGCAAGGACGCCAATCTCCCGGGGCGGGCTTGGGGACCATATGCAGCGGGGAAGACAATGGGCTGGAAGATGGTCGCACAATGCCGAGTTCAAGCATGTGCTCGAACTCTCGCCGAGCCACGTTCAGTCGCTCAGGTGGTAGTCGGCGAGGGCGTGTATGAACGGGTGGTCCCGACGTGATGATGTGGTGCGTGATGTTGTGCTTGATGGGGCAAGTTGTGGTCACTGGAGACGTCAGGGAAGAAAACTCACGCAGGAAATCCTCTAAGTCTGACTTCACTTGCGGTCGAAGTAGTGTCGAAGTCACCGCCCCCGTGGCTTCCGCGATGCCGTGCACGAACAGGAGCGTTGTGGCATCTCGTAGCCGGGTGTTTCGCATGTCAACGAGAAGACCGAAGTGGCGGTGAAAATCAGCTCCGAGGATGGGGTGACTGACGTCAGCAACCAAGAAAACCCAGCGAAAAGTTCGGCATAGACCGATGTCCATCGTCAGAGAGCGCTGGCCGTACTTTGCAATTTTTGTAGCATTCACAGCTTGCAAGCTGTAGCTTGGGCGCCTCCGACGATCGACACGGGAAGCTGGGATTGCACTGACCTCTGCACCTGTGTCCATCAGAAAGCGGGCCTTGGATACTTTGTCCACAACATAAAATAGGCGTGGTTAAGACGGCACTCCTGATATGTGAGACAATCTTTCAGGTTGAATTTGCGTTTGGGATGGCACCAAATCTTCTCTCTTCAAATTAATTTTGTTATTATGAGAACTGTTCATTGAAGGCTCCCCCCGCTGCTCATCTTGGCTTGTTGGCCAGGTGGAAGATGGAGAAAAGCGGCGCGCCGGGAGGCCAGGAGCACCGGCCGCTTTCAGTGCGTGGCCCGGGTGTTTCCCTGTTGAGCGCAGGGCGGGACGCACTTGGTGGCCTTGTCGCCAAAGCGGTGGTGGTAACAGCAAACTTCAGTAGTCTCAGGCGTGCGCGGCGATCCACGAGGGCGAGAAAAGGAGCGAGGGCGTCTCGGCCGTGGTTTTCCCAGGGTTGCAAGTGACTGCGCGATGCGCTGGACCTCGTCGCGCAGGGCTCTGAATTCCGTGGAGGAAACCGGCTGCTTTACTTCGTTTGAGGCTGGAAGCGCTTGAACCGAGCTGTCGACGGCAGAGATGCTGGGTGACGCAGCTTCCACTACCCTATCCGCCAGGGCAGCGAGATCGTCAAGCGCCATGTCTCCGGCACCCGCCAACACCATGCACACATTAGCTGGTACAGGCGCTGCAAAAACGACTGCCGAAGGAGCGAGTCGTCGACCGTCGAAGCTTTCTCCCCGAGCAGCTGGCGCATCCCGCGGAGTAACTGGGACGGTTTTCGGTCCCTCAGGTCCTCCGCAGTCTGGAGCTGTTGCAGGCGCTTCTGCTCGGAGAGGGTGGTGCGGCGGACGAGCTCGAGTTTCAGCCGGTCGAGTGGCTGGTCGGCCGGGGGAGAGAGTATGATGTCGCGCACCTCCGCCGCTTCCGTTGGGTTGAGGGGGGCGATTACGTGGTGAAATTTCGTTTTGTGGGAGGTTATACGTCTCGTCGCAAACTGGGCTTCAACTTTCGCGAACCAGGGGGCTGGGTCCGCCGGCCAGAAGCGCGGAAGTTTGAGAGCGACGGTGGAGACGGTGGGGGAAAGCGGTGCCTGGGCGGCCGCGTCAGCCGCGGAACCGTTAGTGGAAGTCACGTTTGCTCACCGGAGGTTGCTTGGGGTCGTGTGACCCAGGTGTGCTGTCCGGAACTCCGGGTCACCAATTATGTAGTGGAGATGTCCGGTACATTAAACTATTTATTATATTTGGCTACACAAGGTACAGCAATACATGAGCGCGTTGGCCCCGGTGCGGACGTGTCTCTCTGATCCCGAAAGTGTAACTAGGGTGACCACCCGTTCCGCGACTCGCGGTACCGTCCCGCATTGAAGGCCTGTGTCCCGCGTCCCGCAAGATATACCAAAAAATTTTAAAATGTCCCGCATTTCACGCTGTCATGAAATTCACAATTTATCTCATGGCACTGCCGACCACCGGGGTGCGGGGAATCGTGGAGGCCGCTTGGTCGTGGTGTGAATTACGATGGTGCGCTATTTACTATCCTAGCATAGCGGGAAGCGACCGCCGTTCTTGCAGGAGAAAGACGCGCATGTGCAGTTGTGCCCCTTCCCCTGGTTGAAGTGTACTGCAAGAGAGAATTATTGTACTTATAAATAATTACAATATAAATTATTGTAATTATTTTCAAATCAATCTGTGCCAATGCGAAAAGGTTTATGTGAAATAGTTTTAGTGAAGAGTTAGCGCCCGTCTTGTCTTATTTGTGTCTTTATTGTCCTCGTTTTGTTCGCGCCTTTAACCTTTTAAATCAGTAAAAACCAACTCTCCCAAATCCAAGTTTTAATGAAAACATGGGGTTCTAAATTTGGGTAAGAGTATGTTGGCAAAAGTATATCGACAGGAAACAATAAGCCGAAAAAAGGTTTACTGTTTATTCTTTACTTTTGATGCATTAATCTCTGTTGCAGTCAATGTGGGTGTTTTCAATTTAGACAGATTTAATAACTTACTTGTCATTAAAATAAAAATATGCATCACTGGGTGTGAAAATTATTTGAACTTAATGGCCGCAATACAGTGTGCAGGTGTATAATATGCTTTCAGCCACATTTCACGGTGTGCGTGGTATTACATTTCATCTCATCTATCCTTCCTAGATGCCTCAGTTGTGAAGACCCCCCCCCCCCCCCCCCCCGCCCCCCAAGGTCAGCGTGTCCCGCATTTCACAAGAAGGAAGGTGGTCACCCTAAGTGTAACTCGAAACTGTTTACTCAATCGCCCGCGCCCTCCGGCGGCATACCTCAGCACGCTCTGGTTGCCAGACGCCGGAGGCGAAACCGAAACTAAACGTGTGGCGAAACCGAAACTAGACATGCGATGCCCACAGATAAAAAAAAAAAAATAGAAAAAAAAATGGAGGCATGTCGGCGACGACGAGTGCAGCGCCATGATAATAGGAGGGTTCCAATTTCACTTCTGGACACTCTTTGAGGGCTGGTGTTCAAAGCCGTCAAGTGAGTCCAGAATTTCTAAGAAACCCCTTGGAGCCTTGACAGCATTAGCATTGGAAAAAACCAAGTTGCTGCGTCACAACCACTGACACATCGACACTTCTTACTGAGCAGCCAAGAACGGAAACACAAAGCAACTTACAAGCCTTTAGCGCAACCCCTATATTGTGGTATTTTTACCGACTTGCTTTTGATGAGCACTGAAGGAAAAACATTAATGTGCGCACCGGTAATCTAGGGCTTTTCGACAAGCCGTACGTCACGTCGGACGTTTGTCCTATATGTGCCCTGCCACGTAATTTCGCGTGGCTGCATTCACGAATCCGTTGCATAAAGCGAACAAAATGGCGCTACATGGGCAGCGCGCACACGATTTTCACATTGAAGGCTCGAACGCTTAAATCATTCAAGTTGTTGTACCGTACGTGTGTTGAAGATGGTGTGCCTGAATGTCATTCCCTTTAGGCTGATTATATTCTTTGTTCTACCCGAGGCCTACATAAACCTAGGAATGCCCTACCCGGGCTAGGCCCTGATCATGAGTCTCAGGACCTGCATTCAGTCCAAACTCAGCAGCGCCGCAAATACCCTTCTCGGAGTTGCGTGGGAACTTCCTTAGTTATCCAAACCTGACGGTACGACATCCCACTGGGAGGCAGGCCTGTATTCAGCAGAATTTCTAACCGGCGTTCAACAGAAGGCCAACTCGCCCTTTCTGGTTCTCAAGGCAGCTGCTGAAGAACAACTGGCAGCAAGGTACCCTCGGCACCTTCACATATACACAGAAGAATCAATGAACAGGGTTTGGAAAAGCAGCGTGGCAGCTTTAAACATCCTTGCCTTACAAAAGTGCCCGCACTACCCACATGGTTGTCCTCGACCGCCGAACTTATGGCGATAAAGGGAAACCGTGACTGCGACGCAGTCCTTGCCTTCACAACCAATCGTTGACATTACAAACTCCCGCGAAAGCATTCCGCGTATACACAAGCCTGGTCCACCAACGAGGTGAGACGGGCAGCCCGCCATCTCGAACATGGCCTCACGTGCTCAGGAACTCGCTCCTACGCTCGGTGCGCCTTTTGATCCTAGACCCTATCAGCAATTTTAGACCGCAGCTCTTAGGCGCCCGTTTCCGGCTTGAGCGGCGTCGCCGTCGGCGTAACCAAGGTCACCCCAAGGTCACACGACTCCCCAAGGTCACCCCAAGGTCACGTGACCCCTCCCAATGTCACCCCAAGGTCACGTGACCCCTCCCAAGGTCTCGTGACCCCCAAGGTCACGTGACCCCCGTCTTCATCTGACCCCTTCCAAGGTCACCTCAAGGTCACGTTACTCCCAAGGTGACCGCCACGTGACCCCCCAAGGTCACGTGGTCCCCCTTTCCGAGGTCACGTGACCCCCCTCCCCCCCCCCCGAAGTCACGCGACACGCCCCCCCCCCCCCCCCCCCCCGAGGTCAGGTGACCCCCCCGGAGCATACCAAAGAATGAGGGGAGGGAGAGGAGAAGGAGGAGGAGGAGAAGTCTACCCTCCCTTCAGTACCCTTCCCTCCTACTCCTCAAGAGCTGCGCTCCAATTCGGCGTTACAGGGAGTTGTAAACGGCTTCCACTTTTTTGAATAACCGGAGACAAGAGACGAAAAAGGGGACGAAACTCGAAACATTTTGTGCCTTGTCCCCCTTTTTGTCCGTCGTCTCTGGTTTTTCAAAAATGTGTGACATGAGCCAGCTCGCTTTCCTACTCACTCTGTCTTCAAGCTATTAGCAAGCCGTACGCGCCTTCTTTGATTTCTTTCTCTGGGGCGGTTCAAAGCGGCCACCTTGCCTGACTCTGGGGTTAAAAGTGTCCGACGCGACGCTGCTCCGTTGACTCGGTACAGGGAGCTCATACACAGGGAGGCTCCTCCACCGGTTTGAACATAGGGACACTCCTCTCTGCCAGTGGTGTTCGGCCACCGAGGACGGGGCTCATATAGTTTGGGGACGCTCTCTAAACAATGGCGTTTCTTTCCGCCCTGTACTGACAATGCATCAGACCAACGGCAGCATCGGACGTGGTTTCCCCTGAAGGTCCCAGGAATAGAAGACGGATAATACAGTCCCTCCTACTGCGTTTCCTATAAGAGACTGGCCTCGCCAAGCACCTAGGACGTCCCATCCTGTTCTTCCGCTAAGCCCCATTAGTCCAGCCATGGCTCGCCGCCTCGCTGACTGAAACATGAATGCTACTGGCTTCTCTTGCTCCCTCACTTAACCTAAACCTTATTGTTTTTCCCCTCCACTCGCCCAGGTCGGACGAACGCTTGCACATTCGGCAAAGCTAACACTGCCCTCCCCACATACCGACCCCCCCCCCCCCTCCCCTTGTAGAAGTCAGTCACGCAATAGCGGTTGAACCCGCTGTTTCGCCGACATCGACGCCTGCGACGAAAGTTTTTTTTTTTTTTTTTTTTTTTGGCGCAAGCTTGCCTTAATACACGATGAGTTATTTTCGTTGACTTTTGTTTCCTCGGCCAATCATTAGTTGCCACCCTTCGTTTGTATTGTCCAAAATGTCTAAGAATTCGGGATCTTCTAAACACGCTAATTTTCGCCCGTAACAAGATCAATCATTTAGAGGAAAACTCCTACAAATACGCGGTCGTAATCTCGCGGGCCCTGGGAGAACACACAACACCCACCAGGAAGAAATAATCAAAATTACTTTATATACCATGGAAGTATTGTGTTCGTTGAGTAAAAAGGCGAACTTGTTTTGACTGAAGTTCGTCTTATTAAACGATCAGTTTCTTTCGTTATGCAATTTCTCCTCGTCACTCATTCGTTACCTCTTTCCATTTGTTGGGTCCAACGGGTAAAAAAAAATTAGGCTATTTTAAAGACGCTAATTTTTGCCCGCAACAGGCTGAAAAGTTTAGAGACAAACTCCGTCAATACGAGCTTATAGTCTTGCGGGCCTTATGGAAAACACAGAACAAGCAGCAACAGGAAATAATTAAAGTAACTCCATTTACCATGTAAGTATTTTGTTAAAACTCTTCATGCAGCTTGACAAATCGAATGGGTGTGGATGCCGACTACAGACATCTACTTGTGCTTTCGTGTGCAACGTTACATCAAGGAATATAAGAACAACGCAGTTGCAATAGAACGCAAACAAGGACCGAAACAAAATTGAAGGTCAGGCCTACAGACGAAAAAATTGGCTGCAGAAACCACTATTTATTTTTCTATGAATTCCGATAGAATTCGTCGTAATACTTACCACGCCTCGAACTTGATAACCTTTGAGGCCTGGGAAGACGTCGAAGCCAAGCTGCTTGTGAAGAGCAGCTTTATTTGCTGCAGCCTCATCGCCTTTATTTTTTTATTTGTTACTTTTACGAAGCTGCCAAAAATCAAAATCAGAAACAATTCCAAGAAAGATGCAGACTTCTTCGCAAGGCGGAAATTTCTTTATGGCTGTTTGAGCTTTAGTCCTTCCACGACTTTCATCGAAATTTTTATCAGAATTCCGTACTTGTTTGGTGTTCCTGCAGTATGGGCTGCACATTTTAGGGTCCGCCTAATTTATTTATGGTTGCGAAAGCAGATCATTGATGATAAGGTAGGATGGTACCGCCTAAAATTTAGTATATAACAACAGTCATAAATCCAAATGTGAATAATTCAAAATAAATAGGAAGAGCAGGAAACGCTCCAGAGTTTTTTTGTTTTTTTCAGTGTTATAGGAAAACTAGAATACTTAGCGATTGAGTGAATGAAAGGAAGATGATGGATATATGGAGACGTTTGCCTGGACCAGTTGTCCTAGCGGGCTTCTCGGTATTGGAGTAGAGGAACAGAAATTTAAACAAAAAAAAAAAAGGATGAAAAAAAAAAAAAAAAAAAAAACTCGAAGCATGTCTGCGACGACGAGTGCAGCGTCATGATAATAGGAGGGTTCCTATTTCACTTCTGGACACTCTTGGAGGGCTGGTGTTCAAAGCCGTCCAAGTGAGTCCAGAATTTCTAAGAAACTACTTGGAGCATTGGCAGCATTGGCATTGAAAAAAACCAAGTTGCTGCGTCATAACCACTGACATATCGACACTTCTTACTGAGCAGCCAAGAACGAAAACACAGAGCAACTTACAAGCCCTTAGCGCAACCCCTATATTGTGTAATTTTTACCGACTTGCTTTTGATGAGCACTGAAGAAAAAACATTAATGTGAGCACCGGTAATCTAGGGCTTTTTGACAAGCGTACGTCACGTCGGACGTTTGTCCTATATGTGTTCTGCCACGTAATTTCGCGTGGCTGCATTCACGATTCCGTTGCGTAAAGCGAACAAAATGCCGCTACATGGGCAGCGCGCACAGGATTTTCACACTGAAGGCTCGAAAGCTCACACTCTTAAATCATTCAAGTTGTTTTACCGTACGTGTGTTGAAGATGGTGTGCCTGAATGTCATTCCCTTTAGGCTGATTATATTGTTTGTTCTACCCGAGGCCTACATAAACTTGTTCACTGGAAAAATACAGGGAAATAAATGCGTCTAGATACTGAGGGAGGGGAGAATAGGAGAGCAACGCGGGGATGTCAAAATGCCGAGCTCTGGTTGGAATGATTAATGGATAGATGTATAAGTGGCGGCTCTTCCCTCCACTTCACTCGTCGAACGCCAACGTACTTAATTTTTATCTTTTCAAAGATGCATTGCGATGCTACTTCAGATGTCGCACCAGGCCGATTCTTGTCATTGTCGTAAAAAAGTATAAACCAATACCTAAGCTGCTTTACGTTACACTGTCACGAATGAAATCAAAACGTGAATGGAGAACTCAAAATAAAACTTTAATGGGGCAAACTTCTGCCTAACACCTAAAGGGTGACTCAGGCCAAAAGTCAAAGCAAAATCAATGACTGACAATAATTTACGGAGACAGAATCCGAGCACTGCCGAAATATTCCACTAATGGAAGGCCGCGATCCACTCAAGAGCCGCCATTAGATGTGCTACCGTCGGCATCTCAGCGAGTTAGCTGTTTGGGAAGCAAACTTGTGCCACGATGTCTCGTTCGTATTCAAGGAGGTTACTTGCTTGTCCTGCCACTTTTTCCGCCATGTTGTTTTGCGGCGTTTCCAGTTGCAACAGCGGGTTCGTAAGTGCTCCTCTGGTATCGCGCACGAATATTATTGACCTTCTGCTCGCTTAAGGTGTATCCACACGACGGACCAAATTGCTGTTTTGGTCCGCGGGCCGCGCATCACGTGATCTTACGTCACCGGTTTTCGAGGTCCGCCGGCGGTCCGCGGCCCGCGCTTGTGAGAAATGCCAAGCACTTTTCTCGCCCGGACCTTGGCGGCGGACCGCGGCGTTTTTAGTATAATTGAAGTGCTAAGTCTGGCAACAAGCTGACTTTTGTTGTTTGGATTGGAATCCAAATCCAAAGTCGTGTTTTTTTGGCGCCAACTGTTGAAGACGAAGAAGAGGAACCTTTTGTTGTACGACGATGGCGGCATGGTGCGACGATGCAACTTTTTACTTCATCGCGCTCGTGGAGCGATTCCCCGCCCTGTGGGACAATAGATGCATGTCCTTTTCGGTTCACTTAAGTCCTCCTCGTCCTCAACGCCAGGGCCACCGCGGCCAAACGTCTCTTTCGTTCAACCTCCATCTTGGCTCCTTACAAATAGCCTCAAAGCAGCTCGCGGCATGCGTTTGGCGGAGCTGTGAGGTCGAGGGTTAGACCCACAGTGGTTAGACCGGCCTGTTCACTCTATCGTCTGCTCTTTCGATCCGCCGTGTGGATGCTCATTGCAGCCGGGCGGCCCGCGGACCGAGCATCACGTGATCAATCGGTCCGCGGCCCGGTCCGTCGTGTGGATACACCAAAGGGGCACTCAAGAGGATTCTGAGATCGTCTATTTATTGTCATAACTCAATCTGCGGGCTCTAAGCATTCTACAAATCCCAAAATTATATTCAAGGGCGGCCGATTTCCCTATTAAAAATCCAATCAAAGATCGCTGTTCTGCGCCTAGGCGCACGCCGTCAGGGGCGCTGTCGGACGGGAAGGCAGCAGGGAAGGCCGTGCGCCATCCAATTACGAGTGACGGCTTCCCGGCGGATTGATCCTTCGAACCGGCGGAGTGATCTTCCGAATGTGCGCGTATTTGATGGATTCTCGTTGGGACTCATTTTGTTTGCTTCGGGTCTTGCGTCGTGCGGAGATGGACCTGCCAAATCTAACACCGTTGGAGGTGGAAATTCTTCGGCGGACGGCAGATATCAGCTCAATTTCCTACGACGCCACTCCTACGCGCGACGCCGATGCCTCGAAAGCGACGGACTCGGACGACAGTTCGCGATGCTCAATGTCGACACCGGAGGAAGACGACGAAACCGACGACGCAACCCAGCGGCTTGGGAACACCAACTGGTAGGTGATGAGCTGTTTATTATACCTCTCATATGTATAGCTGATGCTGGTTTTCTGTTTTAAGGTGCCAATGCAGTTGCTGCGTGCCGATGGAAACCGTCGCAGATTGTGTCTGCTGCCGTGACTACCCGGCCGCCGTTCGCAAGCAGCAGGGCCGGCAGAGCTGCGTGACAAGCCACCCGGATTTCGAGGGGCTGTGCCTCGATCCGGGTGTGCTACAGCTGGCCTTGTTGAACATGCGCCACTATGGTGAAAGAAACATGGGGGCAACCTCGAACGAGTGAGTGCAACTTCGTGTTACCGGTCGCGAAACTTGCTGTTCTGCCTCGGCCCCCGTTTTTCTTGCATTGAAGCGGCGTGATAGCTTTGAATAGAAATCATCATTAGCGTTCAACTGCTTTTGAATGTTTTTCGCTTTGCGTGTCTGCTTTTTTCTTGTTTGCCGTGCGTCTTTGGTTCCATGCCCATGCCTCCCAAGCCGCGGGCCAAGGATAAGGACGGGTAGCTTTATGACAGCGTCTATTCTCCCGGCAGCTGGGAGAATAATTTTTCGAAATTCTACCGACGATCGCCTCCCATTGGTTGTCTGAAATCATACAACTGCCGGTAGAATGCTGATTTTCTTGTTCTTCCAACATCTCACGGAAACACGTTTCATGGACAACTTTTACGCTGGCGTTTCATCGACACTCGTTACGCGAATTGCACGCTGTAGGGACACTTCATCGCGCGTGTATCCCTCGGGCCAGTGTTAAACCCCCCCCCCCTCTTCGCCTCCGCTTTCCCTTGGCGACAGTCAATGGTCCAATGGGAGTCAACTGCCGGTTGAATTTCGGGGAAATTATTCTTCTGGCTGCCGGGAGAATAGATGTTACGTGGCTTTATAGACTGACATGGAGTCAGAGTTGGACTACTGTCTCTCGTCGGTTCTTGAGGCTGCTCAAGTAGTCAGACATTGCAAGGAAAACGTAGTCAACTATTCAAACGCAAAAAAATACAAGGGGAGTCACACAGACGCCGGCAACATCGCATTTCAATGGTTTGTTTATGGGCAAAGGCGAGCTTCTTGCCCACACTCCATTGCGCATGCGCGGCGCTGGTGGCGTCTGCTAGGGGCGCTCCAGTTTGTTTATAAACATGAGTTGGTGTATAGTTAGTTGTGCCGATCATTTGTTTGTTTGCAAATACATCACATGCACAGCGAAAGGAAACATAAAAGAGAACCATAATATATGATGGTTTTTCCGGGGAAACAATCACAAGAGAGGTGTAGATTTCAGAGTAGCGAATATTGCTTATTACATCTGATTAGTCTGGTCATTGCCTCAGGTGTATGGCTGGTGGGTGTTCCTTACATTCAATAAATGTGGACATTGTTTCAGGCGCTTCCGGTTCGCTGCCTATAGGCAGTGTGTGCTTTGGCTGTGGCGGAGACTTGGACAGAAGAACAGGCGACCACTGCCCTCCTGCATGGTCAAGGCAATTAGAGGTCACTTTGCCAGCGACACCTACTCCGGGTTTCGGTACCCCTCCCTTTAAAGAAATAAAAGCGCTAAACAATGCATTGCCCAGCAGTCGTTCTTCGCCCAAATGTAATGTTAGGCGTTAGAACCAGATGACAACTTATTTTTGTCCAGTTCAATGTCATTATCGATTTTCATGTTTCAGCGAGAACATTGGGAGTTTTCATTGGCTGCCATCTTCTTGGCGCCTTTGAGCACTTACTGCTATACTCCGTGTCACCTAACAACCGACTGCTGTGGATGCTACGAGCCGATCGATTCGGTGAACCTTGCTTTGAGAACGGGAAGTGGGAGCCTCGGGAAGAAGGTCCTCTTCCTTATCGTTCTCGCGGCGAGATAAGCTGCGAGCCACGCGCTTTCCACGACGGAGCCGCGTCGCCGCGTGGGCACATCACTCCCGCGTAACAAGGCGAGGAGAAAACGTAGTTCGCTCTTTTTCAAACAATAATAGCTGTATTACGTCACCTACAGCCAAAGATTTGACGTTGTTGTCAAAATATAATGTGCATGTGCCTAAAAAGAGCAATAATAATAACTTTAGCAATCTTTTCGCAGTTCGCTATTTCTATTGGTCGAATTCTATGGAGGTGGTTGAGACACGGGATGGACCCCGCAAGAGGATAGAGTGCCTGTGTATTTCTATTACTGTGAGTTTACTAGGGCGCCTTGCCATTTAGAACTGGTCATTTTTATTGACTGAAGCCCAACAAACAATATGCTTCCAAAAACAAGTTTCTCCAAAAAGCACTTGCGTGCCCCTTTAAGCGCGTCGTGGTGCCGAAGGCGGCATTCAATGGCGCCATAGTTCAGCACATTCCTACTCAGCGCGAGCTTACGATTAGCTTCCGCAACTCTTCTGCAACGCGCATTGCACACCACCACGATTGTAGTTCTTAGAATATACGCGGGGGCTTCCGAGGATCCTGAGCTCATCGTGATAAGCGCGCTTTTTGGACGGTGACTTTATGCAGATGTTTTAACCTTTGCTACATATGTTCGATATCTACGAAGCTAAGCAGTAAAACAGTCACGGAATATTACCCGACTGATCGGAACTGCTCCTGGGACTAAGCCAGTCGAACGTTTTGCGGTACCGCGGTACGCGTTTTATGCTACGGGAGGGGCATGAAGCTGATCACAAGGGTTCCCATCAGGCTCGATCCGGTAGTTTCGGACTCGCCGTAAACGCCTGAAATAAGTTTGAGATAAAATATCTGAAAAAATGAAAGCCGTTTACAACTCCCTGTATCGCCGAATTAGGGCGCAGCTCTTGAGGAGGAAGGTGGAAGTGTACCGAAGGAAGGGTATACCCCTCCTCCCTCCTCCTCACCTCGTCATCCTGCCTGCTAGTCCGCCATGGGGGTCACGTGACCTCGGAGGGGGGGGGGTCACGTGACCTCAGGGAAGTCACGCGACCTCAGGAGGGGTCACGTGACCTCAGGGGATCAGGTGACCGGAGGGGGGTTACGCGACCTCAGGGGGTGTCACGTGACCTCAGGGGTATCACGTGACGTCAGGGGGTCCCTTGACCTCATCAGGGGGGGGGGTCACGTGACCTCAGGGGGCTCACGTGACCCAGGGGGACGGGTGGCGTGACCTCACGGTTACGCCGACGCCGACGTCGACGGCGACGCCGCTCAAGCCGGAAACGGGCGTCTAAGAGCTGCGCTCTAAAACTAAAAATGCATATAAAACAATTATACCTCTTAATTCAAGGATACTTACTTCACTAAAAACATTCGTAAACGCTAAAATCGAGAAAATATACCGGAGTTACCTTTCGAGACAACGGTAGAACGCGTCTTGCGTCGGCGGCGGAAGCGCGACTGCCCCGAAGCAGCGAGTTACAGCTGCTCTTACACACGCTGTACCTTCAAGAACGTTCTCGACCAGAGCACAGGCGTGCATCTGAAAGTTGTTTGGCACTGTTTAAAACATTAATAGAGAAAAATTGTGGCAGTTTCGTTCACTTGACCAAACGCTATGAAAATCGGTAGCTTTTCTGGAATACCATTAGCGAAAACAAAAATTTTGACGTCGAGAAGGACGGCCTCTGGGACATCCTCAAGGACGACTTCAAGGACGAAGTCTACGACGACGTCGAGCACGACGTCATATTGGCGTCTTGGGGGACGTCTCGAACGCCGTCTAGAACCACCTCTAGGACGATCTCTAGGACGACCTCAAGAGCAACGTCATGGACGACTTCCGAGAGGACGACGTCAAAGACGATGTCTAGGACAACATCTAGGAGGATCTTAGGGCTATCTCAAAGACAACCTTTAGCACGACGTCGAAGACGACTACAAGGAAGTCAGGTCACGTCAGCTTCAGCTACCGGCGCTTACGAGCTTACGCGGCCGGCGCTCAGCCACTTAAGGCCCATACGGACATTCGCGTTTGAACGTGTTTGAGTGCGTTGCGGCGTCCTTGCGGATAGGAGCGGTCGCTTCCGATGCGACGCGCGCCTTCCCGCAGCGCTCCGTAGCACGACGCTGCGACTCAACTCCGAAGCGTTGCGGTGCGTTCGACTAATCAGAAGCCGAGAGAGGAGAGGAGGGTGACGTGTTCGCTCGCGCCACTCGGCCGACTCGGCGAGACGTTTCCGGTTCTCCGCTCACAGAACTGGCTTTTTCGTTTTGAGGCGCGGTGGGGAGTGTATTTTCCAAAGCTGCGAAGGTTCAAAACGTCGGGGAAGCCAGCGGGATTGTCCGAAGATCGAACACCTCGACGCTGTCGCTGTGCGCCGCCATGTTGGCTTGGATTTCGCTTACTATTGGTGAGCCGCTAGCGACGATAGCGCGTTCTTATTGGCTCTTGACTGTGATTGACTGCGTGTCAACACAACTGTGCGTACAAGTTTGGCGCAAGCGCTCTTCGCAACGCAACGCGCCCGCTTGCCGCTACGGAACGCACCGTGCTCAAACGCCAATGTGCGTAAGGGCCTTTACACCACCGGCGCTTTAGTCAAGGGCGGTTGAGGCGCGGGCGCTTCAGCCACCGGAGCTTCAACGACATACGCTTGAGCAACGAGCGCTTCAGCCGCCATCGCTCCAGCGACGAGCACTTCAGCCACGGGCACTTGGTGACTTTTAGTCGAGGAGCAGTCAGGTTGAAAAACCGAGGCAAGATGAAAGTAACTTGGCAGCTGTCATCATTGGCATAAACCAGAAACTTAGCACCCTCATGGAACTAAAAGATACTATCTCGGCGATCGAAGTGTTCGTAAACATGATGTGGATGCAGTATGACGAAATTCTCAAGCAGATGCGTCAACATGACACCGAGATAAAGGACCTAAAGAAAACGATGGCGAACATGGAAAACCCAGAGAAAGAAGTAAATGTGCCACAAATGACGCTGGACATAAACGCACTCGAGTGGCAAACCAAAAAGATGAATCTTGAAATCCACGGAATTCCGGTCTCTGAGCGCAAAAACCTTAACAACAAAATCAACCAGGTGGCTGAAAAGCTGGGTGTTCCCGTGCTCCCTGATAGCGAAATTGTTGCGTTGCACAGGCTTCCAGCTCGGCCAGATAAAATTCCCGGCATCACTGTGCGCTTTGCAAAACAGTCAACCCGGGATCAATGGCTCGAAAAAAGGAAAAGTTTGGTCCGAACGGGGAAGGATGGCTATATCCTTGAAAATCCAACAAGGCAAAACCGCGCCCTGCTCTGGGCAGCAAAGAAATGGGCAAAGCGACATGACTACCGCTACTCGTGGCACAGGAATGAGAAAATCTTCGTGATGCGGAAGGAAGGTAACGCAGCGATCGTTATCAAATGTGAGATAGACTTAGGACGATTGACATGAGGGAATTTGGGTCTTGTTTGCAGCGTGTGACTTTTTCTTTAATTATGGCAAAACAAAACTACTTTGTTCCGTCAGAATTAAAGTCTTACATAGCAAATGAGTATTCCAGCTCTTTTAAATGTAGTCATTTAAATACTTGGTCCGCTAGAAAGAAAACTATGGAGCTTGGTTTGTTTTTTGATGAGTTTTGTTTTTTTGTTTAATGTTATTATGTTATCAGAGACTGATGAAAGCGACGTTTTTGAGTTGCCAATGGGCGCGTTCAGTAGCGCCTCCCTTGCCTCCGAAGTGAGCGACTCGAGTCGGAGTCATCGGAGCGCCTACTGAACGGCCACAAAATCCGCGGCTCCAAACCTGCTTCTACGCAGCTTCCGCTTCCCCCCCTGTGCCAGACATACCTCGGCAAACCTCACTCATGAGGTCCCTCACTCACCCTCACTCACCCTCATCCTCACAGGTGAGGTGAGGGTGAGTGAGTTTCTGAACCAGGAAAATTCATGAGTGTGAGGGTGAGTGAGGGCCGTGAGGGCTGTGAGGGCGGTGAGGGCCGTGAGGGCGGTGAGGGCCGTGAGGGCGTGAGGGCGGTGAGGGCCGTGAGGGCCGTGAGGGCCGTGAGGGCGGTGAGGGCCGTGAGGGCGGTGAGGGCGGTGAGTGGCGTGAGGGCTATGAGTGCGTGAGGGCCGTGAGGGCGGTGAGGGCAATGAGGGCCATGAGGGCGGTGAGTGCGTGAGACCCCTTCAGGTCGAGCATCTTTCTCAGCAATTTTGGTGTTAATGGCGGGTTGTTCTCCAGCTTTACCTAGATCGACACGAATTGCTGAGATCGGGTCCGGCTCGAAATAAGCAAGCAACTCGGAGCAATTCGAATACGTTTGAAGCGGCTGCATCCAATCAGGGACGCAAAATTTTCACGTGATACCTCGTGCCGGTGATGATGACACCGAAAGACTTGGTTCTGGTTTGAACTGATCGTTTTTTGGAAATAAACTGTTTCAGAAAGGTGCATTAGCATTCTTAACGAGGTTTAAATGCATAAAAACACGTTTATAACGCGTACTTGTGTCTAAATAGTGCAAGAAAAATAAAATTTTATGATGACGATGGCAAATTGCAGCAATTGGTTGCAGCGTGCGATCGCGGGCGGCCCGCGTTGCTGGTGTTGCGCGACGTAAAGTTTCTGGGCGAAATCGCCCCATCTGAAGCTGGCCTGAGTGGCGTGATGGTCATGAGTGCGTGAGGGGCGTGAGGGGTGTGAGTGCCGCAAGGGCGGTGAGGGTCGTAAGGGCGGTGAGTGGCGTGAGGGCGGTGAGTGGCGTGAGGGCGGTGAGGGCCGTGAGGGCGGTGAGGGCGGTGAGTGGCGTGAGGGCTATGAGTGCGTGAGGGCCGTGAGGGCCGTGAGGGCGGTGAGGGCTGTGAGGGCCGCGAGTGGCGTGAGGGCGGTGAGTGAGTGAGGGCGTGAGGGCCGTGAGGGCGGTGAGGGGCGTGAGGGCCGTGAGGGCGGTGAGTGCGTGAGGGCCGTGAGGTTCAGTGAGGGTGAGTGAAGGGTTGAAGTTGAGTGTGAGTGTGAGGGTGAGGGTGAGTGAGGGGCTGAAGGTGAGTGTAGCTGTGAGGGTGAGGGTGAGTGAGGGGCTTAGGTGAGTGTGGCTGTGAGGGTGAGGGTGAGTGAGGGCGACCTAAAATGCCGACCTCTGGTGCCAGACGGTATCCGAATAAACTGGAAGCAGACGATGGCGAGCACGATCGCCTTTATTTGACGCCGATACTGAAGAAGTCTTTACAAGATCGTTGAAGAGAAAGCGGGGTATTGTACACATCAGCCATGCTAATCGAAGCGATGCAACGTGATCGAGCCCTTCGCTTGGCGGTGCAAAGGCAGCTACTGTTATAAAAGCCGACAAAAAACGTCGTCAGCACATGCAATATACAGAGCTCAGCGAATCTACCCAGGCGGTTGGAATACTTTTATACGGCCATAAGTTTGTTCTGCCCTTCGTAACGAACTTCCTATAAGATGTCTTCGTATACACACGGGAAGTTCGGCCGCACTCGGCGATAAAGGTTTTGTCGGCCGAAGCGAGCCTCAGCCAACGTGCACCCCGATTTAGCTACGCAAACAAAACATTAATCGGTATCATGCTCTGCGTGAGTGTCCAACCGGCTTCCAAAGTCGCGTTTATACCGTGTTTTGCTCTGTTGAGCGCGGACAGGACTATCGTCAATTTTGCCGAGTTTCCGTACAACGGTGATCAAGACACGGCGTCAAATGAACGTTTGCGTTGTTTATTAGCATATTCAAACCAAACAAAATACGGTCCAATGCATTTTCCGAAAGAGCCTTACCTGAAAAAGATATTCGAACGCGTTATTCGTCTTACCTTGAGCACTTTTCATTAACAAAAGCGGGCAAACCACGCACCCGCGACAGAACCGAAGCAGCTTATCCCGCCATATTGTTTTTTTTTTTTTTTTCTCTTTTAGCGCCGGAAATCGTCACCAGTCAGGAAATTACGTCATTTTAGCTCCTTTGACTCTACGTTCACCGTCTCTGGACTCGGTGCTTCGGAGCTTGACTCCGAAGCCCCGGAGTTAGTGCACCGGAAGTGACTTTTGGCCGTCCAGTGGAAGGAGTCAGTGACTCCTTGACTCCGGGGCCGCTACTGAACGCGCCCAATGTATAAAAGCTATTTTTTTAACAGATCAACTGGTCGTGGAGGTGGTGTGTCGCTAATGGTTTGGAATAATACTTGCTGCGAAACGGTAGAAGAAATATCACGCGTTAATAAAGACTTTGAAGTGCTATCCTTGCTTGTAAATCACAGCATGATATCGGTATTCTAGAGACCACCGGGTGGATGTCTAACATCGTTTTCTTTGTTTTTTTTTTTCTGGACACCTATTTCAGTTACGCTAGTGAGAATAAATATGACATTATCCTGGGGGGGGGGGGGGGGGGGGGGGCATTTTAACATAAACATGCTTCTGGACTCCCCGGCAAAAAGACAAATGGATCTGCTGATTAATATTGTTGGCTGCAATAATGTGATAACGTCCCCCACGAGAATCACGTCTGATTCTTCAACATTGCTCGATCTGCTCATCACAAATTATGACCTACCGTATATTGTCACGGGTGGTGACCAGAATGACAATAAATAAACAGGAAGAAATAAACGTTTAATGTGGCGAACTTGTGCCGAAAACAAAAAGGAGAATAGAAAATAATAACCAAGCGTCGTGAGCGTCGAGGTCGGCGAGACAGCAGAGTCGAGCGCTGGGGCGAAACTGACTGCAGATCAGCACGCGGAGTCCCTTATGTACGCGCGTTGGGTTCTGGAACAATCGGCCTAGATTGTTCGACGACTGGAACATTCAGAACTCGATCTGACGAGAATGTTCTCGAACGCACGAGAACGCAATGAAAGAACAAATAAAAGAGCATTCCACTGACTGGAATCGAACCCAGACTTTCTGCACGACAGTCAAGCACGGTAGCCACTTGGCCATGCGCGCGGTCGCTCGCTGACGAGCGTGGCATTACTCCCCCCTTTAAAAAGGCATCGTCTCGATGCCACGTACAAGGCAACAAAACAGAGCGAAACAAACAAAAAAAAAAATGGGAACATACGGAGGCTCGCAAAACACAATCCTATCAAGCGGTGCACAAGATCACAGTTCGCAGTCTTATCGCGCGTAGTACGGCTTGAGGCGCACGACGTGGACGACTTCCGGTCGTGGAGCGCGGCGTGATGAAGTCCGTGTTCCGTCGGGCATCACCTCGTAGTTCCGATCCCCGAGTCGACGAAGTACTTTGTAGCGTCCGAAGTAGCGCTTTAGGAGTTTCTCACTGAGACCACGGCGGCGGATCGGTGTCCACACCCACATTCTGTCTCCGGGCTGGAAGTGGACGTCCCGACGACGAAGGTTGTAGCGGCCAGTGTCGACACGTTGTTGGGCTTGAATACGGTGTCTGGCGAGCTGGCGGACTTCTGCCCGTTGGGCAACCACCTGGGCGTCGTCGCTTCCGTCGAGAGCCGGTTCGTGGGGTAACATCGCGTCCAGCATTGTCGTTACTTTACGACCATGAACCAGTTGGAAGGGTGTCACCCCGGTTGTCTCTTGCACGGCCGTGTTGTATGCAAATGTGACGTACGGCAACACCTCGTCCCATGTCTTGTGCTCCACGTCGACGTACATGGAGATCATGTCGGCGATGGTCTTGTTGAGTCTCTCCGTCAGCCCGTTGGTCTGCGGGTGGTACGCCGTTGTGCGCCGATGGCTGGTGTGGCTGAGACGAAGGATTTTTTGCGTCAGCTGGGCCATGAACGATGATCCACGGTCAGAGATCAAAACTTCGGGAGCGCCGTGCCGGAGGACGATGGATTCGATAAAGAACTTGGCGACTTCCACAGCAGTCCCTACAGGAAGGGCTTTCGTTTCGGCATACCGTGTGAGATAATCTGTGGCGACAATAATCCATCTGTTTCCTTGCGTCGATGGTGGAAAAGGACCAAGTAGATCCATTCCGATGTGCTGGAACGGTACGGTCGGGGGAGCGATCGGATGCAGGAGACCTGCCGGCTTCGTCGGCGGTTTCTTGCGTCGCTGGCACTCGTGGCAGGACCGTGTGTAGAAGTGAACGGTCTTCGGCAGCTTGGGCCAGTAGTACCTTTCACGAATTCGGGCCAGCGTACGGCTGTAACCAAGGTGTCCGGACGTCGGGTCGTCGTGACAGGCTTGGAAGATCTCCGCTCTAAGGTCGGTGGGGATTACCAGCAGCCATGGTGTGCTGTTGTCTCCGAAGTTCTCCTTGTAAAGTACACCTTGTCGGAGGACGAAAGTCGGCAGGGCTCTCGAAAAGACACGGGGAACAGTAACCCCTCGTCCTTCGAGGTGCTCGATTAGCGCGCGCAACTCAGGATCGTCTCTTTGACGTCGTGACATGTCGTCGGTGTTCACTGCACCTAGGAAGCACTCGTCGTCTTCGTCGTTGCTGCTGCCCGAAGGTGTTTCGATGGGCGCTCTGGACAGGCAGTCGGCGTCGCTGTGCTTGCGGCCTGACTTGTAGACCACAGTCATGTTGAACTCTTGTAGTCGTAGACTCCATCGAGCGAGGCGTCCTGACGGGTCCTTGAGGTTCGCAAGCCAGCAGAGCGAGTGGTGGTCCGTGACTAGACGGAACGGGCTCCCGTACAAATACGGACGAAACTTCGTGATTGCCCAGACGACAGCAAGGCATTCTTTCTGAGTCGTGGAGTAATTTTTTTCCGCCTTGGACAGTGTCCGACTTGCGTAGGCGATAACTCGCTCGGTGCCGTCTTGCACTTGAACCAGTACCGCGCCAACTCCAGCGTTACTTGCGTCCGTGTGAATTTCGGTTTCCGCATCTTGATCGAAATGTCCTAGAACAGGAGGAGTCTGCAGTCGTCGCTTCAGCTCTTCGAATGCCTGCTGCTGCTTCTCGGCCCATTCGAACTTCTCGGCGTCCTGTTGCGCTTTGAGGCGCTCTTTCGCTAGGTACTCGGTGAGGACATTGAGGTAGAGAAAGAATAACAGCACAACCGGCTTGTGTTAAACGGTTTATCCGACTGCTCGTTCGCTCGCGCTCGCGATTCCCCATCCCCCTCGTCTTCTTTTAGCTCCAGGCTAAATGTCTCGTGTTAGTGGTGTTCATTGTTAGTTTTTCAACATCCTCCCCCCGCTCACGAAGTGAGGAAATTGGGGATAAGATTTACAAAGTTTCCAAAGGGTAGAGCAGCTGCACTGGCCGTCGGATTACACAACCAGACGGCAGCTTAACAGCACACGCCCTTGCATTTCCATCTCTTCCTGGAAAAACTTCAACGACACGTACCAAGGTCCAAAGATGTCTTGGAGTGATACGGTCATGCAACAGTACTACATCACCAACGTTCGGTGCACGGCTGCTGAGCGGTGGTGCAAGGTGGGCCGAACGAAGCTCTAGTAGGTATTCTTTCTTCCAACGTACCCAGAAGTTATTCATGAGCCTCTGCCTATATTTCCACCGGCGTGTTAGTGAATCTCTCGATGACGCGTGGGTTGGCTCCGCCTCTGGAAGAGTTATCAATCGCCTTCCTATGAGTAGGTGAGCGGGGGTCAAGACCGCTGGTTCACTATTATCGGCATGAAGGTAGGTGAGTGGCCGAGAGTTCAGCGCTGCCTCGATGTCAGTCAGTACCGTCGTTAGTTCTTCAAACGACAAGCTCTGCCGTCCAAGAATTTTCCGGAGGCACGTTTTCACCGACCTCACCATCCTCTCCCACCAACCTCCCACCAGGCTGCCCGTTCTACAATGAACTTCCAGGTGATTCGGTTAACACTGCAGAAGTCTTGAGATTCTGCACTGCGAATAGCCTCCCACAAGGCCGGCAGGTCCTTCGCTGCTTTCTTGAATGTCAGCGCATTGTCGCTATAAATGGTGCTTGGGAGACCTCTTCGTGACACAAAGCGTCGCAGGGCCAAAAGAAATGGCGCCGTGGCCGCGGTGGATACCAGCTCGAGGTGTAGTGCCCGGGTGGTCGCGCAAGTGAATAAGGCAACGTAGGCCTTAACGCACTGCCCTGCTGAGTTGACCAACAGTGGCCCCGCGAAGTCGTTTCCCACGACTTGAAAGGGTTGACTCTCTTCCACTCTGTCCCGTGGTAGCGGAGCTACGGGGGCTGTGGCCGGTTTTGCTTGGAATCGTCGACAGATGCGACATTCCGCGATGATCTTCTTCACGGCTCGTCGTGAACTTAAGAGCCAAAATCTGTCACGAATTTCTGTCAGAGTGGCCTGCAAGCCTCCATGTATGAGGTGAGCATTCATGACAAGCACCTTGGTGAAAGGGTGATCTCCTAACAGAAGAGTAGGATGTCTCACCTCCTCCGAGGCTGTGGATTGGTGAAGTCTGCCTCGAATACGCAAGGTTCCTGTGTCGTCAAGAAAGGGCTGCAGATCGGTTATTCTCGATCCTTTTGAGATACTTCCGCCTTGAACCAGCTCCTGGATCTCTCTGCCGAAGCATTCTCGTTGGACATTCTTCATCCAGAAAGCTTCTGCATCTCTAATATCATCTGCCGTTAGGGGCAGTTCAGGTGACTTGTTCTGTCGACGACAACCTTGAACAAATCGTTTTATCCACGCTGTGACACGCAGCATCTTGGTATAGCTGCTGAAATTCTCCAATGTCAAGAGTGCGGTTGGTGCACTCACAGTGGTCAGCAGTATTTCCCCGACCTGTTGTCGTCTCTCCCCATCAATTCCGTTGAGGTTTTCATCTTCTGAGGTACTGCCAATTGGCCAGTTTCCTTCTTCTCGGGAAAGCCACTCAGGCCCAGACCACCATAACTGATACGCAGTTAGCTGCATTACCGTCTTTCCTCTAGTTAGGGCGTCTGCTGGGTTCGCGCTGCCCGGGCAGTGGTGCCAATTAGAGGGATCGCTTAGTGCTTGTATTTCTGTCACTCGGTTGCCGACGAAAGGTTTCCATGCAGTTGCTGATCCTTTAATCCAACCGAGGGTTATCATTGAATCTGTCCAGTACCGTAGCGTAACTACGACACCAAACAAAACAGTACACAGATATTTAGCCATGCGTGCTCCCAAGAGGGCTCCCATCAGTTCTAGTCGTGGGAGGGTCATCGTCTTAAGCGGGGCAACTCTGGACTTGGCAAACACCAGAGTGACGCTGACATTTTCTTTTCTGTCCACGGCGCGAAGATAGGCACAGGCACCATAAGCCTGAGGGCTGGCGTTTGTGAAGACGTGAAGCTCCAGCTTGCTCTCACCATCCGCATTCTGTAAGTGTCTCGGAGCCATGATGCGTGGCAAGTCCTTTAACTCGGCGCACCACGTTGACCACTCTTGCCGTAGTGCTTCTGGTAGTTCTTCATCCCATCCCAGACCATGTTGCCATATACGTTGAAACAAAATCTTTACTCGTATGACGTAAGGTGAGAGGAATCCTAGGGGATCGAAGATCCTAGCAGAGGCTCTGAGGACGAAGCGTTTTGTAGTCATGTTTGTCGAGAGAATCTCCAAGAGATGGTCACTAGAGAACGTGAAGGAATCTGTGGTTTTGTCCCACACCAGTCCCAGTACCTTTGTGACTTCGTGGGACTTGATTGACGTGATCTGAGGTGAACTATCGACGTTCCCCTCCTTTTGATTGAATAGGTTCTGCAGTTGGCTGGAATTGGTATTCCCTTTGCGAAGTTCCATGCCGGCCTCTCTGAGCAATGTCTGTGCTCCATCAGCGAGTCTTCGGGCTTCTTCGGTGCTTGCGACTCCAATCAGTAGGTCGTCCACGTAAAATGAGTCCAGCAAAAGAGCCGCGATGTCTTTGTTCGAATCACTCACGTTCTTTAAGTGATGACGAATTGTCGCTCCAAGTAGGAATGGACTGGCAGTTGTTCCAAAAGGAACTCGCGTCATGCGCCACTCTTTGATATCGGGCAGCGGCTCGCCTGGTCTGGGAGTCTTCTCAAACCAAAGAAACCGGAGAGCATCTCTGTCATACTCTTCAATTTCTATCTGCAAGAAGGCCCTTTGGATGTCAGCTGTGAGAGCCACCTTTTGCATACGAAATCGGAGAAGCACCGGCAAAAGTTCTGTGTTAATGGTAGGCCCTTTCTCAAGATGGTCGTTGAGAGATCCGGTGTTTGGCGCGTGTGATGAAGCGTCGAACACCACTCGAATTCTTGTCGATTCCGAGTTGGCTCGAATCACCGCTCGATGAGGCATATAATAAACGCGTCCATCACATGGGGACTTTTCGTTCACCTCTTCCGCGTGTCCGTCCTCAAAGTAATTGCGTATCGCTTTGTCATAGAGTGCGATGGAGTCATCGTGCTTGAGACGTTGGATCAGGCTGCGGAGTCTAGACCTGGCAGTGATGTAATTGTTTCCAAGTGTTGTTGCTGTCTCCTTCCAGGGTAGAGCGACTTCGTAGCGGCCATTCTTCCAAATTATTTTCTCAGTGAATTGTTCGAGTACCGTACTATCTTGCTCTTTCGTACTGGTCGGTTCATCCCTGACTCCCATGGCCTCCAGCTCCCAGAAGTTTCTTAACGCTGCCCCGTCGTCCACGGCGGTCAATGCCACTCCTAACACGCATACCATCAAGTTCGCGGTAGTATTCGACAAGACTCTCACGGTGCCTTTTGGACCCTGAAAGGTCCATCCTAGGCTAGTTGAAATGGCCACCAGGCCGGGGATGGATGATGAGCGGCGTGTTTCGCCAGTCAACAATCTCCACATTTGGTCAGCGCCAATGAGCAGGCTTATGCCTTCCTCTGCTTGGACGGAGGGAAACATCAACTCGTCAGCGATGGACCCCGTGATCGCTTTAAGGAACGAATGTTCGACGGGTGTTTCGATGAGATCTTGGCAGATAAATGGGACGACAACGGCTTCTAAAACATATTCCGTCATCGCATACTGGCCTCGAAGTCGTAGTCTGACCAGTGTGAAGTTCTGTTTTATCACGTCCGAGCCGCTGTTGGCAAAGGTGTTAAGCTTCATGCTTCGTTGGCCTATGATTTTCAAGTTAAGTTTCCTTGCCAAGTCTTCTCTGATGAACGTCTTCTGGCTTCCACCATCGATAATACCGCGGATATATGCGCAGCTCTCATCACTCACGGCCCAGCTCCTGAAAGTTTGCAGTAGAACGCTCGATGCTCGGTGAGGCGTCGTATTACTGGTGGTGAGTATATTGGCGGTCTCTTCCGGAACTGGTCTTGTTGTCTGCCAAGCAGGATTGCACATTGACGAGACATGTCGTCCCCTGCATCCAGATTATCTCGCTTGGCTGCGGCAGTCTTTGGACCGATGCCCTCGTTTGGTGCAGCGAAAACATCTCATGTCTTGCGCTAATCTTCCTTTCTTTTCATCAAGTGCGATGTCAGCAGTACAAGCGCCGGTACTGTGACTCTGCTGGTTGGAAAAAAAGCAGTAGTTGTCTGTCCCGCTGGTTTGTAACGCGAACGTTGATGGTGGATAAACAGTTTGCATCGGTTTAGGAGCTATCCTCGGCACACTCGCTGGTCTTTTCTCGAGCGGTGCTGATCGTTCTCTGCTCTCGATTTCCACGCGAAGAAACCGCAAAAGTTTCGCCAGCTCCTCACCGGCATCCGTTGTCGATGCAGCGACGTTGACTGCTCCATCGCCAGACGTGCTAGCCCCCTCCTCTCTGCCGGCGGAAACTACAAGTGGTATTCCGTAGCTTTTGTGTCGATGGTAATCCACAACGATGTCCGTTGGAAGACTGGACAGGAGTATGTCCACCATCATTGTGGCGTACGTCGCGCTTGAAACATCCAAGGAGCGCAAAGCGCGAATGTTTGTCTGGACGTGATCGTACACATTGCGCAGTCCTTGGACATCACGCACTGACTTTACCATTGGAAGGTTTCGAAGCCGTTCCAGATATTCCCGCTGAATGTTTTGCTTGTCGCCAAAGCGTTCAGTAAGTATCTCTATTGCATCTCTGTAGCACGCTGCCGTAGCCTGCAGCCCGGAAACGGCACTGGCGGCAGGCCCATTCAGAAGCGACCGCAGGTACTGGAATTTTTCTCCATCAGAGAGCTTGGTGTTCCGATGTATTGAGGCGTCGAACTGCTCCCAGAAGGGTTGCCACTGCGTGAGCTCCCCTTGATAGTGTAGAAGTTGCAGTTTGGGGAGCTTCACTCCCGTAGCTTGGGATGGGTGGCCCCTGTCGCCGTCGGCTCCCGTAGCGGATGTGGTTGGCGTTGCCTGCAACCGCGCGATCTTGTTGCGCAGTTCGCTGAGGGTCCTAGCCACTTCGTCTTCATATTCTGCGACAGTGATGTAGTCTGTCTCCAGGTCACTATCGTTGATGTGTGGTTCGATCTCCTCGTTGACTTTCCGGAGTTCCTCGTTGCTGGTTACCAGTCTGTCTCTCAGGTTCTCGAGAGAAGAGGCATCAACGGCGACGGACTGGAGCATGGTCGTTATCTCGTTGATTATCTTCGTATTCTGACTGCGTCGGACTTTACGCTTGGTCTTGAGCCGATCCATTTTCAGGTTGATTCCTCAAGTCCAAGTCCCGGGTTTCGGCACCAAATAATTGTTGCGCTTTGAGGCGCTCTTTCGCTAGGTACTCGTTGAGGACATTGAGGTCGAGAAAGAATAACAGCACAACCGGCTTGTGTTAGGGCTCATTCACACTGGAAGCGGATCCGCGTTCGCAAAGCGGTTGCGAACGCGGTTGTATAAGGATTCAGTACAATTGCACGCGCACACGATGACATCAAATGCGCCTGCAATTGCACTGGATCTTTATACAACCGCTTTCGCAACCGCTTCGCGAACGCGGATCCGCTTCCAGTGTGAATGGGGGGTTAAACGGTTTATCCGACTGCTCGTTCCCTCGCGCTCGCGATTCCCCATCCCCCTCGTCTTCTTTTAGCTCCAGGCTAAATGTCTCGTGTCAGTGGTGTTCATTGTTAGTTTTTCAACACGTCCTTTGTGAGGTTTGTGAGTGGTGCGGAAATCCTTGCAAAATCCCGGATGAAGCGCCGATAGTAGGCACATAGTCCAAGAAACCTTCGCACGGCCTTCTTGTCTGTCGGTACTGGAAATGCTGCGACGGCGCGAGTCTTCTCTGGGTCGGGGCGAACGCCTTCGTTACTAACCACGTGACCTAGAAACTTCAGTTCGTCATAGGCAAACCGACACTTTGACGGCTTCAGGGTGAGTCCGGCGGTCCGTATGGCTTGGAGAACTGCTCGGAGTCGTCGCAAGTGCTCGTCGAAGTCGCTGGAAAACACTACGGCGTCATCGAGGTAGACGAGACAGCTCTGCCACTTCAGTCCTGCCAGTACGGTGTCCATGACACGCTGGAAAGTTGCTGGAGCCGTGCACAGTCCGAAGGGCATCACTTTGAACTCGTACAGCCCATCTGGCGTGACGAAAGCTGTCTTCTCCCGGTCCCGTTCGTCGACTTCGATCTGCCAGTAGCCGCTCTTCAGGTCCATGGATGAAAAGTATCGGGAGTGGCGCAGCCGGTCTAACGTGTCGTCGATGCGGGGAAGTGGATAGACGTCTTTCTTCGTCACTGCGTTCAGCTGCCGGTGGTCCACGCAGAACCTAAGCGTTCCGTCCTTCTTCTTAACCAGTACAACTGGAGAGGCCCACGGACTCCTTGAAGGTTGGATTATGTCGTCGTTCAGCATCTCTTGCACTTGCTCCTGGATCACCTCCCTTTCTTTAACGGAGACTCTGTACGGCGATCGATGCACAGGGCGCGCGTCCTCCTCGGTAACGATGCGGTGTTTCGCAATGGCGGTTTGGCGCACCCTCGACGACGTCGCGAAGCAGTCACTGTATTCGGCGAGAAGTTCCCTTAGCTGCCGTTGTTTCGGGCCTGGAAGCTTGGGGTCAATGTCGAGCTGCGCTGGTGCCGTATTGTGTTGCTGAGGTGGGAATGATTCATCAGCAATCGCGGCGATTTCGGCGGAGTTCCGAATTTCCTCGACGTGGCCTACAGCGGAACCTTTCGTGAGGTGTTGCGCTTCTTGTCGAAAGTTTGTCACGAAGACCACGGTGCACCCATCCTGAAGTTCAGGCACTCCTCTTGCGACGCCTATTCCTCTTTCTAGGAGTAATTGAAGGTTGCCTTCAAGAACAACTTCGCCGCAGGTAGCTGCATCAGCCACAACGGGTACGACAACACTTGATCGCGGCGGCAGGTTCACGTGGTCGGCAGCGACTCGGACGGCGGCTGACGCTGTTCGAAGTTTCTCTGAAGACGGAACAGGCTTGCGCAGCGTCAATCTGTTCTCACCAAGGTCGATGACGGCGCCGTATTCACACAGAAAGTCCATGCCGAGAATAACGTCTCTGGAACAGTCTTGTAGAACGACGAACTTCACAGGGCACGTCTCACCGCGGATCTCGACGCGAGCAGTGCATCTCCCGATGGGTGTGATGAGGTGCCCTCCGGCGGTTCGTATTTGAGGTCCATCCCACGGCGTCATGACTTTTCGAAGGCGGCGGGAGAGCCTCCCACTCAAGACTGAGTAGTCTGCTCCGGTGTCCACGAGTGCTGATGCGTCGTGGCCGTCGATGACGACGTTTAGGTTATTGGACACCACTGCAGCGGCGTCGTTTTGGTCTCTGGTAGCGTTCGAGTGGGGGCCCCCCGACGTTCGTGGAGGATCTTGGCGTCGGTCGTCTTCGGCAACTCCACCTCCCGGGGTTGCCGCGCCTAGTTTCCCCGGCGAGGAGCGAGGGGGGACAGGCTTTCACGTCGTGGTCGGTGCATCGGCGAAGCTGGACGTCGCGGTGACGGCGACCGAAACTCTCGGCGGGACGCAGGCTCGGGGGACTGAGGTCTTCGCAGGTACTCGTCGATCTCAGTAGGGCGTTCACCATGACGGGGGCGCGGGTCGTTCGGGTGGAACCCGCGTAGCCCGAGTCGTCGGTATGGGCATCGGCGGAAGATGTGGTCCGCTTCCCCGCAATGGAAGCACAGAGGGCGTCGGTCGGGCGTTCGCCACACGTCGGTCTTGCGGGGTGCGCGAGGCTCCGGGCAGGCGTACTGGACATGGTCGTCGTGGCGTCGGTCGTGCTGCGGCGCAGAAGACTGACGTCGGGGCAGCGCGACATAGGTGCGACGAGGAGGCGGTGGCCGTGGGGCCACTGCAGCGTAACTCAATGTCGGTGGTTCCGGAGCGGTGCTGACGGGAACCTCAGGCTGCAGCGCTTGCTGAACTTCTTCCCTGACAATCTCGGCGATTGAGGGCGAAGCTGGGCTTGCGGCGGCAGGTAGAAGTTTCTTGATCTCCTCCCGTACGACGTCCCGGACAACCTCGCGGAGGTCCGGGCTGTTGCAGCTGGAAGTCGAGAGGGCCGCGACGCCGGGAAGTCGCTGGTAATGGGAGGCCCGTGCTTGAAGGGCACGTTCAATGTTTGTTGCCTCCGTGATGAATCCTTCGACTGTGGTAGGCGGGGCTCGCACAAGGCCTCCGAAGATGTTTTCTTCGACGCTTCGCATCAGGATTCTCAGCTTCTTCGCTTCGGAGGCTTGAGGATCGGCGCGGTTGCTGAGTCGCAGGACATCCTCCACGAAGCTGACGATGCTCTCGTTAGGGCCTTGGATCCTCGCTTGAAGAAGCTCTTCCGCGCGTTCTCTTCGTTGTTGGTTCGTGAACGTTCTTCGCAACTCAGCTTTGAGTTGCTCCCAGGAGGTGATCGATGCTTCGTGGTTCTCGAACCAGTTCCGAGCGGTTGCTTCCAAGGCGAAGTAAGCATTCTGTAGACACTGTTCTGGTGTCCACCCGTTATGACGGGCCACTCGTTCGTACTGTTGGACCCAGTCGTCGATGTCTTCGTGGCTTTCGCCGTGGAAGGGAGCCGGTGTCCGAGGAGCGACGGGTAGATAGACGACGGCAGGAGCGGCGGCGTTCTGCGACTGGTTGGCCATCGTCGTCGTCTCCGGCTTGGGCGTGTCCAGCAGTAAACCGTAGTCAGGATCCTCTTCCTTGGTGCGGCGGCTGGTCCGAGTTTCAGCTTCCGCGGTGAGTGGTCTTCTCACCGAGCTAGGAACCGGACTTGCAGTGCGGGCCCTTGGAGGGGAACGCTGCACGGGCATGCGGTACCCCGTACCTCCACCAAAATGTCACGGGTGGTGACCAGAATGACAATAAATAAACAGGAAGAAATAAACGTTTAATGTGGCGAACTTGTGCCGAAAACAAAAAGGAGAATAGAAAATAATAACAAAGCGTCGCGAGCGTCCAGGTTTGCGAGACAGCAGAGTCGAGCGCTGGGGCGAAACTGACTGCAGATCAGCACGCGGAGTTTCTTATGTACGCGCGTTGGGTTCTGGAACAATCGGCCTAGATTGTTCGGCGACTGGAACATTCAGAACTCGATCTGACGAGAATGTTCTCGAACTCACGAGAACGCAATGAAAGAACAAATAAAAGAGCATTCCACTGACTGGAATCGAACCCAGACTTTCTGCACGACAGTCAAGCACGGTAACCACTCGGCCACGCGCGCGGTCGCTCGCTGACGAGCGTGGCAATATAAAATCTGGGATAATGACCATTGACATCAGTGACCATTTATGTGTCTTTATGTGTATAAAAGAAATAGATCATTAAATATGAAAGTCCAAAGCTTGTGTGGACGCTATAGGGGGCGCCACTGTGTAGAAAGCGCGGGGGGCGTTACCCCCCGTGAAAGAACGTATAAGAGCAACAGCGGGGACGCCAACGGAGGGGCGAGAAGCGGGGCCTGGAGCGAAAGGTACACGCTGCGGCGGTGTCAACCAACGACCTTGTTATTACTAACTTCTTGTTTACAATTTACTAATAAATGTAGTTTCACGTTTTCCGAAATCCTGGCTCCGTGTTGTTTCGCCGGTTTGGGCACGCAGCAAGGCAACTTTCCCACAAGCTACATGCATCCTGTCAAAAGATTACAACTAACAGCCTTTCTGTATTTGGGCAGAGACTTACAAACTTGGGATGGGGTGACGTATATGAAGAAGAGGGACGCGAATGAAGCATACAATTTGTTTTTACACACATTCGTACAGATAAATAGAGAATGCTTTCCATATAAATCAATTAAGATACCGAAAAAATTCGTAAGCGATGGATTACCTTAGAGCTACTAGTCAAGATTAACAGAAAAAATATATTTTACAAATGATTTGTAAGAACGAGAGAGCCTGAAGATCTTAAAACATTCAAAGTATACCGCAACAGACTTACAAAAGAGTTCAAAAGCGCTAGAGATAAATACTTCAACAACCTATCTTCATCATCAGCTAAGCGGACGGACATCACATGGAAAAAGATTAATAATGTTCTTAATCGTTCAGCTGAAATAAAACGAATTGATAAAATCTGCAGAGGTAATGCAGAACTAAAAGAGCAAGAGTTAGCAAACGCCTTTAATAATAATTTCGTGAACTTGCCGAGAGATAGTCTTGATGAAAATGCTTGCTTATATATTGAAAACAAGAATGAGCAGTCCATATTTCTTAAGCCAGTTGTAGATACGGAGGTGACGCTGACGTTTTTATCACTAAAGAACAGTGCAAGTTGTGACGCTGACGACTTGCAAGTAAGGCCAATAAAACATGTTATAGATTTAATATTTCCCTGTTTAACGCATATGTTTAACTTGTGTTTGCAGTGCGGGGTCTTCCCTGAAAAAATGCAGGTGGCCAGGGTAACTGGTTTTCATAAAAAGGGCGATAAGAATGACATGTGGAATTATAGACCTATTTCAATTATATCAGAGTTTTCTAAGTGCTTCGAAAAAATCTTGCTTTCAAGACTGATGAAGTTTTCGGATAAATACAATATAATCACTCCGTCACAGTTTGGGTTTCGTAATGGCCGATCTACGGAACTCGCTTTCCTAGAGCAAAAATAATATATTTTGCAATGATTTGAGAATAAAAAAATGACCCTTGGGATTTTTATTGATTTCACCAAAGCATTTGATTACTTAAATGATAGACTGCTCATAAAAACAAAAAAAACTAGAAAAGTATGGGTTCCGCGAAACGGCGTCAGCTCTGATTTCGTCATACCTTGCCCACCGCAAACAGTACGTTCATATTAACGGTTATATTTCTGAAAATTAAACCAATCGTAACCGGTATCCCACAAGGCAGGATTCTGTGCCCTTTTTTCTTTAATTTATTTATTAATGACATTGTCAATGTAAATAAAGTACAAAATTTGTGATTTACGCTGACGATACAAAAGTATTTTTGAAAGGAGACTGTTGTCTTGAACTAGCAAGGCGGGCTAATCAAACTCTCTATAACCTGGGTAGCTGGAGCCACTCTAACGCACTAAAAATAAACGTGAACAAAACCAAGGCTGTTCTGTTTCAACCAAAAAATAAAAATGCCTCTTTCACAACACATATCGTGCTGGATACGACCAAAATTGAGGTTTCGACTCTCTTCAAAACGCTTGGTATTATATTCATGGAACGAATGATTTGGGATGACCATGTAAATCATAGTTTGGTAAAGTTGTCACGGGTCGTTGGCATATTATGCCGTCATCGCTCGATTCTGCCAGCAAGTGTTAAATTAATCCTCTACAACCCTTTATTTCTCTCGCATGTGCACTACTGTCATCTTGTCCGGGGAAATACTACTAATGCAAATTTAATTAAGATACTTGTGCTTCAGAAAAAAATAGTACGAATTATAAGTAATGTTCCATATGATCACCCTAGCAGATCTCTTTTCGAAAGTTTAAATGTATTACATGTGCATAGCTTATATAAATACCGTTTATGCCTAAGTTACAAGTCCGAAGTCATGAACAATATATGTAATCTTGTCAACCTACCGTCTCTGACGAGGAGATATCCGATATATATAACTCGCAACATAGGAAACTGGAAAGTGAAAAATTTTAGAACTACTTACGGTGAGCAGATGCTATCGAATGTATTACCCAACCTACTTAATTATCGGAACACTCATAATATGGAACTCCTAACATCAACACCGAAAGAAATCCGATTTCTTTTTAAGCGTGTAATTTGACGACTTTGATCGAGCAATGTTCTAGTGTCCTGACGTATGTATAGTTATTATGTCTGTTTGCCATAAGCTTATAATTTATCATGACTTATATAACAATGCTTAATCATGCTCTCTATATCTCTAAATATGTGTGATTTTGTTGTGATAATCATAAATATTTATTTAATTGTTAGAGTTGAACTTGCTATATTCGGCATGTCATTGACACATTTCGCTATTTCTTTTACTTGAGCGTGTTTTTATTATTATTTTTTTTTACTTTGTATTCTTTGTGAGCTGCCACTGCTGCTGACTGTAGGGAGGGCGCCGAGGACTCGTCAAGCTGCATTTATGCAGCATTTTTCCTCGGTCACCTTCCATCATGGATGTGATGGAGAAATAAACATTTATTATTATTATTAATATTAATATTATTATTAGTATTATTATTATTAATTTCATTATTATTATTATATATTATTATTATATTATTATTATTATTACGCGATCTTGAGCGTGGTTGGGCCTGTGATGCCACCGCTTTAAAATAACGACGTCGAGAGGGGTTAGGAACCCGTTCTCCCGCGTGATAGACGCGTGCGTTGCCAACTCCGCCACGCACGCGTCATTAGGCACGCATGCAAGAAGCAGCAACCTGCTGCATACCAAAAGACATTGAAAATAAAAAGGAAATTCATCCTATAAAAATGTTAAACCAATCTCAGAGTTCATTGCGACTGCTGGACCTTCCGGCATTTTATCGAAGAGGTGATCGACGTGATAAATTTGTGCTTCTCGCTGTCTGCGGTCAGTTGTGATTGTTGTCGTTTGACCTCATAATCGCTTTCAATGTTGTCGTTGCTCACCATCGTACGTTGTCGTTGTAGGTCGTCTGTGTGAGTTGTCGCGAGCCGTCCTTGAATTATTCGCCATACGGCATGGTCTTTGTGAATCGTCGTATGTCGTCGACTTCGTAGGTGGTCGTCGTAGGTAGTCGTCATAGGCTGTTCTCATAGGGCGTCGTCGCAGATCGTTGTCGTACACAGTCGTCGTCGTAAGTAGTCGTTGTAGGTCGTCGTCGTAATTCGTGGTAGGTCGTGGTGGTAAGTCATCGTTGAAGCCTTTGGCGAGTTGGTTTTGCATATTGAAGAACTAAAAACAGCGCGAACAAGACGAACGACGAGAGGGGACGTAGACAGACAGGGCGTGGTAGGTTGTTGTAGGTCGTCTTAGTAGGGCATCGTCGTAGGGCGTCGTCATATGGCGTCGTCGTAGGCCGCCATCGTACGTCGTTGGCCTTCCTCGTAAGTTGTCGTTGTATGTCGCTGACCCAGAAGGAAGGAGGCCATTGCAAGACTTCCTAAGTCGTCCCCCTTTTTCTTTTTGTAAGGGGCCAAATGTGTGGGAAACGTGGGGATCCCAAACGTTGGACGAGTTGGCCCTAAAGTCCTTAGACAAGAGATTCCTCCAAGTAATGACATTCTTTGAAGCGCAGGCCGCGTGACGGTGCAGGTTTTACGAAGCGAAAGGTTACCCACAGCAGAGGTTTGAACTGAATGCCTCCATTTTGTTCCAGCGGAACGTGTTTCGTCATATGTATTTGTTGTCGTTATTTGTGAAGGAAGTATCAAGAGACTTTAGTTGGCCCCCATAGTAAATTGTCCACAGTCGTTTCCACCGCGAGGGGCCCAAGTGCGGACATTTCGAACCGGATGGATACAAAAGTATCTTTTGTATCCATCCGGTTCGAAATGTCTGCAACAAAGGAGTTTATGTGTAGAGTGTGGTTGGGAAAAAGTTCCGAGGGTACTTAAAGGCTGTTTGAGAAATAAACCAGTTAGCTGAGTTTGAGACGTTCTCTGTGTCTGTTCCTTCTACTGAAAGTTCTCCTGATTTCTTCCACCGCAGTCTCAGGTGTAATACGACATGATGTAACTCTAACTGGCAATAATTCATCCCTGACTGATGTGGTATCGGGCCCACCCAAGGTTCAATTTTAGGCCCGTTAATTTTCCAATATTCATTTATGATTTACCAAGTTGTGTTTCTTCCTCTAATGTATTAATACGCGGATGACTTTGTAATTTATCGGGAAGTTCTTGATGATGATGATGAACGCCTTTTGCAGTCTGATACAAATATTATTACTCTTTGGTGCAAAAAATGGTGTATGGAACTAAACCCTAACAAATGCAAACAAATGCGGGTTTCCCGGCAAGTCGCACGCTCTTCAGCATATACACTAACTGACATCCACATTGAATCTGAAAACGCATACCGTTATCTGGATGTTACCATATATTGCCGCGCGCGCATCTGGCCAAGTAGGCAGCGCGGCCGTGGCCTAACGGTTATCGTGCTTGCCTCCCACACGGAGAGGCAGGGTTCGATTCCCGGGAGTTACGCGTCCTCTTATTTATTCTTGCAGTTTAATGTTCTATGAATTCGAGAACTCTGTTGCTAGTTCGAGGTATGAATGTTCTATTCGCCGAACCCTTCTAGGTCGATTGTGCCAGGAGCCAACTCGTGCACATAAGGGGTTCCGCGTGGCGATCTGCAGTCAGTCTCGCCCCAGCGTTCGACTCTGCTGTTACGCCGACTTCGACGCCCGCGACGCTCTGTTGCCAATTTATGTTTTCCTTTTATATTTGGACACAAGTTCAGCCCCATTAAATGTTCAGTTTACTCCGTTATACGCCACCTCATCACTTGTCATTCGTGACATTTTGGTGGAGGTGCGGGGTATCGCATTCCATGCCCGTGGAGCGTACCCCTCCGAAGACATCCCGGCCAGGTGCTCAGCCCCGGGAAACTACCCTTCGCAGAAGACGTCAAAGCCCGAGCGAGCTGTCGTACCAGAGACCAACCCCCGGAATTTAGACCCCTGCCGCAGAAGCCAAAGAAGAAGACAGCGACGATGTCTACCCTACCCATCGTCATCCTGCCCGTCACTCCCCGCACTCCGACGCCCTTTCATGGCGAAGCCCACAAAGACGTGGAAGATTGGCTGCAACATTACGAGCGAGTGGCCCGCCATAACGAATGGACACCAAAGCAGTGCCTTCAAAACGTCTACTTCGTTTTGGAGGCCACAGCACAGAATTGGCTTGAAAACCACGAAGCGTCAATCACCTCCTGGGAGCAACTGAAGGCTGAGCTCCCCCGAAGTACGTTCAGCAACCAACAGCGGAGAGAACGCGCCGAGGAGCTGCTTCAACCGAGGGTCTAAGGCCCTAACGAGAGCGTCGTTAGCTTTGACGAAGATGTTCTTCGACTGAGCAACCGCGCCGATCCTCACACCTCCGAAGCAAAGAAGCTGAGAATCCTGATGCGAGGTGTCAAGGAGAGCATCTTCGGAGGCCTGGTGCGATGTCCACCTACAACCGTCGAAACGTTTGTAACGGAGGCAACCAACATTGAACGGGCCCTGCAAGCACGAGCCGCTCACTTTCATCGAGCTCCTGACGTCGCTGCACCCACGCCGTCAAGCTGCGCCCTCAGCCCCAATATTCCGGGGATCCGAGAAATTGTCCGGGACATCGTCCGTGAAGAACTGAAGATGCTGGTACCTGCCGCCGAGCGTCCCGATTCACTTTCGGTCGCCGAGATTGTTCGAGAAGAGGTCCAGCAAGAGCTCCAGCCAGACGTTTTCGCCGACGCCGCACCGGAACCACCAGCCTTGACCTACGCCGCAGTTGTTCGTCGTCCGGAACCTCCTGTCACCCGGCAATACTCAGCTGCACCCCGAAGGTCGCTTCGCCGCAGTACGCTCCGCGCCAAGAGCAGCGTGGGTCTCGCACGGATGACGGACGCCCGGTGTGCTTCCACTGCGGGGAAAATGACGGTCGTCATTCGTGACGATATGTTGTAATTCTCGTGAAATTTATTACCCATGACCAACTGGTAGCAGGCTCGCAAACACGTGTGGAATCGACGAACATCCGGTATATGACAGAGAGAAGAAATGCATAGCTGTCGATGTTGCTCTATGTGTTTTTTATTCACCTTTTTGTGAAGCTTTTTGCATAAAATGTTTGCGTGATTAATTTTCAGTATGGGCGTTGGGAATAAACCGATCTCACAGCCAATCCCATTAAGAAACCGCTGGCGCCATGCATCGCGGGAAATGTAGTCTTTCTGCATGCGCAATAACCCCACTAGCGGTTTGCGCGCGCAGAGCACTAGACGGCACAATCTGTGTCGAGAACTGGCTCCTGCATGCCATGAGCTACAGTAATGGCTACGTCACGCATGCGTGGAACGCTTAGTGAGATCGGTGTATTCGGAATTTTTTAAGGCGTGCCAAATGTGCTTCCCTTTATGTTCGTTCCCTGTATGTCGTATTGTTCGCCCCAAACAAAATGCCAATTTCAGACACGTCACGCTCGGAATTCACGGAAAGTCAAAGCCTGTGTCGTTGTTATTCTACTCTTTGTCCCTGTTCTTTTGGCACTTATTTCCCACAAAAAAGTAGTCACGTATTCTTTTTCAGACGCCTACGCCGTTGTTATCACACCCTCTTCGACAACGCCATCCGCAAACTGAAGAACAATGCGCTTCCAACATCACCAGCAAAGACGCAAAAACAAAATTGTAAAGTCTATGGTGATATAATAATAATACGAAAGTTTATTTCCCATTCAATACAGGAATGGAAGAAACAAGGGGAAAAAGCTGTTTAACAGCTTGACAGAGCCCGCCGCTCCCTTAGAGTTCCATATGGCAAAGTAAAATACAAAGCAACAGCAAAATGTCAGCACTGTATACAAAAAATAGATTACAGCCTATCTCAAAAAACCAATATATTAAATTCAAATAAGAAATAAAATCTTGCGTTGTGACACGCAGTACAGGGTGTCACAAAAAGAAATTTGCAAGGTTTTTTTACCGCAAAAAAAATTAACTAGGCATCGCCGAACGCTCATTCTCCGCCGAAAGGTAGCTCTAGGGGTCACAACATGATGCCAAAGTTTCAGCCCGATCCGATACCTTATTCAGAAGTTATAATTGATTGTCTGAAAATTTCAATGGGAAAATGGAACCATCTTTTGCCCTTTTTCGGTTTCTGGTGCCCATAAAGCCCCATGTATTCGAAAACTCCGCCAGTCAATTTTCCCATTGAACTTTTGAGAAAATCACTTATAACTTTTGAATAAGGTATTGGATCAAGCTGCAACTTCGGCATCTGGTAGTGGCCTCAAGCGCTACCTTTGGGGGGAGAATGAGCGTTCGGCGATGCCTGGTTTATTTTTGCGGTGAAAAGAACCCTGTTATTATTATTTTTTTTTGTGGCAACTTCTATATTCTGTTTCACCTTATGATGTACCGCAGGAAAGGCTACAAGCGCGAGCTCCTTGCTCTGGGGCACATCTCGGCGGCACAAGCTCTCGTGACTTAAGAGCGACTACCAACGCTATGAGCTCGCGCTTCTAGCCTTCGCTGCGGTACAACATCAGGTGAAACGAAGTATATATCAACATTTTTGTTTAACAGAAAATTTAGCAAAGTAAGTAGCATATATTTTAGAGACTGCATGGAATAGTTGGTATGGCAAAGAGGCACAGCCCAACGTGCCGCCGAACGAGTTGGATTGGATAGGAGGTTCCCTTAGTCTAGAAAGTTTGGCCAGAATATCCACGTTTCTTTTTCTTCTATTTAAAGCTGACCATAATTTTATACATATACAAAACAGGCAATAAATTATATTTTTCAAAGAAATCCTGGGTGCTTGAAATATGAGAAACATTCGCCATGAGGCGGCCAAATTTATTTTGTAATAGATGCATTTCTTCTAAATTTGAACTAGTGGTTGTATCTCTTGCTAGGTGGCAGCATTATGTGGGATATAAATAAAGTTTGATATTTAAGTAGTTCAATGTTCTTTGGTAAAATAATTCGGCTTCGTGAGACCGATCCAATGACCCTGCGCAATCTAGGAGTACTATAGGTTACATAGTCGTCCCAAGACAAATATTGGTTAAAAAAACGCCATGTTTTTTTGTTTTTTTTTAAATTATCCACATTTTTATAACATCAGAACTTATTACGATGCTTCTCGTCATAAAACACTGTTATTTTCGGTTAGGAAGAGAACTGCTTTGGTTTTACTACTAATAATTTTAAGTGCGTTGTCTGATGTCGAATTTTGCAGCCCTGTTAAAGTATCATTTGCGTAGTTGATAAGTTCGTCAGTAGTCTTAGCCGAAAACAAAAAGGGCTGTATAATCTGCTTATATAAAACATTTAGCAAGAGGATCTATGTGAGCAATATCGTTAACATAAATTTTAAATAGCAAATGTCCCTAAATACTCCCCTGTGGTACACCGGAGAAAACAGACTGTTTTAGATGAAAGGCCATTTAAATAGACAAACTGCTTACAATTACTCAAATGACTGAAGCAACGTAAGTGGGTAACCCCAAATTCCATAAAGATAAAAACGTTTAGCAATAGATCATGGTATAGATAATGAAATGCGTTCGTAGAATCAATAAATACGGCTAAAGCCATGTGGTTCGCCTCAAAACTATCTAAAATAAATTCTTTTGGATCTAGTAATGCAATATCTGTCAAACGATGCTTTATGAACCCAAATTGATCATTAGTAATTACATTACACGATACTTATTAAAATAATTAGACAGACGAATGTGTATAAGTTTTTCTAAGCCCTTAGAAAAAACCAGCAAGATGGGGATAGGTCTATAATTATTTATGTCGTTTTTGTGCCCCTTTTTATAAAGTACAGACACTCTAGCTTTTTGTATAGGTTGCAGAAACACCCCAACTGGAAAACATAAATTAAAAATGTAAGTAAGGAAGGGAGTGATCAGCAGTAAAACATATTTCACCGGCTGAATCTGCATACCATCCGCGTCGCAACTATGGCTATTCTTTAATTCCATAAAGACAGTAGACACCTCTGTATCAGTAACTGGCAGTAAAAAAAATTAACTCCCTAGTTTTCAAACTTATATTATCACATGGGGCGTATCTATGGTTAATTTGAAGCAAATTAACAAACCTGTCAATAAATGCGTTCGCCAACGACACGCCAGTAAATCCCCCCCCCCCCCCCCCTTTGCAGAAATAATGCGTTCTACACGATGGGCAGTTTTGCCCTCTATAACTAAATTTAGGTTCTTCCACATCAGGTCAGAACGACCTTCAGAGTTTCTAAAGAAATCATGATGACAACGCTCCCTTGCTTTTCTCAGGGCGTTTCTCAGTTGATTACGGTACGAATTAAAAGTCCGAAAGTCCTTGGGATCTCTATTTTTAGTGAGCTTTTTATATAGCGCATTTTTTACATTTATACTTTCCAGTAGGTCTACAGTTATTCATTGTTTCCGAATGCGTTTCTCCACTTTAACTAGTTTTTAAGGAAAATAACACTTATAAAGGTTTCTAAACCGCTCAAAAATAAATTGTACGCCTAATCGGGATCGCTCTTTGAGAAAATATCATCTTAATTTGTATCTGCCACACATTCCGCGAATCTCTCCAAACCATCCGGCGTAACATACTGGACTTGCGGAGACGTTATTGGAACTTTCTTCTTTATGTTATTTATTCTGACACACGTAAATATAGGAAGATGATCACTGAGGTCATAATTTATACGACTTTCCTGCCTACAATCTTACACACCAGTTGCTCAGCTTATGTTTGACAAGTCGTGTTCGCTCTTTACTGTTTTGGCAGGGTCACCGCTTTTCCTCCTGGCAAAGATGTTGCCATTTCGGTGCCAAACATACTGAAAATTGTGTTCACTTGCCCGTTGTTTCGTAGCCCACAAGAGCGTCTTGACGAGTCATATTTCCAAGAATATAATCGTTATTTTTTGGGGCGTTTAAGGCTGCGTCTTTTATCCAGCCAGTGATGGCGAGTCTGTTGTTGCGCGAAGTGCAACAGCATGAAGAATGCTTTTGAACATCAAGGACTCCAAACTCAAACAAGTGATAAGGCGCAGGCGAGCCGGTTTACGTTCATGATTTAATTCAACCATGAGACAGGAAACACATGAAGGACAAACACCACTAAGTTTCAAATTGTCATGTTTGTCCGTCTTGTTTCCCTGCCTCAGGCTTGTCTTAAAGCATGACTCTAAACTCGTCAAACACGAAGTTCTGGCCGAAGTTTACAGAGTGCAGGGATTGGACTATCACGACGATGACTTCGCACTTTTGTCGCCAGCGTCCGATCGGCGCTCTCCGCGGACTTTAGGCTCCAACTTTGTTTGACGAGCTTAGGGCTCTGGGGAATCCCAGGCCCTTTTTGGGTTTGGAGGTTCTAAGAAAAGCGTGTGTACAATCGAGTCTACAGGAATGAACATATTTCCTAATGTCTTCTTTCATAAAAAAATGTTTATCGACTTGTAATAAAATTGCTCATTTTTTCGTTCACAAATGAAATACGTAACTAATTGCATTGAATTACATGTTTGCGGCCGCGGACAATCGCGATGCGAAAAACGGAAGCTGTTTCTGCTCCTTCTACTGCGCGTTCCACGTCCGAGCGCAGCCAAGGCTACGAACCCAAGCCGTCAATCAAGCAGAGGCAAAAGGGCATCGTCACGTGGCTCGTTCTCTTTGTGCTTGATTTCACCGACTAAAGCAATGCCCCGCAAAGAATACGCCATGATTTGCACTTTTTTTCTCAGCATGATCTGACTTGACGAGGTGACGACAGATTTTGGGCGCTGCTCGATTGGTCGCTGAGCCACGTCTTCCTCACCAAAAGATTCTTTGTTACCGGGTTGTTTCATAACTAAAAGCTGAGGTTTATTTTTTCAGTCTCTCCTTCGAAAGACACGATGACGATGTCGAATACTTCACTAGGGGCCGTCCTTCAATATGCCACTGGTCACGAAACTGCTCGGAAAGGTTATGGGATAGCTTGGTACGCGACCACGCGCGGTGCTGGCATCGAGAAGAGAGCCAGGAGCCGCCAATCTAGACTGCACTGCTAAGGGTCATGCAACTACGTAAGTTTGTCGGAATTTCAAACCCACTCTGATGGCTGCAGTGTAACACGAAGGTTGCCCTGTTGCATAAAAAAATGTGATAAAATGACATAGGCAACTACCATCCAGTATCAAAAATTCCATTTTTTTTGAGAGTACTGGAAATAATTATTTGAAACCAGTGTAGTGACTGAGCAGAAACAAAGTCTCCTAACTAAATATCACTTTGGTTTCCGTAGAGGTCTCGGCAAAAAATATGATTTGCTCGCGCAAAAGGAACTAGTCCTGATTACGCTTGAAGAAGGAAAATGAGTTCAGAATATCTTCGTGGACTTAACTAAAGCATTCGACCGTGTAAATCATACACTATTAGGTCAAAAATTGAAGCTCTATGGTTTCCGTGGAAAGGCTGCATCCCCCCCAACGAAACATTTCCGAAATTATAAACGAAAGCACCATTCACGCGACTACCCTTCTAGTAAAAGGAGATGACATAACGTTACGTCGAGGTACACAAGGTTGTTCACTGGCTTTGATGTTTTAGCTGGTGTGGGCTAAGTCCGAACTTCCAGGGCACTTTTGCGGCGTGCATTCTACGTCATCAATTTCCCCGCTCTTAGCAGCCTCTGGGCGTGAGCTTTCTGAGAATGTGGTGTGAACATGCGACGGAAGGGCTAGACTGACAGTTCAATAGACAAGCGAAAATAATACTCAATTGTGGCGTCCGGGGTTCGCCTGCCCTTTAACATCATCGTCTGGCAAAGACGGCCGAACTTTCTATTTTCAACTAAATGTTCTTGACGACTCGTTTTGTTTTATTGTGGTTTTATTTTTCTTATGGTGGCTCTCGATTTCTTTTTTCTGCATAAAACGGATCGAGACCGAAGCATGAATCGACAGGGAAGCAGGAGACTCAATTCCACAATTTATTAAACGCGTAGCATGGAGAAACGTTTTCAAATTCACCTCCTTCTCTTGTTGGTGAACGTAACACTGAGTAAATGAACGCTATACAGCGCTACAAGGTAGTGGGACCGATAGTGCGACCTAAGAAAGGAAGTCGTTGGGCCTTTTTTTTGTGTAATATTCGTTGAGCGATGTTAGGAGACGGTGCGAAACAAGACGAACACCATGGCGGTGCGATTTGGGCGCTCTCTGATAAATCCCATCAGCTCGTAGCGACAGCCGCATCTGGATTTAAGGTGAACATAAGTATAAACCTGCTTGTGTGGTCCTTCATAGAGAATCTTTTAACTTGCTTCTTTGGTGAGCAATCACGAGGCTTGGTCAATTCTATATGGTGAGTCAGCACTTTGGAAATAAATAGTCTCGTTAAACCGACACGCTTGCGGGGTAAACAAAACGAACGACATTACACCATGGTTACAACAGTTAAAATTTTGATACTTCTACCACGCGTCAGGTAGCAGAGCATGCCATATGCTGCACACAAGCGATGGTCGGTGCAGTTATAGTGGTAACAGCTTTACGATCGAACAATCTTCAACCTACTTCAACCTCGTCAGGCTTTTATAAGCATGGATAAAGTAGTACCAGGAAAGTCTGAGCTAAAAGGTGTTCTAGGCTTTCATTTAAGCGGAAGCGATGTCTCCGTTCTGCGTTCAAATATTCATTTCAGTCTGTTTTCTTTTCAATAGATTGCCATCCAACAAAGCAAGTACACATAATTTAGCCAATCACTTCACAAATATGTTTTCATTTGTAACAGTCACGCAAGTATTCTTGGCCCTGCCTATTTATTTCAGAATAATGTAATGAGAATTCTTTTTTAAAATAATCTATTAGCTTCGCTTAAGGACTACCTGAGCGAACGAAAGCAATGTGCGGTACTAAAAGGTAAAAAAACCCGAATGTGTAGGTATCACTTTTGGTGCCCCCCAGGGTTCTGTCTTGGGTCCTCCGCTCTTTCTGGCACACATTATTGATATCATCAAAAGAATTCAATCAAATATAAGACTGTTCGCAGATGACTGCATTGCTTATTGGGTAATTAAGGATGTGAACGATATGAATATCTTACAGACCGATATGGACACAATTTTTGAATGCTGCTTCAGTTGGACTACGAATCTAAACGTTCAGAAGTGTGTGCACATTAGATTTCCTACAAAAATGTCCCATATCATCTGACTATATAGTAAATAATAAAAAAATAGAACCACGAATCAGTGTAAAGCTTGGTGTTATACTGCCTAGTCATTTAACATTGGAAGCGCCTGTAGATACGATAGCCCTAAAGGCAGTACGTATGCTTAACTTTATAAGACAAAATTTCCGACAGGGATCAAGCGAAATTAAGGAAACGTTGTATTTTACTTTTATTCGCCCTTATATAAAGCACGCGGCAATTGTCCAGGACAATAATTGAATAGATATACTTGAAAAAGTTCCGAACCAGTGTGCTAGACTTTTTTTGAATAATTATCAACTTGGAGCAAGCGTCACCAGTATGAAGACAACACTAAATGGACCTTTTCCACATACCGACGGCACCAGGCGGTGGCTGCACGAACTAAAAATCGAGGAAGTGACCTACCTGCGCTACCAATTGATAATGGGAGCTATGCTACCAGTTTCGTCGCTCTCTGAGCTGCGGCGCGTGCCCAACGCGACTTTAAAGAGGGGAAAGAAAAACACGACGCAAACGACGTTTTTTTATTTCCGTCCACTTTCTTTTTTTGTGTAACATAATTATATATATGCTGCAATTGCGTGTTCTACTCGCTGATCAACAGCCTCCTTCCGAATTTCCTCGATTTTTCGTACCGATTTCCGCCGCTTGGCATCGGGCGCTGGCGCGTGCGCAGAACGCTTCTCGGAAAAGGTCCACTGGGTATCAATTAGCGACCGAAGACAATCTTTTTCGTTAAATTTCTTGATAATATATATCACAATCGCCTCCTAATCAGTAAGGACACATTTCTGCATGATCATTTTTAAGTACCGGGATGAGCAGACAAACCAAGAACCATCCTACCATACTCTTGTCGTACTAATATTTACGCCTTTTCGTTAAAAAAAAAAAAACACAAAAAAACAAGAAAATTAAGGAACGGAACAAATTGTCTAAGGATGTATTTTTGTCTAATTTTAAAAATGTTGTGTAATGAATTTTTTTTTTATTTTTTCAGTATTAAGTGAGCTTCGCTTGATATTGTTCTTAGCTTTCATCAGTGCTAAATAAAATTAAAAGAAAGCAACGTGTTTAATAGTTTTGAGAAGAAACGTAACGTACACAACGTTCACCGCCATTATGCCAATAAGGCGATGCAGGTTGCCATGTAAATAAGAAAAAAAAACTTTAATAACGAATTGCGTTTTTTGTTTGCGTTGCCCGCCGTAGTTTTATTAATTGCTTCCCATTTTTGCTCAAGAGTGTTTTCTTAGAAGTACCATTCCAAGAGTTACTTCTCTGCAGATGCACTCGTAGTTTACAAGTGTTGATTAATTTGTTTCCAACTGATGGTGAAACTATTTGCAGACACTTCCGAAACACGCATATAAAAAAAAAGGCTTTACTGTGTAGTATGAACTACTCTAAAAGCTTCTAAATAGGAACTTATACAGGCCTACGTTTTAGCAAAGCCCAATTTACAAGTCTCTAATGATCGAGAATCAATATTTGCGGCTCGAGATATGGCTTGTTGGTTCAAAGCCAAGCAGCTCCGAGCGACAGCGTGCTGTAATATTTCGGTGAGGTCATGATCGGTAAGTGAAACATTTAGTTCGTAAACAATACTATGATAAAGAATACCCGTTGCGGTTTTAATGTGCATTTTTCTGATTACTCAATTGGATGTGCCTTCTAAGGAAATTTACACTCTCGAAGCAGCGCAGAAGCGAGAAGTCTACATTTCGTCGACTTAGATGTCCCCTATTGCCAAGAAGAAAAACTCTGTTCAGTCGCGTTGCTACGTTTGTTCAGCGAAACTGTTTCAGTAGTACATTGATATAAGTTCGTGAACATGTTTTCACATGGCAAAATTTTAGTATTTTATATATTTTAGAGATAACTATAATTTTAACGCAATTGAATCTTCACAAACACCGTAAAAATATGCCGCAAACAAAAACAGAAAAAAAGGGAGAAATGTTCTTCAATCCCGAACTTCAGCTTTTACTACTTCCAACAAAAAAGAGAGGAATGATATTCATTCGGAGAGGGTTAGTCGATTAATTTTGAGTCGATTGAATTTTTTTTCGAACCGAGGGTCTTACTGGGATAGGAGTAAACCTCTGGTGTTGACGTCTGCTGTGAATAAAAAGAACCTTCTGGTGAAGCGTCGGATTATGATACACAGGTTTTGAATCACGCTGTCGGAGAAGAGAAAGAAGAAATGTTTTCTGAGACTTTTGTGCAGTCCCTGCTTATATAATCCGCAAACTAGACTTTCGTAGTTTTTTTTAGCAGCCAAAGATGTGATACAAAAGCACTTCAACTTTCCAAAACATAAGTTTGTTTTGTTTTCTTTTTTGTGAAGCTTCGGCTGTCAATTTTAGGGCTAATGGGGATTCTTTTCAACTCATAACCAAATTTACATACATTTTTTATTTGTTTCTAAGATCAAAGTTTTCGCGCATTTAACACGCTTACAACTCTTGGGAAATCTAGTTTAATTGCAGTGTTAGAAAGAAGTTAGCAAAACGTTAATAACTGCAGCAGTTACCACCTTGTTTTACGTTACCACCTTTGGACTAGCTACGTTTACTGCATCAAACGCGCGGTAGGTAGTAAAAAGTGAGTAACTGCGGCAGTATACCTTTTCCTGACCGTTACAATATTTTTATTATCTATTTACTACCTCGAACGGGCGATTGCTAGTAACTTCACCTGCTATACGGGGAAGCGAGAACATGACAGATGGGTACCTATAGGGGCGTTGTTTTACAGACTGCAGAAAATAATCACTATGTGTACCATTCCTTAGCATGAGAAACCATCCTTGGTATGTTTAGCAAAAATCTTTGACAACAATTTTGGTGAGAAAGCAGCATCACGTTTGTAACATCGTTCACGGACGAGGTGTTCACTAACCTACCGACTACTTTCAAATGATCAGCATGAAAGGCGTATTGGTGGCCATTGAGTGCAGCCATTGAGTTAGCGTATTGTCACGTGTGGTCTGTGCGTGTTTCATTTATGTTGTTTTACCGTAAATGTCGTAAATAATTACTGCGTCTACCGTTGCTTCTTACTAAGAGTTAGCGTGTCGTCGCATGTGTGTTGTATGTGTGTGTCATCTATGTTCTGAATCCTTGTCAGTGTTAAATGTATAATACGTATGCAAATGTGCATGTAAGGAGCGTGGAAATAAAATTAATTTTTGTGCTAATACATTTCTCGCCAATTTTGAATTGGACGTCAACTAGTTCCACCTGGGTTCGGGGGTTTGAGAGCGACTTGTGAAATACATGGGCTCTATTGTTAAGGCTAATAAACGTTACTAGCTTGGCCTTTATTACCTACGGTTACCAGGTATCTTGTAGCATAGTTGACAAGCAGCTTCAGCTCTTACCTAGTAAATTCTACTAGTTCTTAAAAGAGCACAAACCTTCTTTCTTTTATTTTTAGGTAGCGGCCACCTTTTTGATGTTCAAGATGTGATCTACGAATTCCTCGTGACGAACTGCTCTAACAATGAAAAGGTGTCAACTTTTGATATTGAAGGATACAACAAAACCCGAGGTGCCACTGGGAACGCCGAAAAGCTTGCAGAGTATGTTGCGCTATGTTTTTGGCCCGAATAAAAACACAGATAAGCTACAGTCGCTAGAAATTGAAAGCACGTGCTTACCAAGATTATTATCTAACCAACAGTCGCTATTTAGCACTACTGACTTTCCAAGTTCCCGATATGTGATCTTGGGCTGCCCTCACAATGATTTCCTTTATCGTGTCGTTTGCATATTTGCACACTGTTCAAAGCAAAAGGCAGAATCCACAAATTTCTTGTGTTAATTATTCACATCTACCAGTAGACATGTCATTTCACTATAGAGAAGTAGAGTGAAAGAGCTCACCACTGGAGACGTCGTGTGTCTTCAAACAAAGCAAGGCAAGAGAAAAGACGTGGAAACACCGATCAAAAATTATAACTGCATACTGTTCTTACGACAAATTTTGCCCCCTTTTTTTTACTTTTCTTCAGTTAATTGGTTTATTTATTATGATTGTATAAAATTATAAATAAACCTTAGAATTGAATTCTTAGAAACACTGCACGAATCATAACGTACTTATGAGCTAATAATTAGAGTTTACTTCTAACTAAATCCCACCTGTATAATGAGGCCCCATCTTTGGTCACCTCGTGGTGTGTCAACATATTTGTCTATCTATTGATATGTATTTATTTTTATTTTAAATATCATTTTTGTGCTGGTGCACTCGGATGGACGTTCAACGTCCATTCCAGGCAATCAGAATTGTTGCTGTTGGATGACGATAAATGGAAGCTAGTTCTGAGCATGCGCTGCAAACTAACTTAATAATATTGATTTGTGTGTATGTTTACACAGCCGGAACTTAGTCATCCCCAATGGACATCTGGTAAAGTTCAAGCTTGGGCGAGTTGGTACGGCATACTCGAGAACTAAGGAAGCGCGAAGGACGAGGGACCAGACAAAGAAAGGCACAGACACAGCGCTGTGTCTGTGTCGTTCTCCAGCTGGTCCCACGACCTTTGCGGAGGAGCCGGTGGAACATTGGATGAACATTGCCTGCGGTGAAATAGGATTCTATCAGGATTTTCTTTTTATGGTAAATATAAAGTTTGGGCAAAATTCGGTGCAAAAACAGCGTCGTTGTCGGGGAAGCGTTGATGCTTGTAGCGCTAGGAACGTTACACGCCCGTACCTGATCACGTGTAGGCAGGATTGAACCAATTTCGAACGCTGCTCTTCCGTAGAGCTTGTCGACTCGCAGATCTAATAATGTTGATGAAAGCAAAGTCCAACAATATGGCGTCCGGTGAATACCCTCTATGCAAGAGAACAAAAATCGAAAGAAAGAAAGAGAGAGAAAACGAGAGAGAACAAGTAAGCATACTTCAACTGCGCAGCGGTTACTCCCAGAAGGCCTCGCTCGCACCGTCTGCTTCCGGAATGACGGCTCGCCCGATCGCCACGATCAGAGAACTTCGTCAAATAAATACAATAATCCGATCGCCATCCATCTGTATGAATCATATATTTGCATACTGTAGGAAGCCGGAAAGCTCGCTCGGACGTTATTTTTCAAACATAACATTTCAGTTCAATTTCTCTTAAAGCACCATGCGGCCTCCGCTGCGATAAGGGCCAAAGTAAACACAACGCGCACTGCACTTTTTACAGGTACCGTCTTTTTTTCTTTTCTGAATCACCGCCTGCGTGACGCTGCAGAGTTTAGTCAGGTGTTCAGACATATTAGTAATTACTTATGAGGGCTCTCATTCAGACACTTGGCAAAAGACAACGAGGAATTCGACCGCCGTGATTGGCCGGCACCATGGCCAAGAACGGCGTCAGCCATTCACGGCCACCGAATTCCTGGCCGGCTCGTTCGCCAAGTGTCAGATTAGAGCCCCTGGTCTGGAAACTTCGACGGTTCCCGCCCTATGCTCCATTTTCATTTAAAGGGAAACTGGATCGGTTCTGTATTTGACCAAAAACACCTTAATCATCTTCGTTTGGCGTCCAGGATCACGAATATCAAAGCTATTCTTCAATTTGGTGCGCGGAGGATGCAGAAAGTAATGTTCAAAAGAACCGCCCAAGCCCCTCCTTCCGGGGCGTGACGTCATATAAGGTGTTTCCGGAATCTCCTCTCGCGAGAGTCTTCAGCGCCTATCAAAGCTATGCACGCGCACTTTCGCTATTTAAAAAAAAAAAAAAAAAGTAAAAAAGGCCAGAAAGAGACGTCACGACTGGTGTCAGTGCGGGGGAATATACCTGGCAAGCTCGTGTTTGCACGCGCTGCCCACACGAGCGACACACGCTCGGCACACCAAAGATCCTTGTATGGCTTCACGACTGTTGGAGGTTTTTCGCCTTTTCTTGCGTTTAGTTACATCTTCTGGGAAAACAAACGTGATATTCCGATTCACGGAATAGAATATTTTAAAATACACCTCTGACTGGTTTTCTTTTTTCCTATTTTTGATGTGTTTTAATTTTTTTTAAAGTCCGATTGCAGCCGTTGTTAGAGTCCTATGGATAGAATGAAGCTGCGCCAAAAGTGCCCTGTAATTTTGTGCGTTAGCTATGACTGGCGAAACGAATCGAGTACTCCGAATCCGCTCTTATCATGCGCTTCTTTTCTGGGTGTGATTGGTCTAGCCGATCGCAGCGAACCCATGAAAACAGTGAGCTAATGACGACGCACTTTTGGCGTTCATTGGTTGGCTCCTTCGGATCGTGGCTTTGGCTGAAGGCGGACTTAAAGGGGCACTCAAGTTGTTTTTGTGTTCGGGGTTGGATGATGACAACTGAATTTAGACGCCCTAAGTATCCCTAAAAACCAAAAATTATAGTCATACAGTGATTATTTCTTTAATAAAGATGTAATTGAAGGCCGCCAAACCTCGGATCCATCCGAAAACGAAACCACTCTCATTAGTCATCGCACGCATATCAAAACGATCGCGGGCCAATGGCGTTGGACGACGTTCCGTCGCGCAGTGATCCCGAGGTAGCCGCACCGGCCGAACTTTTTTGTTATTCGAGCTTCTATCATGGCGGAGTTCTCTACGCTCGAGGACCTGACGCCGTTAGAGGTTGACATTCTTCGGCGGACAGCCGACCTGGGCATGATTTCCAATGACGCCACTCCGACGCGCGATGTGGACGATAGCAGCGCTCGGAGTCGTGTTAGGGTTCCAAGGACGACGAAACGCAGACCTTTTCGGGCGTTTTTCGATTTGCGGTTGGGGCAAGTCGTAACCAAACCAGCGTTTGGCATAGCAGCGAACCTCTGGTACGTGATGTCAAACGATGTCGCCACGTTGACTTTCGCCTCGGGAGGACGGGGAAGGCTGGTTCAGACATTTGCAACGAGCGCGTCCGTTGCAACCGGAGTGACCGGAACGACCGCTCTGCGCCGCGCGTATACTTACACCTAAAGCCACTGCAACAAGCGTAGCGGGTCGTCAGCACGGCGACCGCTTCTACGCCGCCGTCAGCTGTTTCAGCGGTGCCTCTGAAGAGGGGACGCACTGCCACTCAATGCAGTAGCAGAATATAGACAGACAGATTTCTATAGCCTAAAGCTTTATTTTGTTTTCATGATAGGCTTGCAGGGTACAGTGGGTGAAAAAAAAAAGAACAGAAAAGGATGCAGTACGCCGTCTTGGACGATCATGACTCTAATACACGACTTTGCCAATAGTACAAATACCGGCACACGCCTTTTATACGATTATAAAAGACGATGTAATCTAAGCGGCGATATACCAACGTAGAAATATAATTTCGTGATCAGATAGACGTTGCGAGTGTTCAGGATTGCTAACACTAATCACTTTTTTCCGGTGATGAAAATGCACGAAACTTCACATCCTTTATGCGGTACGTGCCAGTAATACCTTGAACTTGAGCACGCGCATGAAATGCGCCAAATAAGAAATCCGGGCGATGTTCGAGGACACAAATGCTTAGAAAGCACCACTGTAGTCGAAGTAAACAAACGCGACGGCACGGGCGTTTCTGCTGTATTGCGAGTGCCGCCACGACATCGCCGCACGACTAGGTGGATCTTCCCTTCTAGTACGTGCTGGGTTATCATAGCGAAACACGACGAAACTTCACAGTCAAGGATAGCGCTTTTACGCGGAACGATGAGCTTTCACCACGCCGTCCACGTCGACGATCTCCACCAACGCCATGTTTGCAGTTCATGATAGGTCCGTTTCCGCGCACCCCGAGGGAACGGGAAATTCACCCCCCGCAGAGGAAGGCAAGGAGAAAACGTAGTCCCTTGTTTGTGAAACGATAATTGCAGTATCGCGTATTCTAAACTATAGCTATTTTACGTCTTGTGAAATTATCATGCACAACACATCTAAATTAACTGAAAATTGTTTTTTTTAGCGAAACCTTGCAAAGGGCGCCAAAATTTTCAAACATACGATAATTTCATTGGTCGGCCCAGGAACAGAAAAGAGTCCACACGTATTTTATTCCTGCGTGATTAATAGGCGGTTCTGCCTTCTAAAACTGAAGATACTCATTTTCTGACACTTCCTTAACGCCATCGCACCAAAAAGTAGCTTCCCTAAAAACCACTTGAGTGCTCCTTTAAAGGAAAACGTAGTGTAGTTAATTTATTCGCCACAAGAGGGGCTGAGGTGAGTACGAGCAACAAAAGAGGAAAATAAATTACGAGACGTCATTTATTAAACGTATTTTATAATTTTGTAAGCGTATAAAGCACCCTTCACGTGGCGCTTGAATTCGTACGAAAAAGTATGACCCCTAGGTCCGAAGGATTTCTAGGTTTATTTTTTTTCTTCACTATTAGTATTATAACCCCATTTTGTGCAATTTTTTTGTTTTGTGCTCATCTCTCTTTTGTGTGTGCCTGAGCTTCGTCTGATTCGTGGGCTCTTTCTTCTTTCCGTATATTGTGTTTATCGTATTTTTGTTTAGTATCCCTGCGCAGTAACTGCAATGTCGTTGCTGAATACTATGAAACGTATTGATTAATTTGCTAATAACATTATTGTCTGATAATTATGATTTTGGTCCGGCACTCAAAGTATTGTCTCGTTAGCGCTATTATGATAAAGAAGAAAAACGTTTTTTTCTCATTTTTAAGATTGCTTTGATGGCGCAGCGAGGACCAAACTTCTCTCGCATGATGGGAAACCATGGTTATGCTATCGAATGTATTGCACTGCAATGTGATCGTAATGTTTCTCAATGCAGACACCCCCCTGTGGAGTTCGACGCCGGCCCGGTGACGTACGGTACTGCTAGAGTACAATCGCTAGAGTTGTCTGCAGTGTATGTACAGACTTTTCACAACAATCAGTCTGGCGTGGACGGTAAGGCTCACATATCGGAGCAAATAGAACAGGAAGACGAGTACATGTGGACCGTCACCAGTGGAGCAGGCTTATCCGTCAAGGCCAAGTTCAAAATAGAAGTTCCACTAGTATATAGTTTCAGCACAGAATTTTCAACAACACTGAAGAAAAGTTCTGGATCCACCACGGTCGAAACACGCACTACGCGACAATGGATTCGACAAGATGTAAGAATACCCCCTGGAGCCACTATTCAAGCCAAGTGGTATGTCAACAAAGCGCAAGTGGTGAGTAAAATGTAATATTTTTTCATAAACCACCCGTTTAAAAGTTACAGTGCGAACACGCTCTCGAATAATTGCACAGTTCATTGAATCATCTCTCTAGGACGTTATCTTGAACGAAACTGTATTTTCCTCCCACAAAACGCAGAACAGAATACATATGAAGAATTACTTTCGTTTCAAAAATATTCTATTCTTTTATTAAAAAAATACAGGCTGCCGGTTGTTCAAAAGAAGAAAAAAAAAAAAAAAAACACGCTTTCGTTAAAGACTAAAATAATTCAACGTTGGAGAATATCAGTCATCCGCTTTGAGTTCCTATAATAAACTATTGTTTTGCTCATGTTCAGCCGATTGAAAACCCTATTGAAAATTCGATCAAGATACGTAATTTGGGACACTGATTGCCAGTCAGCAGCCTTGGTGGAACGTGCCCTGATGGTTCATCAGATGACGTCTGACTGCCACTGCCAAGGGAATTTCATCAACAAGGGCAGCATTTATATGAGTAAAGCTATACGCACTCATAAATATCGCCAAATCAACAGAACAAAATGTTCGAGAGAAAAAAAAAAGAAAAAAAAAAGCAGGTCTACTGTGGACCGAACCCGCGTCCACTTGCGTACAAAGCGGACACCTTAATCCCTATGCCACGCGATCGCGTAGGAAACTCGACTGGACCATTCTTTTTATACGATTTTAGCGGAGTGTGTATAGCCATTTCCGTCCGAAGTGCACTCCGAAGTGCGTATAGCTTTACTCTTTATATAAAGCTCAAATTCCGAGGTGGCAATCTTGGATGGCTATGAAACGGTTCACAAGCCGAGGTGGCCATCTTGCATGGCTGTGAAACGGTTCACAAATCCTTAAAATGAATATTATTCATGACATCAAAATCAGGAAAAGTGTGTACCCGTCCTTTGTTTTTTTCCACCTTTTGAAATTGGCGTTTTTCGGGAAAAAGGGACATCCGTTTACAAACGGGACCACATGCACCGTAAGCATGTTTCAAAGAAACGCCCTCGATGTCTGAACCTTTCGGGACGACCGTATACACTTTAATTCACAAAACCTACGCGACTCCGTTGAAGCTAGAGAGCAAGCATGCATGCTACGACAGACAGCCCTGGCTTCCATGGACGAACGCGAGCAGCAGACATATCTGAACTACGCTCGCGGATGCTTTTTGTCTGCACTCATCATGAAACAATAATAATGAGGTGCGACAGAGCGGTAAGGCCAATAGGCCATGCAGATAGAAAGGTATAAACTTTCTAGCCCAAACCTCTCGGACCGAGTCAGGAGCATTTTAGTATTGCAGCCCGAGATTCCGACAATGAGCGCATAGCTCTAAAGAATGCTTCGGCTGCGTATGCAGTTAAACCTTCAGCATGTTATGCAAAGCACTCGTACATCACTCGCCGTACTTCAGTTATACTAACCTGCCATGAAGAGCACTTCCGCGTCGTAGAACGATCCTTTTGTTCGCGCGTCCCCGGCTCAGTAGACCTGGTACACCTTATCGTCTTCAACTACACCACTAAAGTCCCTTACATCGTCGGAACTCACAACAGGCTGGGTATTGTCGAGTAGAAATTCTACTAAAACATAAGACATTGTAAAGCCCGGGCAGGATCGACAGGTTGGATCAAGCGGGGAAACAAAACGAGTCGAGAGCGATCGTTCATGGAAGCTCGGCGAAGCCTCCATGGGCGAAGCGAAAGTGGCATGTTCGGCGTTTCGGCGGGCTTCTGATCAAGGTTGACGGTCGGTTGCGTGTCATATCTCTAACACCAGCGGTTTTATGGGCTCACGTCCCGAAATCGTTTTCTCGTGCATATATTATTTTTCGTTTTCATAGATTTGACGAAATGGTGGCATCCGAACAAACTTTACGTCCTTTGACCGTACGTCTGTCTGCACGTCAAAGCTTTTTGACGTAGAGTCAGAGACAATCGATTTACAATCAGACTCGCCACCAAGACATCTTGACGCCATTTCGCGGCGGCCGACTGCTACCAGGAAACCATCAGAAAGCCGACAAGCGGAGTCTGACTGGAGTTTGACTGTCGGTCAGACTAACTTGTTGGCCAATCAGACATGCTTGACGTACAGTCAGGCACAGTCAGCAGTCCATTAGAAAACATTGACTGCCAAACAGGGTTACATTGATGGATTTTTCCTTCTGGAAGCACGACGAAAAAATATAAACACGAAACTTTTGTCGCCACACCCACGCCTCCTTCTAAAGAGTAATATCCACCTGCTATTGTCACAGAATGTGAATAGACACACACGCGAATGCCGCGTCTAAAGCCAGCAACAGTGGGCGCCATTTTTCGAAGGCTGTCTACTATCAACGCGTCAACGCTAGCTTGGGGCTTTAAGCTTGGCTTCCACAGATGCTCCGCTTGAAAGAAATGGAATATAATTTCAGGTCCGAGCTTGCACCAAGCTTCGTCGGAACCGCCAAAAGTTCGAAAGACGATAAAAAAAGAAGCAAAACAGCGCCTAGATATTGACAGAGTAAAAAAAGACTTTCACACACGTTTGCTAGCGTGTCCGAAAGTGACGTCAGGCGTAAGGGTCCTGCAGTTGAATGCAAATATGTTCCAAAAGCCAGGGGTAGTCATAATGAAAAAAGTTTACACTGGCTTAACACCACAAAAAATATAATAACGTCGAAACGTCTATGTTGTTCTTATATTTTTTTGTTGTGTTAAGTGAGTGTAAACTTATTTCATCATGACTGTAGTTGAACTTGTCTTGGGAAGGTTCAACGAAAAGCTATCGTTCGTCTCTCATACGTTGCTGCTACGTCACCCAAGACTATCCCTTAACCGCTTTAAAATAACCCTACAGTCGGACTCACTGCACGTATACATCATAGAAAAGACAGTCTGCAGACAGGTGCGAGCGCGAGTCACCACGAAATTTGTGCTTCGAATGCCGCATGGCCATGAGTTCAAGGAGAGTCTTGGCACGCGGCATTTGAACCACGAAAATCGCGCTGACTCGTGTTTGCAGACTGTCTTTGGTATGAGGTATGAGCAGTGTGACTCCGACTTACTATAGTTAGAAGCGTAATTCTGACTGTTGTTTTCTTCATTCAGTGCTCAAGAAGCCATATCACTGTTGAAGCTGCACGAGCCATTTCTAGAACAACCAGAATCACAGACAAACCAGTAAAGGGGTTTACGCTCCTTATGGTTGAAAGTTTAGGATCAAGCAAATTTTAACGTCACGGCGCCTTCATCGCGCTTCTTAAACTGTTGTGCCTATCAATATGGGGTCGCACATAACAGTCTTTTCATATTTTTATGTTTTAGGAGGTGCCATGGGTATCAAACATTACCATGACGGGATACGTTGCAGCTTTGTTTGAATCACCCACTGCCTTAACCTGGAAGTACTTCAATGTGAGCAACATTAAACATGAACAATTAATACACGAAGGAGATTCCGCCATATCCCAGGCAATTGGCTGTTTAAAGCAAACGTAGCTCAGAGCTACCACCTCTCCACCACCAAAACAGAATTAACGCCTCACACTGCGAGCTTGGCTAAACACATTTTTGAGGAATAAAGTTCGTAGACCACGACCCGAGTGACTCAAACAGCCTCTTGAAGAAATAAAGATCCAAAGAAAGCAGTTCCAAACATTACTCTCTTGCGACTAAAGAATTGAAACGTCCTCCAATAAATATATGAGTTCACCTTAGGCCATCCTTTTCTGAGTTATATGTTACGGCACGACATTATTTTCTTCATCTACTATATGGTGTACACAGGGTGATTTTCTAAGAGTCACACTAATTTAAATACAGAACCCGTCAAAACTACATTTCTGCTATTTATGCTGGCGAGTTATACGGCCAGGGCGACATAGTATATTGAGCTAATCATAACGATCTGTGGACTAATTAAATACTATGTGTTAATTAAACTTGTAATAGTAAAATAGACTTAAGGTTCTAATTAGAAACTTACTGAGCGTTATCCAAAACCACTAAATCAATATTTTTTTTTAGAAATACTTTAATTGCGTAGAAAGAGTAGTAGTGCGCTAGACACTTGCGAAGTATTGTAAGCGGGCTGTTTTTCCGCAGGTCATCCAGCAAAAGTTTCTCGATTGGCAGCAAACGTGTAGCAATTACACAGAGTTCTATACTGAGGCTCTAACTCATCGTCTTTTGTAGACTCTGCTGCATATTCCAGTTCCTGCTGTAAAGCTGAGCAACTTGGACCTCCGGCAAGAATTTTGCAGCAGAACATTATGCTTCTTTATTCACAGTGGAACATATAACAAAAAACAAAAAATACATTGAAAGTTCTTTTTTTGGTAGATTTGGGAGGTGTTTTACTGGCAGTTGCACATATACTTGATAAGACAAATGTTGTTGCGATGCATGTAGCTCATGAAATAAATCAGGCTCTTCCATCTGGACACGACATTAAATATTTCGGGGTACCTAGTCATATTGGGATTACAGGCAACTATAAGGCTGAAAAATTGGCTGCATTGTCTACGATCTCGAAATAGCATCTTTAGCCTTGTCCCACCAGGAACTTAGACCTCTGTTAAAAACAGCATTTTTTTACAGCATTGCAGTTAGAATGAGACACTTAAGCTAAGAGCAAGCTTGAGTTGATCTTCTCCACTTTGGGAATCTGGGAGAGTTAACCTCATAGGGAACGTTATCTTGAGGTTATTGTGTGTCCCTTGAGAATTGGTCATATCCGCCTGACACATTCGTACCTGCTTTGTTGGAAGTATGTAAAACAAGGTAAGCAGTGTGGAGAAGTGTTAACTGTTATGCACATCTCATTGCAATGTCGTGTTTATCAGCACATACGTCGTTTGTGTTTCCCTGAACTTGTTAGGTGTCATCTTCCATTCCACTCTTTGTTTTTGCTTGTCAGTCACCCTCTAATGACACTTACCCGCGTTCCGAACTTTTTAAAATGGCTTGCTGCTTATATCTGTTATAACTAGTATACCATTTTGAAATTAAATGGCTGTTTACACCAGTTTTAGCATAGCATTGACTTAGCTTCAGTTGCTTTTCTTCTCATTTAATCTTTTTAGCCTGACAAACGCAATTTGGCATATTATGGTCTTCGTTGCTGTACGCCATAAAAATACGAAAAAGCAATCAATTAAAATACCCAGTTTTCAACAACAAAAAAAAAAAACTAAAAATTTCGTCGCTCTAAAAATATATGTTCAACGGTTATATATAGTGTACAATTTACTAAACAAATGAGCGAATTATAAAACAGATATTTTTAGAAGCGAACAATTTTTGAATTTTGTTTATGGCCAGTATTGAAATTATTGAAAATTCCGCAGTTTTGTAAACGAAAACCAAAAGGTATGTCTGAAACTACATACTTTACGCCCATGTGTAGTGTTTAACTAAGACAACAAACGAGCAAAGTTTGAATTAAGTATTCTTTTCTGAAAACGAGACAAATATGTTTCAACATTTTTACATAAGGAAATTGATAGCACATGGCGGAGCTATCGGTCCAGCTGCGTGGGGATGTTCTTGTTCGTCGGCTACTTCTAGTTCCCTGCGCGTGCACTGACACCGGCATGATTAGAACTTCCTTGCCATCTGAGAATGTTCTCGTAGTTGTGATGGTGTCGGCTTGGGGAGTTGCGTGCCGTTGACCGATGTCGCTGATCGCTCTTTCTGGTGACGTGAATCGCGCAGCGTCCGTGTGACCTCACTTCGTGAGTGAAGTTGCCATCTTTTTCGTGCGCGCTGTTTCAGTGGTCACTACAAATTTATACGTACGTTTCTTTCTCTCTTTGTGAAGAGCGGTAATAATTTTTATAAAATATAAAATTATTTACTTTATGAATTATTTGTGACCGAAAAAACTTATTTTTTATATATATAGAAGTCGGACCAAACTGTCCATTAATCGAACTATAATGTTCTAGTTTCAGTAGAGCGACAAACAAAAACTAACAACAGCGACAAGCCTCAAACCAGAGTTTTTTGAGATTTGACAGGCATTGAAGAATAAAGGAGGATATATGGGCTCAAACCCGAGCGTATCTATGGCAAACTGGGATTCGTTTGCTTTTCCCGGCAGAAGACGAATCTCTAAGTCGGTCTTTAAAGTGAAACGGAGCATAGCAAGGAGGCACCTTCATCGAATGTAGCGGAAACTTGAAATTCAGTTGTCTAGCCGTGTTTTCTTTTTATGGGAAAACACCGCTTACCTTTTTTTAAATAATCAGATGAACGTATCACGGTCACTCATAGTCGCTAGAACCTTTAAAAAAAAAAAAGATACTTTTGTTTATTTGCATTGTGTTAAGTAGCCAGCTAGGTAATTTTTCCGCTGCCTTATAACTTCCTGTAACTTTGAATGTACCGGAAAAAAAAACACGATTCTCAGTTTATTGATTTCGGACAGATTTCAAGTGACGCAAACGCAAAGATACAACGCTTCGTACAACGTATTTGATGTTACGCAAGGCTGCAATAGCGGGTCGCAGGTTCGCGTCAATTCTCAACAAATTCACAGCTGCGGAGCAAACAATGCCTCGAGGCTTAATAAATACTGTTGTTCAACAGACTCACTTCTGTTGGCGCCTCGGGTCTTGTGCTGTCGGTGTTAAACGCTGAACGCACGCAGTACAACCATGATCGCCGAAACACTGCTGTATGGCTTCCTTTTCTGTACTGCAGCTTTGGTAAGTCGTAATAATTACTTTTAAAGCAATTCAAATCACTAATTTTGGAAAATCAATTAAGCTTAAGAGGTTAATATATAATTAACATGCAAAACGTGCTACAAGTTGCTTTTGTTCTTTTTTTGTGGTACAAGGATTATTGGCGGTCGAAGGCAGTGGAGTGTCCAGTTGAGTAGCACATAAATATTGTAATTTTTTTAAAAATTCTAGGGTGTTGTTATACTTCAAGTATTACGAGATTTTTAGAGCATGTTTTTAATTATCGAAAAAGTGAATAAAAATATTTAGCACTCAAAAACACCGATATTAGGAGTTTCAATCCGAATAGCATTATTAGGGAAATCACAACTCTATTCCACTTGTAAAATTAAATAATTGCACTCAACTACTTTGCAATAATTTTATCTAAATGATAGAAAAAAATGTCCCGCTGCCTTCGAATATTTAAAAAGATCCAAGAACGCTACAAATTTCCCACCCTGTTGCCCATAGAGACACCATAAAGGAAATTTGCGAGGTTTATGGAACAAATGCCGTGAGTAAAATATTGATACAATATCCGGTTTGAATGTGTAATGGAAGGCTACAGAACAACAATAATGCAGTACGGAGTCACGGCCTTCCATAGAGCGGAAGAAACGAGATTGAGCGGCCGTGGCGTTTCTGGTTACGGACAATTTGGTGAAGGAAGTGAGCGAAAACATTCTGAAGAACTGAGCTCTTAACCTTTTTATGTCACAACATATGTCCTTCAAGTTTCAAAATAAATACATAAAAAGCTTTACAAACCACTTGAGTAGAACAAATCATGTTACAATGATTGACCAAATGTTGGCTCAGGGTTCAGGCTGCAGAAATCTATGAGACGGCTATTCAAACTCTTGTGCCACAATGTGAAATATTCCGTAACACCGAAGAGATTTCATCGTGAAATGTCCCAGCGTACGCACAATTTATTAAAAATAACGTATTCCACATAATTTTGTGAGTTTCTTTTTATATATTTATTCAATTATTTATTTATGTGACAATATCCAGGCTTCCGATCGGTGATCAGGGCAAAGGGGAACACTGTTTTGCAAAATGTACAAGTGGTGATTTGGGCTTGGGGGATCGGCGACCGAATGGGTTAGGACGCATCAGTTCGGAGCACGTGGAGTGAAATCTCTCGCTGCAGGTGCATGCAGGGTGGAAGGTCAAAGGGCCGGGGGTGAGAGCGAGAGTAGCGTCGGAGTAGCCGGGTTCCGTGAGAGCTAGATCTTGACTGTACCGTGGCGAGGCGAGCTTGGGCGATCATGGAAATGCCTAGAATGAGAGAGCGTTCATGATCACGTGATTTATGTGTTCCTAAGTTGGGCAGTGCGGCCTGTTCGCAAGATGAAACTGACCAAAATTCGTAAATTGATTATTGCAATTATTGGATCCCTATAAATCACGAAACTTGGTGAATATACAATGTAGCCTACGAGCATTTCATTTTAGGAATATTCTACCCTTTTGATTTTCGTATTTTAAACCCTTTAAAGGAGTAGGCAAAAAATTCCAGCGCTCATTTTCTAGCTTGAATGTGTTGCATGTTGCACCCTAACATCAGAAACACCAGTCTTCCGTTGAAAGGCACAAAAACTAATTTTAAAGCTAAATAAACGATCTTTCAATGTGCACCTGGTGGATGCATGCGGAGCCTATTTGGGAGGTAATTTAACAACGTTGGGGAACTTGCTTCGTAGTCGTGACGTAGCAGATTTCTTCCGAGCAACGCCGCTCATTGGAGTTTCAACATTTTCTTTCGCTTTCCTCCTCAACTCACAAATCGCGCATTGTACCACACGGTCCAAGAAGACTCCCCTTTCTCTCGAACCCTCGTTTGTGTAACCATATGGTGTAACCGAACACAGCAATTCTCCCCCTAGAAGATTAGCCTGTCGCTCAAAACTCGAACAATGGTTGCTTTCTCCACCCCGTTCAGCCCTAAGCTGACAGTGTTGTGGAAGCTACGTGCTCCTTGGGCCAGTCACACGCTCGTCACCCCAGAGGTCCTTCGAAAGGCTCGGTTGTAACGCGAGGACGCTATTGACACCACCACAACGCTGACAACGCCACAAGGGGCAAAGCTCATAACCACGCCAGCCTTGCCACGTCACGAATGCGGGGAATTTTTTCTTTGTAAAACATATAGAATAGCGCGACAGATATATGTTTTACTAAGATGAACCAACTAGCCCAACAACGTACCTTACTAATCTTTTCTTTCTGTTTTTGTTTGCGCCGGATATCCAATGACGCATCGCGTTCTCCGTTCGCTTCTCCTCGCTTGCTGGAGTGCACCGTTTGGAACGAAAAATATAGCCATTCGTTCAAAATACAAACGTGCGATTATCATTTACGGTTATTATCCGTCATGCTCGGCTCATTTCCGAACGAAATTTGAATATTTCAATTTTTGTTTACGTACCCCTTTAAAGACCCCAGGCAAGCGATCGTACCGCACTGGCAAAATTTCTCATCTACAGTTAATACATCAGACGCCCATTGAGGCTGACTAACTGTCGGCTGTAGAGACACACACACAACGTTATTATTTTGATTTGGGCCAGTGGATTCATAGCTAAGGAAAACAACGTCGAAATACGACAATGAGCATGGTAAGAAAAAAATTGCGGGGGCTTAGCTCGGCTATGCCAAGATTTACGTAGCGTGAGCTAAGGTTCAGCAAGTTATTCTTAGCTTTCCTGGTTGTCTAGGATTAGCTTGATTATCATGCTTACTGCTTCTTCAATGACACACACACGGTATACGCATTATGTGAAACATGTATATTTGTTTGCGCACAAAATGAGAGGCGCTATTGAGCGGCTCCGGTGCAGCGTCAGACTTGGCTAATGCGCAACGGAGGCGCACGGCTTGGCACGCGGCGGCGCCAGTGCGTCTGCCGAGGCTATGACGTCACTCCTCTAGAATGCGCAGACCGGCGAGGCAGGCCCGGCGGCGGTGACTCCGGCCCGTTAGCTGTGAGCCGTGTGACGTCACTGCTCCTCGCGCATGCGCAGCATGGCTCTACAGGCCACGCGAAACTGCTTAACCTCGGCCAGTGTATACAAAAACAAGATAAGGTGCACTCTCAATTAAAGTTTATTTGAAAACAAAAGTAAATATGGCCACCCAAAAACGCTAAGTCATTGCGTATTCCGGAAAGCCGGCATTTTCGAATTTTGTATACGTTTCTAGATAAAACGCGAGACGCATAGACGGCCGAATTGTCCGATCCGACGTCCGATCCGACAGTCCGAACGTCGCTCCGAATTGCCGCACGCGACAGTTTCAGACCCACGCTTCCGACCTTGTATGCGACACGACGATCCGTTCGGCTCCGCCAAAGAGATCCAAGCGCTCCAGCGGAGGTCCGCGTTCCTATACAGATCTTTGGTCCCAGATTGAAGGTTCAGCTCGCACAAGCGAAATTAGGAGCTCGTTCTCGGTAGCGCGTTCATTCTTTGCTGAGAACATCTTTCTCGAGTGGGTCAGCGGGATTCACGCGTCCGGCTTCCCGTCGCCCAGGTCAGTTCCGTTTTCTTGCTCGTCCCGCCAGACATAGCACGTCATCATGACGTTCGCTCTAGCTGTGCCGTCATTGGCTGGACGCTTCCGACAGTCCGTCCGCCGTGCGAAACTATCTGGCACGTTGGACGCACGCCGGATTGCCGATCGACGTCTGAAGCGACCAAACTTTTCGGATCAGGCAGTCGTATTGCCAGATCGGACGTCGGATCAGGTGGACTTTACGCGGATGTGTCTCGCGCTTACGGCTAAAGGCGTGTCGATTATGCACTTTTCTCTTTTAGTTTTACTCTCAAACGCCTCGCGAATTCCTCGCGACATTTCCCTTTATAGCGTGCCAAACTCTTGGGGGGTAGAAGCTGAGCTAGTTGGTGGTACATATTGCTTGTCTTTACTCCTTTCTCCCTATTTTCGTAGTTCAGCTGGTTTAACCGTTGCAAAATTCTTGGGGTCACTGAAGGCAAAATTGCATGAGCATCTGCTACACTGAACAGCGAGGTGTCCTGACTTTGTTGATCGTGTGGAAGCTGCACGCTCAAGGACACGATTGTTAACGCCGGGCACGTTTTAGAGGAAATAAAACAGGGTTTATTAATACCTAAAAAGAGCGGCCTAGGCCGGCATGTATAAAGCCCCTCTATCCTGAGAAAAGTGGCGCCATTCATTGTTGTGGAAATGCTCGAGACACGCGCTGCGCATCACTTCTGGGAAGAACATGGCGCCTGAGAGCTAGCACAGTGCTGCGCTGTGCCGCCATGATTTCCCCAAGGGCTGCACGTTAGAAGTGCATCATGCATCGACGCACCTTGCGCTACTTTTAGAACGTAAAGGGGTTTTAAACACGTATTCAGATCCCGCGGCACGAGCGCGAGTGTGTGTGTGAGTGCGATTCTTCCTCTCCTTAGGATCGCGCTGAACGCGCGACTCCGCAGACTCCCGGTATGTGGCACCATCTTGTGGTGGAAACAGGTGGACGACGCAATCCTTTACACACCTAACCGCCTTGTCTTGTTCATATTGCCTTGGTCTTGTGTTATCGTGGTGTCGTTTTTTTGTACAAGTAAACATGGCAAAATACAATTAAATTGTACATACCAACAACTAGAATGCACGATGTATAAATGGCAAGATGTAAAAGAAATACAACAAACGAAATTTAAAAAAAAAACATGGTATATTATGCTTGAAACATATGGCATAGCGAACTGAAAAAGAAATGTGGAGATAGCGCACTACAGGAAAGAAATAAAATGCGAAACGTCCGCTGATATTAATACCTTGGCGTGAAATAACGCAACAAATAGTGAATAGCATGAACATAGAATAAGTTTAAACAAACATTGAAGCAAAACTAATCGTTCTATTATACTACCTGTTTTGTGAGTGCAGTGACAAATGTAGGAGTTGTTTGTTTACTAATCATGATTAACGGTAAATTATTTCATTCTCTAATGGTACGAGAAATTACCGAATACTTGAAATATTTTTGTTTTTGTTTTGTTTTAGCATTATTCTGGTTTTCTCACGTTGGCTGCGTGTGCGTCTATTGTTATTAAATTGCATGCAGTTTTCAAGTTTAAGTTGAATGTTGCCATTGACTAATTCATGCAGTAGATTGAGGGAACTGATATTTTCGATAATTGCGAGTAGATAAAAGGCAAAACTTATATTCTGGATGTACTACGTATATTTCTGTGAATTATTAGTCGCACAAACATTTAATTCCCATCGTGCATTTGAACTATTTAGCACGTAGAATGTAATGTTCAATTTACGAAACAATACGCATTCTTTTGTTTTCATTTCAGGCTAAAAATACCGAAGGTGAGTCAAGGCTTTATTTTATTTTTTTTTCCAAGCTGTCTCAGTTTGATCAAGTTCATGCCGCAAATAAACAACTGTCACATCTTTTTCTTTCTTTCTGTTTGTTTTGCGTGTGAAGAGTGGAAGGAGCATACATACGTAGCGATGCAGCTGCAACTATTTCGCAGCTCAGAAAAAAAAAAAACTTTTACACAACCTCAATTATAATGATAATATCACGCTAGTTCATGAGAACCTAAGAAACACGGGGCGTGACATATTATGTTCACGCTTTTTGATTCGTGATTGCCCACCACCGTTCTTATCGTCTAGTGCCGCATTCACCGAAAAGCGATAAGAATAGAGCCAGAACACGTCACGTCCTGCGTTCCTTAACCTATCATGTCCTCCGGAGCGTCACATTTTCCTGGTCACGTTGAAGGCCTACACATGCTGGCTGGAAGTTCGCAACACTCTGCTGCTGTCCTCAAAAAGAAACTTCCAAGTTTTTTTCGCACCTTCTGAAATACCAATCAAGATTTTTATCGAAGAACGATATTTCCTTCCTATCGAGAGAAATCATGAATTTCAGTTAAGAGATTCAGATACAGACGGTGTTACCTTATGTAACCCAACACTGCTAAATAAATAACGTAATGTTAAACAGGCTCGCATACATTTTATATTTTGTTTTAGTAATGGTATACACAAGTTAGAGCGCAGTCCAAACGTACGTGACACAAATGCACAGAAGACCAAAAAGCGCAGAATCAGGACACGTTCACTGCACTTGATTAACCTAGCGGAGTTTCAACATAGCGGAGAAACTTAACACGAAGTCATGTGACGTTATTTCCCCCGCTAAATTTAGCAGGGAAAATGACGTTACATGGCTTCATATCGCCTCACCCATGAACAAATTCAGCAGGAGGGGGAGCGGAGGAGGATGAGGAGGAGGAGATAGCAACGGGACCAGCAGAAGGAGGAGAGGAGGAGGAGAGGGTATGGAAGAGGAGGAGGTGCATACGCTCCCCTCCGTAGCCTCTCCTCCTCCTCAACAGCTATTCTTTATTGTCGCATTACAGAGATTTGTAAACGTCTTTCATTTTTTAACGTGAACTTTTACCAAACTCGCAAAATTATCTCTCTCTCTCTTTCTCTCACTTCGATGATGGCAAAATATATAAAGATACATTCTTGAGGTATGTAAATCGAAACAACTCGGCGTCCTCCTTATTACGGATTTCTGAACTAAGCGTAAAAAATATTGTATATAGCGTACGTAGTGCTGGATCCTTGAGAATGCCCCGTCCTAGAACGAACTACGGGCTTCAAATGGTACAGTGTAGGCTACTAACAGAACGAAACTTTTTAGAAGACTAAAAAGCTTGCATCGGTACGCTTAATACGAAAACAATACGGAAAATATTCACCCAAAACATTTAATATTTCCTCTCGAATTGCAGCGATTATTTCTTTCGTCCTTTCATTCAGTAATATTTTTCCCTGTCGGCCGATCTGCCAGTAGAGAGCAGGGGTTTTGTCAGTCTGCACTTCTGCAGCTTTTACCCCGTCTCCGTCACCCATATGTCAGATAGGAATAAATATACGAATGGAATTTCATTGCAGTTGCTTCTCTTTTCTGCAGAAGACACCACGGAGGTCTTCACTCTCGACACTGCAGTGCAAAAGTTCGTTAGAGTTTTTCAAGATCTCTACCGAGTCACCGTGAGGTGGGCTGATACGACGGGGGAGAATGCAGAATTGGCAGAGCATTTCGCTACTAAAAAGTATCTAAACCTTATACTAAACTTTCACACAAATGAACGAATATTGCGACATTTTTGTTTTACCCGTGTGTTTCTCTGGAAGCCGTATTTTCATCGCGGTGTTAGCAATGAAGTGCTTCAGGAGACGGTGTTACCCTATACCTCGTTTTGCTTAAGGTCCAGACACAGCCGACGCTACGAGCTGATGTACCCCTTACGAAAATGTCAGATTCAGGCCGGAATGAAAAATGCCGGTTCCGCCTAGACCTGAAATTGGGGCACCAGTTTGTATCCAGCCTGGAACCGCGCATTTCCAGTCCCAATTTTAACCCCCGGCGGTGCACCGCCGGAATTCCCGCTCCGCTCACCACTGGACTCTACAAAAGAATTTCGCGCGATGCCCTTAGCCGTTATAAGCGAGAGATCGTCGCGCTTTCAGACCCAGGCGGACTGGGTCTGAAATCACGACGATCTCTCGCTTGTAACGGCTAAGGGCGTCGCGCGAAACACTTTTGTAAAGTCCAATGGTGAGCGCAGCGGTGATTCCGGCGGCGCACACGGTCGTCCAGGCGACGTCGCGTCGTCATTAAACACGGTGCACGGAACTCACACACAGCACGCACAAGCACAGTATCCAGTGTTGAGTGCATCGGGAAGTTCCGGCAGGTAAGCGGTATCCGAGTTGTCCAAGTATTGTCACCAAGCACGCCAGCGCATCCAGATGCCGAGCCAAAGTGCAATGGGTCGGCAGCTTCACAATTAATAAAGATTCAAAGCCGAGGTCAGTGGGTATCCATCCAGGGCAACGATAGGCGCGTCAGTATTTGTGCGCCCGCAGAGCGAACGTCGCCGCTGGGCGAGCGCCGACTGACAGTCCGACGAGCGCGAAGAAGGAAGCTAAATTGACTAAACTCTCGGCGCTGCGCTGCCGCCGACTGCAACAGACAACAGACAAAGCCAGGCGGCCAGGCGCGCGCGCGGAGAACGCCCGCTCGCAGCGCCTCCGCAGCGGATGCACCTGTCCCTAACACGTGACCTGCGAGAAACCGCGGAAATTCCTCGCCGACCCCCCTCCGCCCCCCAACCCCACCCCTCCCTCCCCTCCTCCAGTCACGCATCTGCGCGCCCGCTGGCTGGGAGCTGACTCTACTGGAACAAGGGGTGCGGGACGGTGTTCGGATCCACCGAACACCGTGCGATTCGAGTGTGTTGCGTCTCCCTGGAACCGACTGGTTACTCCCAGAATCGCGCGGATCGGAACTGTCCACAAGTTTAGAATCCCGCGGATCCGAACTGGAACCGCTCCGATCTGACATTTTCGTACGGGACCAACCTGACAGCGTCAGAAGTGCATAGTCACAGTGTTCGTCATGTATCAGTACGTGTTCTAACATCGCTGAACCAATCCTAACTAAAAATAGGCCTAGTAGCTTGTACTTTTGATGCTACCCGATTTGTCCCGTTACGTCGTAGCGCGGCTGCATCTTGATTTACGCTGAAACGTAATATACCACAATATTGACACAAGGAAATTTGACTGCAACTTAGCAGCGCGTGATTTCACGCCTCACTAAAAAGAACGACAAAAAAAAAAAACGATTCACTAAAGCACCTTAATATGAACTGATATAACATTTTATAGGGAAGTAACTCTAGGAAGGAACGAAGAAATGCAGAAGGCAGAACTTAAAGGGGCGATGCAACGATGTTTGTATTTTGTGTAAATACCGCTTAGAACGGATCCCTTCCCTACCGGAAAACCCAGTATAACTTTTCACTCTCTGGATTAGGAACAGGGAATCTAACTGGAATAGTTTCTGGAAACCTAAAATCCATATTACAGACGAAGGAATAATTTTTTGAAAACCTGAAATCCAGATAGAATCCAAATATATTTCCAGTTCAATAATCCAGAAAGCGAAAATGTACAATGGGTTTTTGATAGGCTGATGTTAATGACCTGTGAAAAGCCCGTTCGTTTTTCGCCACACGTCATTGAAGTTGCAGAAAAAAAAATAAAGAAAAAAAACTTTCAGCCTTTTCACTCTGGCGAAGAAGGAAGAGCTTCGGAGCTGTAGCTTCTGTTCTCGGTGGCGCCTTTCCAGGCGAGCGATCTGCCCTTCTTTCGGAAAGAAATCTGAAGCGTTCGACGCAGTGGAACTTTAGGCGATAGCGGCTTCGCGGCGGTTGCGGAACTATTCGCGCTGCTGCGCAAGTCGCCGCTCGTTCCGCTGCCGCTTTTCTTCTTCCGAAGAAAGGTTGCCGCCATCTATGAGCGACGGCGGCAACCACTTGTCTGGTTGCCGTCGTCGCTCATAGATGGCGGTAGCTGTCCAGAGTTCGCTGTCATCATTTCTAATCCGGCGGACATGATCCTGGGGAAACTAGCCTTTAACAGCTCCGCTGTAAAAACGAGCACCGTTCACCCCCTCAACTCGCAACCAAAACAAGCTGCCACGTAATCTGGAGCCGATAATATGCCGCCAATGTTGATCATAGCCACGGGGTTGGCAATGATCAACATTCATAGCCACGGGGTTGGCAATGGCGCACTATGGCCCCGATGCTGCTGCGCCAAAAAACCCCAAAACCAAAACCAAACGGGGTTGGCAAAGCGCGGGAAAAGCGATGAGATCAAAACATTGCAATGGTTCGGTTATTCGAGCGATGGAAAACGGGCTACTACCCGAATGCTTCTCGAGTTATCGATTATCACGAGGCCAAATCGAGTGCCCACACAATGCTCGTGTCCAATCTATGAGCCTTAATCAAATATCGTCACTGGGAGGTACTGCGACCGCCCAGCTACGTCAACAAGTTTTGCGCAGAAGAGATGGAATGAAAACGCTCGCTTTTCTCCTTAGAATTACACCGCAAAAAGAAGTTTCTTAGTCAGTGGCGTTGCGGGCAAGTATCCTTGAGTCCCACTAGTGCCAGTAAGCTTGTGTAAAGTGAAAAACATTCCATGCGAATATCGTTGCACAGCCCCTTTAAAGACTGAGAGATGTTCAGCCCAGAACACGTACTGTCACGATCAATGTAAGTGAATGTCGCACCGCGTCGCCCGCGGTACTATGCACTTCAAGTCCCTTGATACTTATTTTACAAGTAACGACAACCAACGCAAATGACAAAGCACTTTCTTCTGGAACAAAATGGCGGCATTCAGTTCAAACTTCTACTGTGCGCTGCCATTCGCTTCCTAAAACCTGCACCGTCACGCAGTCGGCGCTTCAAAGAATGTCGCTACTTGTAGGAACCTCTTATCTAGGGACTTTGTATGCTCTAAAGTTCCTATATAAGAGCTTCCTCCAAATAGCGACATACTTTGAAGCGCCGACTGCGTGACGCTGCAGGTTTTAGGAAGTGAATGGCGGCGCACAGCAGAGGTATGAACTGAATGGCGCCATTTTGTTCCAGCGAAATGTGCGTTGTCATTTGTATTGGTTGTCGTTACTCGTAAAAGAAGTATCTAGGGACTTTACTATACTTCCTTTCAGATCAGGATCAACCGCAGCCGGTGCAGCATCCCATTAGCCAATCAACCAGCACCAAACATGCACCGCCACGGCGGTCGCCACACCCCGCGTCTTTGAAGCTGCCAGTGACTCTAGTAGACGACCCGGGAGTGCAGAGTAGTGCAACGTTCGTTGGAGGCCACGTTTCATCCGCAAAGTGTCTATCTATAGGGAGCATTCGACAGAAGGCACCGGTAGTATCGTGGGTCACACGAAGCGGCGTTCAGACTCAGATTGGTCGCCATGGTGCCGTTATACACAGAGAAGGATATTAAACGCTTTCCGATGAAAAAATGAAAGATGTTTACAATCCCCTGTAACGCCGAATTAGAGCGCAGCACCTGAGGAGGATGAGGGGAAGGAGGGTATCCGTACTGTCCTCTCCCTTTCCTTTCCTATTTAGCGGGAAATTTTCGCAAAATTTACCGCTAAATTTGGCGGGAACAGTTGTCGCTAAATTTAGCGGAAACATTTTTCCGATAAGCTTAGCCAGGAATTTTTTTTTCTAAATTTAGCGGGTATACATTTCTTCGCAAAATTTAGCGGGTAATTTCTTCCGCTAGTGGGGAAAATTTTGGCTAAATTTAGCAGGGAAGCTTTTCTGATAAATTTAGCAGGCAAATATTTCCGCTAAATTTAGCAGGGAAATTTTCCGTTGAATTTAGCGGAGAAATGTTTCCTGCTGAATTTAGCGGGTAATTTTTGCCGCTAAATGTAGCGGCAAAATTTTTTACTCAATTTAGCGGGGAATATTTTCTACTAAATTTAGCGGGGAATATTTTCCGCTGAATTTATGGGGAAATTTTTCTGTTAAATTTAGCAGGAAAATATTTCTGCTAAATTTAGCAGGGAAATTTTTCCGCTGAATTTAGCGGAGAAATGTTTCCGCTAAATTTAGCGGGTAATTTTTGCCACTGAAGTAAACGGGAAACTTTTTTCTGCTAAATTTAGCGCGGAACATTTTTGGCTCAATTTAGCGAGAAAATTTTTTCGCCGAATTGAGCAAGGAAACTTTTCCGCTTAGTTTAGAGGGTAATTTCTTCCACTAGCGGGGAAAATTTTAGCTAAATTTAGCGGGGAAATTTCTTGGCTAAATCTAGAAGGGAATGTTTTCCATTAAAGTTATTGGGGATATTTTCCGCTAAATTTAGCGAGAAAAAGTTTCCGCTAAATTTAGCGGGGAAATTTTCCCGCTGAATTTAGCAAGGATATGTTTCCGCTAAATTTAGTGGGTATATTTTTCCGCTAAACTTTGCGGGGAAATTTACCCATGACCGCGCGGTGACGTCACGAGTGACCGACAGCGATGCCGACGCCGCTCAAGCCGGAAACTGGCGCCTAAGAGCTGCGCTCTAAAAAATAAATTAAGGCTCGCCGATATTCCCAACGTATAGCGCACACCTGCTTTTGTCTTGCCCACGCCTGTATTGCCAGCAATGCTACAAAATTTGCTCATTCACTGATCAACGGCTCATTGATTGCTTCGTTTGTTTGAAAATGTACACTTGGATCGATTCGACGGTGTCTTTTATTTCGCAGATTTTATCTAAAAGCCGACATGGACCATATACAACTGGGGAAGGCAATACCAAGAGACACTATCCGCACTCTTCTGTACGCCAATCTCTATGAAAACAAAGCGAAAAAAAATCAGACGTACACCGTGACGCATACTACCAGCCGCAAAGAAAAAACATCTGCCACAGTGAAGCGAGGATTCAGCGTTGGCGCTGAGCTGTCGGGAAGTTTCGGATTGAAAGAGATTTACGGAGTGAGTTACTCAGTCAGCACTAAGTACGAAAGAGAAACCGCCTCGACTGATACTCAGACGAAACTCAAGACCTTTGAGGTCGCCACGGGAGTCAACGTTTTTCCTAACAAGACCGTCGAAGTACTGTGGTACGCCAACACCGCCACAACAGTGAGTGATTTATTTTTTATTTCTAACCAGGCTGCCCCTGCCACCCTTTTAAAGTAGGTGAGGATAGAAATAGATGTTTATGAGTAACCAACCATATGCACCATTTACATTACAAGTCGTGTTTATTTTTATCATAGTAGGTTGTTTTGTATTGCCCCGAATATACGTTTGTCCGATCAAATGTTTCTATGCCCCCATCAATAGTGTTTCTTCATCATTGTTTCCTCAACACATTACTTTTTTATATTGTGATCAAATTGAAGTGATTTTGTATTAACGTTCCCTACACGAAAAGCTACGTCACGATTCTGCCTATCATTATACAAAAAAAAAAAAAAAAAAAAAAAAACAGATTGCGAGTTTTGTATACAGGAGGAAACAAGTGTTGATCATAATATTATGCAGGGAAAAATCTAAATCAGTTTTTTATTTGAAAAATAACGTTTAAAGGTTGGTATGTTCTCAGTTTCATGTTACTGAAACACAAACAAAGGCAACGACGTGATCATAAAGTGTATTGCTGGGACATCCTATACTCTTATCTAAATTTTAAAGTCTCTACTGAAGGGATGAGTGAAAAAATGAAGGACCCAGCATCGACTTCTTACATACGTCAATTACACGGAAAGTAGTGCTTGCACATTACTGCAACACAGGGTTGAGGCAGAAAGAACTAAAGTTGTTTGAGACAAAGATATTTTTAAAGGTGCCACAAATGTCTCACCCAAGATTTATGACTCTACGAATGCTTTTCTTTTCCTTTTCAGGATATTCCCTGGACTTGTAATGTGACCATTAGTGGATACTTTGCTATGGGGATCGAACAAGCGCTGCAAGGCACCTACATTCTCATCTTGCCAGCGACTTACCTCGCCCTTGCGAACAAGGAACTGCAAGTAGTAGGCGGCAGGCACGTGCGTTTTCAAATGTCTGGTGTATTCACAAGAGTCACCACGCCGGAGTCCGACATCTACACATACGACGTGACAGACACTCTGAAGGGCAAAATAATGGAAACTGTTTGAAGGTCTCGATTATTTGGGTAAACTTAATAAGCAGGTGGGCGCTTTTGACGCAATAAAATGCCTCTTAAACCTCCGAAACGGTAAGACTGGTGATGGCTGTACTCAGGTCCTCGGTACGAATTCACTCTCTAATCGTGCATAAGGCATTTCCTTTTTATTGCATGGAAAGCCTAATGGTATCGTGAAAATCTTAGTGCAGTATACAGTACCCATCTTAGAAGACATAGCTCGCAATAACAAAGCAAACAAAATTAGTAAAAGTTTTGATATTATCGAAGACATGCTTCTAAGCGATGAATGTATTTCGGCTTGTCATACAACCGCACTATGAAAACGTGGCGCGTAAAATGAAAAATCACCCTTGTTCGTCCCCACGACCTTACCGCCCTCTAGTCAAAATCGATAATTCGCACTATTTGTTGCTCGGACAGTTCGTTGCTCTCAGTGGAATTAATCCCATGTCAAAGTCTTGGTCTCTTCTGCAACAATGGCTACCGCATGGTTTTGATGAAGCATCACTCGAGAAGCTATTTTAGAAAGAGGCTTTGGTAAAACAACTACTTGGTTCCGCGATTGAAAATTTGTGACCACCGGCGCATATTCAGTGAAGTCTCCGTACGCGAAAATCGTAAAGACGGATTCAGAGCGACGAGGGCTACCCTCCCTCTCCGTCCCTCCCGGCTTCTGGCTTCTGATTTCGCCAGGGCACCTCGAAGCGGCGGAATCAGGGTCGATTGTCGTTCTGATTCAACGGTAAGTTTTTTTTCATTACATCGGTCATTTGTAGAGCAGCAGGGGAGGTCATTAGCATTTCAGAAGGTGATAAAGCTGTAGGACTTCCCTATTCAGTAGGGGCTCGTTGACTGACGCGGGCAAAAAAGCCGTTCACAAGCTTGCAAACGAGTAGGACAGAGAGAGACAAGACAGGCGTTTAAGCCTCTTGCGACATCTTAGGACGAGCTCCTCAGCAGCGCATCCGGTCAAGACGCCGCAAAAGGCTTAGAAACCGGTCTTGCCTCTCTCGGTCGTCCTCGGTCGCAAGTGTGTGAACGGCGCTGTTCTCACACGACAGAGTTTTTCTCCGGATAGAGCTGCATACCTCACCGCGTTTGGAGGTCACCTGTGTGACCTCGCGGATGCACGCTAATCACCATGTTAAATTTTGTGTGCTTTGCTTTCACAGTCGGCATGCGTATTCGTTCCGTCATGTGATTGTGTTTCTAGGAACCAACGCTCTTTCTTCGAGTGCTCCGGAAATTTATGACTCAGCGGGAACATTCCGCCGAGCCACCCGCGAACTGGCGGGCAACCACGGGCCCTCTTGTAAACAGCCCCAGCTGCGCCTCGGAGGGGCGGCTTCTGGTCACTCGACACCGTGTTTTCTCTTTCCCCTTCTCGTGCGTTTGAATTCCCCGTAACGTTTGATGCTGAAGTGAAGTATTTTTTCAGAGTTGAAAAGGGATCGAAAGCTCTCTGGAACAGAGGCTGGTTGATTTTCAAACACCGTGTGCAATGAAGTTAGCCGGCAGGTAGTATTATCTAAACACTTCCCACTCCACCGAAAGCTGGTGAGAATGTTCCGGTCGTCCGGCGCTCCGGCGACAAAGGAAGATGGTGTGCGACAATGAGTCCCACGATATGCAGGATGCGCAGCAACTTCAGCTGTCGGACGACGCCATTTTCAGCTGTTTTAATGGGGGGGGGGGGGGAACCCCAGTAAATGTTGATGGTGATTCTTTTCCTACTGAGGCGCCGCGGACTCCCGATGCTTCGTTGATGATGGTCTGTAAATAACTTTATGTACAAGGAACGGAAAAATCTAGCAGGTTTTACGAGTCAACAAGGGGACTTTCTCGGCACGAGCTCCCGAGAAAAATGCTGTTGCTGGGACAACTTAATCCTTAAATAGCCCGGCTTTCTCGGATATCTTTCATTAAGGAAAAAAAAAAACGCATTACGAACAAAGCTTTTTGCTGACATCATTTTCCTCTAATGCTATTCGTTAACTCTGACATCACTTTGTCTTTGCTCGTCTCATTTGTTAATTCTAACGTCAGGTCTCAAGTTAGGCGTCCTTGTCCTTGTCGCGTTTTAACACGACGTCACGGCACATTGACAGTATGATACACCAGGATGTTTCATGACGCACGACACGTGACACGGCGTCGTCACGGGAGAGCTCATAGTTTCACGTAACGCAAACTCACTTGACCACGTACGTCATGTTATTTGACACCGTGATGTGGCATCGTAGCTTGACGTCAAGTGGTCACGTCAGGTGACACGACGTGATACCGTGACGTCACGCGACTTCAATTGACAGCAATGCATGGCATCGTGACGTGGTAACGTGATGTCAGGTGACACCATTACCTGACAACTTGACGGCCCGTCACGAGACATGAGGTGGCACAATTATGTGATTTCGTCACGTCACGTAATAACAGGATGTCACGTGGCACATACCGTCACACGGCTCCGGACTGTCACAGAGTCACGAGACGTTGTGACGCCATTTATTCACTGAACCCTCCCAATGCGCCCGTCCATTGAAATCATTATTTGCCTACAATAAAAGCGGTGTGAAGAGACCCGATCAATGCTATGCAGTTAGAACGCCCATGGAAAAAGCAAAAGAGACAATGTTTTTCTTTTCTGTTTGTTTGTTTTATGCCTTACTTGAAAAAGGCGTCATATATGACAAAACAGTGAAGTGAGTTTGGCACGTTGCGGCAACGTTTATAAATGCATGGCCTGGTAGGCGGCCTTCACAACCCAGGATGCGCGAATTAGTCATCTCAAAAAGCGCGGAAACCATGCTCCATAATGTAGGAGTTTTCAGCACCTCTAAGTGCTGAAAACTCCTACATGTTCACATCTTGGCAACGTAAAAACGGCACCGAGCGGGGATCACACGACCTTTCTTCGGTAGAACATGGCGTGCGAGATTTTTGGTGGCGCGCAAAGTTCTCCTCTGCCCATTACATTTGTGGGGAGCTACCTGCTTGCCCAGGAGGTTCACAAAAAATTAAAAGAATTGTGCAGTCTCGGGTAATTTTACAGTAAAGTCACAGCGATAACTGCGACATGTTATGGCAAAGTTGTTGGACATCGGCGTCGCGTTTACACACACCGTCTGGCAGCGGGGCGCGTGAACAAAAGCGTTTGGAACAAAGCAGACATCGGTTTTGTTTCGTACGCTTTTGTTTTGTTTCATTTTGTTCCGAACGCTTTTATTTTGTTTTGTTTTTGTTCTGGAGCGCGTGAAAGCGCGTCTCCAGGCACGAGCTCTTGACATTGTGACAGTGCTACGACGGCATTTTGTTATAGGCTTTTTTTTTTGTTCCAGATAGCGCGTGCTTAGGGCACTACAAAAGTTACAGGTGGACACTTAAGCTTCGCCTTTAAGAGTGACACGCCTTAGGTAACCATATAAACCCCCGCTCGTTCCCAAGCCGTACGAGCGTCAGTGCGTGGCCTAGCCGGTCGCGTGTCTGGCTCCCAGCCGTAGGGTCGTGGGTTAGAATCCCGCCTCCGCGCAAAGAAACTTCACCTTTCTTTCTTTAAGGAAAATTAATTACTTTTTAAAGTGAAATAATTTGAAACATGCGGCGACCTTTCATTCGCATTACATGTTTGAATTAGTTTCATTTCACGCGTGAGGTCACGTTTCACGTGAGTGTTGTTTGAAGTTCCCCCGCAAGCTCATAAGGCTGTGACGTCGTGACCCTATCGACCAATCAGGATTTTCCCGTCCTGCGACGCCGGCTTTTCTGGGAAACGAGCTCCTAAACGCTATCGCGGTAAAAACGCTACGTTGGGAGTGCGTCTCTGCACACGGTGAAAACAATGGGCGCGTTAAGTTAGTGAGCTCCAGACTCCGGACATCTGCGCTCGAGCGCGCGGGTTCGGAGCGTAGCTTAACGGCGCACTTTGGTACCGAGGAGACATCTGAAGCCTATTTTTTTAAACGTTTCCGGTTCCGGTTTTCCGGCGCGCGCTTTAACATGGCCCCCGTCTCGTCAAAACGTCGAAAAAGTGTTTGTTCGACGACGACTTCCATGAAATAAGTGCGCGGAGACGGGAGCAACAGCAAGAGCTTGTATTTGTGCTGCACGCTGTTGGTGCGGCGATTAAAGGTACACTCTAAGAAAAAATGGAGGAAAAAAGTAGCAACGGCGCGTCTTCCTCCCTTCTACTGACGCGCCCCCAAGCGAACACGAGAAAGGGGGAGGAACGAAACGTTTTTCTCCTTCTCCAGGCCAGGGTGTCGAACCGAACTTTTTATTGGTTCGGTTCCGGTTCGGGTTCACGGCTTTCGGTTCGGTTCCGGTTCAGTTCCGGGGAGCCAAAAATAACGGTTCAAACCGCTTCGAACCGGTTCGAACCGGTTTGAACCGCTAAATTGAGAATATATTTTCCGCGTTCTTTTGGTAATATACACTATTTCCGTTGTGAAACGATTAACTATATAGTTTCTTCGATCGTCCGTGAAATTTACTTTTGTTCTTAGGTACCAAAAATATTAAATTCAGTTATTTAATTTTGACCCAAGAGTAGAAGAAAATCTACATGAACATACGTAACATCGTGTTCATACGACTCAATATCTATTTGTTTACGAGTAAAATATATTTTGCCTCAATCAAAATGTTTAAGTACAAGAGTAAAGAGTTGAGCTTGTTGGTACATACCTGTAAATAGATCAGCTTCTAATTTAGAACTATACTGTATTTTCTTGTCCTTTTTTCGTGTCAAAGTAAAATTCTAAAGTTCAAGCTGATCTATTTACACGGTATAAAATGTTGTCGCGTAGTGTGGTAGGACGTCTAAAATACTCGTGATTGGTAGAACTTTGTGTGTCAGTGTTAAAAGTGAAATCGTGTCATTGAACTAAGGATTTAATTACATCACATAAAAATATGAAATGAGCATGCACCTCGTGGCCATATATCATGAAATAAAGTTTACGAAATACACTTCACAATATATCACAATAGAAAATTCTCTATTAACTGAATTTGCGCATGACTATATATATATATATATATATATGATGACGACCCAACTGTGCTAAAAGCAATGAAATTTTCGAAATGTAACAAAGTTTTGGATAACTCCTTTCAGTCTATCTTTTATAGAAACACCTAGCGACAATCCAAATGCCTGTTGTTCTAACCAAACATTGTTTACACTCAGCACCGCACGCATGCGACTAATCATGGAGCAAGGAGTAATTGCAATTGTTCACTCTAATATATACGCACCTTCGCACTCAGATCGAATCTGGCCCAAAATAGCGCTTGCCCAAGTGAACATTTTCTTATACAAAATAAGCTGGCATAGCCTGGCTGTTGAGGTTTTTTGTTGACAAGAGGCCGGACAATTTAATTTGCAAATGAGCATCACCCTTGCTAATTGATGATTTTAACACGATAGCGTTAACGAGCTCATGTCGCAGAAAAACCGATGTTGGTGGCGTGACTGGAAAATCCTGATGGGTCGATAGGTTCATGACGTCAGAGCTACATACCCTAGCGCAAGAATTTCAAACAACCCACAATGCTTATGTGAAACGTGACTTCGCGCGTGGAATGAGGGTGATTAAAATATGATATGTAATGCGAAATAAAGGTCACCGTATGTTTCAAATGATTTCACTTTTGAAAGTAATTCCTTTGCCTTAAAGAAAAAGTTAAAATTTTTAGGCAGGATTCGAACCCACAACCCTTTAGTTGCGAGTCAGACGCTTTTCACTAGGCCACGCGAGGCACGCTTGCGCGGCAAATGAGAATGCGATGCAAACGAGGCCCGTTGACGCGATCGCGTTCCACTTTTAAAGGCGAAGCTCACGCGTCCTCCAAAATTCTTTTTTGTTTAGTAAAACGAAGTAGTATTTCACGTTCTACTCGACAAGGCAGCTACTTAATTGGACACTTTCTGACGGTTTGCGTGCATAATCATCATAGTTCCACCGCGCGCCCCTGTTTACTTTCTTTTCGTCCAGCCCACAGACACATAAAACTAATGTTCACCAGATAAAAAAGGCAATAACAGACTTCTATATGTTTGAGAAGTTATATGTGTGAGGAGCACATAGTTATTTAAATTAGCTTCAAAATCAGAAATGTATGTAAGGCCGTCCCATATCACTTACAACATGCCTGTCGAGGATAAAAACGCCGGAAACGATTGGCAGAACCGCTTTCAAATAATTTGGGGGGCATTGCTTTAGAGTGGTCGGCCCTCTATTTATGTTGTCAAATATTCAATTAGTAATTAAATATATTTTATATTGATAAAAAAAATTTACTTTATAAAGTTCACATAACCGCTTGAGACCGACTTGGAAGGACGATACTCGAAACTACGCGAGCTGTGGAGTCTACGTAAAAGTGTTTTTCTGTTTGCTGATTGGCAGTGTGAAACATCGGGTTGCAGGGTACGCTAAAAAGGACTCTATGCTCACATGATGAATTGGAAGTCAAATACACGAAATGTTCAAAAAGAGAGAGATAATTAATGTTATGTTTTCCAAACGATCCCTTCCAAAACGCCTTACTGCAAAAAGAGATGCGTAAAGATGCACGCAATGATATTCATGATTTTACATAAATAGCGCGAAGGACAGACAAAGATTCTTGAAATCTTAGTATATTACATTTCCTCAGCCTGCATGAGCTCGAAACTTCCGAAATACTGCCTAGGGAGGCAAACGCTATATTCGGTTCTACCTGCACTTGTTTTGAACCCCCACTTTACAGCACTATGCTATAAAGTCTCCGACTACAAGAGTTTAACATGAGCGTCGTCTACAAGTTAGGCCACAAGCACACCGACGCCAACTGCATGCCAGAGCTCCCGTCGAAACACCTTCCGGCAGCAGCGAAGACGATGACAACGAGTGTTTCCTGGGCGCAGTGAACACTGAAGACATGGCCCGACGTCAACGAGACGATCCTGAGCTGCGCGCACTAATAAAGAACCTGGAAGTGCGCGGGAGTGCCATGCCACGTGTTTTTTCACGAGCCCTGCCGACCTTCGCTATTAGCCAAGGTGTACTCTACAAAGAGAACTTCGGGAACAACAACTCGCCGTGGCTGCGGTAATCCCGACCGACCTTCGGGAGATCTTTCAAGCCTGCCACGACGACCCGACGTCCGGACACCTTGGTTAATGCCGGACACTGGCCCGTATTTGTGAAAAGTATTACTGGCCCAAGCTCCCCAAAACCGTCCACCTATACACACGATCATGCCATGAATGCCAGCGACGAAAGAAACCTCCGATGAGGCCGGCCGGACTCTTGCAGTCAATTCCTCCGCCAACAGCACCCTTCTAGCAGATCGGAATGGATGTACTTGGCCCTTTTCCACCGTCGACGTCGGGGAATCGCTGGATTATCTCACGCGGTACGCCGAAACAAAAGCCCTTCCTTCCGGAACTGCTATGGAAGTTGCCAAGTTTTTCATTGAATCCATCGTCCTCCGGCACGGCGCTCCCGAAGTCCTGATCTGAAACCGTGGACCCTCGTTCATGGCCCAGGTGACACAAGAAGTCCTTCGTCTCAGCCACACCAGCCATCTTCGCAGCACGGTGTACCACCCGCAGAACAACGGGCTAACGGAAAGACTCAACAAGACCATCACCGACATGATTTCCATGTACGTCGACGTGCAGCACAAGACATTGGACGAGGCGTTGCCGTACGTCCCCTTTGCCTACAACACGGCCGTGCAAGAGACCACCGGGGTTACAGCCTTTCAACTGGTTCATGGTCGCAAAGTGAAGACAATGCTGGACGCGATGTTACCCCACGAACCGGCTGTCAACGGAAGCGACGACGCCCAGGTGGTTGCCCAACGGGCAGAAGAAGTCCGTCAGCGATCGCCAGACTTCGGATTCAAGCCCCACAACGTATCAACACTGGCCGCTATAACCTTCGTCGTCGGGACGTCCACTTCCAGCCCGGAGACAGGCGAATCGGTGTCCGGTCTGGAAACCGATTCGCCGCCGGGGACTCAGCGAGGAACTCCTGAAGCGCTACTTTGGACCCTACAAAGTGCTTCGTCGACTCGGGGATCTGAACTACGAGGTGATGCCCGACGGAGCAAGAACGCCATCACGCCGCCCACCGCGACCTGAAGTCGTTCACGTCGTGCGCCTGAATCCGTACTACGCTCGATAGGACTGTGGACCTTATGTGTTCCAAATGACTCTTTAGTTTACCGTTTTTTTTGTATTTTGCTTTCTTTTGTTTTGGGTTGCTTCGAGACGATGCACTTTTTAAAGAGGGAGTAATGTCGCGCGCGCAGCTGGCCAAGTCGGCAGCGCGCGCGTGGCCTAACGGTTTTCGTGCCTGCCTCCCACGCGAAAAGCCAGGGTTCGATTCCTGGGAACGACGCATCTTTTGTTAATCCTGCAATTTAGTTTTCTGGTAAATTCGAGAATCGTGTTGGGGGCTTGTTTGATGTCCGAATGATTCTACGCGTCGAACATTCTACGCCGATTATTCCAGAAGCTCTCGCATGTACATGGGGCTCCGCCTGGCTAGCCGCGGTCAGTTTCGCCCGCGTTTGACTCTGCTGCTACGACGACTTCGACGTCCGCGGCGCTCTGTTATTATCTTTTGTACCCTTTTATTTTTGGCAGAAGTTCGCCACATTAAAAGTTTATTTCTTCCTGTTTATCTATTGTTTTCTGGTCACCACCCGTGAGAATATATGTGTTTGCTTCTCCTGAATAAAACTAGTCGAAAGTTATCGTCTGTCTTGTATACTTCTTGTCCTTGTATTTTTTGCGCTATTTTATATGTTTTATCAAAGTTTCAGCCCGATCCGATACCTTATTCAAAAGTTATAAGTGATTTTCTGAAAATTATAAAGGGAAAATGAAGCTCATTTCTGCCTGTTTTCGATTTCTGGTGCCATAGAGCCTCATGTATTCGAAAACTCTGGCGACCGCCATTTTTCCATTGAAATTTTGAGAAAATCACTTATAACTTATGATTAAGGTACCGGATCGGGCTGAAACTTTGGCACCTGGTTGTGACCTCTAGCGCTACCTTTGGGCGGAGAATGAGCGATTGGCAATGCCTAGTTTATTCTTGCAATAAAAAAAAAACCTGCAAATGTTTGTTTTTTTGCGACACCCTGTACATCGCTTGCGCTCACGGTGTAATGGCGTGCATAACTCGCTCTAAACAGTTGTCCTTTTGCACGCTGGTGAGCTTTATACAGAGCACCTACCTCGCATAACTTTGCGGCTCCCGTCGGGTTGATATCTTTTCGACCGATTTGGTAAAGCCAGACCTTCTTCCGAGGTTCATCTTCCGTTCCAAAGGGAACAGTGAAAAGCTTTCTGGCCGACTCTTCCACAGGTGCAGCCGCCCGTCAGCTGCGTCGTAGCAACAGCTTGGGAAAGTAATGGCGACCGGAAGTACAAAACCGAAAGCCAGATGTCACGTGACGACAGGCCAATAGTGTGCGCGGCGGCTAGTTCAAAGAATGACGCCACTTTTCCCAGGATAGAGAAGCTGTACGTTAGTGTAGAGTTCCTGTAGAGGCCCCTTACGGGAGTTAGAGTTGCGCGTTCATCCCCGTTGCGCCGGCTTTCCTACACGGAGTTCAGAGTCTGTTCCTCATGTTACTGAATTCGACGAATTGCTGCGCCGCGCGTTCGAGGCGCGCGGCGCGCTCAAATGCTGGTGAATGTACTCCGGGGCACGTGCAACGGCTACTTCCCTGCACAGCATTTGATTCGGCTCCTCACGTGATCAGATCTCTGCGATTAGCGGCGCGGCGGCACGTGGCAAACAGATGCGCAACTCTGGCTCCGCCGTTTGTGGATCCTTGAGCGCCTTCAAGCGGTAGTCGCGCCGAAGCTTGACGAGAGTATGGCGCAGAGCGGAAGAAGCCTGCGTTTTGGCGCCGCCCTGTGCTTCAGTCGCACTCGTTGTGAGACGCCGAAAGTCGCGCCGGCAGGGACGCTGATGCGTCTCACCGTTCGTCGAAGGTACCCGTACAAAAATGTCAACGGCCATTTATGATAATATAAGCAGTCAAATATGGCGATATTCCGCCATATATTGGAGCAGATACGACCATATTTCAACATATAAGTGGGCAAATACTTCAAGATGTGGCCGTATAAGTGCGTAAATATGGCCATATATCGCCATAAACGGTGCAAATATAGCCCCTAATAGCGATATATGGGCCCGTTTTGGTCGTGCAAGCAATAAGTCATATGTACTCGCTAACACCAGTTGATTGATCTACATTGCATGAGTCTCATGTAATTGGTTAACTATTATCATCCTTAAAGTGAAGTTATTCCAGGTATTTGGACCAATTATTCAATCGTGCTTTTTGAGGATTGAAAGACAAATGAAATTAGGTTGTACGTTTAACGTGTGACGATATGACGAAATGCGATCGGAAAGCAAGCTAATCAAATAATGGGTTTTAGATCGCAGCTTTAGGCACCCGTTTCCGTGTTAAGCAGTGCCGGCGTCACAATCGGTGTAACCGGCCCACTAAATTTAGCGAGAAATTGAATTGGTACTTATGTCACGTGACGTCACTTTTCCCGCTAAATCTAGCACTGACACTATTTTTTTTCATGTTGCCCCGCTAAATTAAGCGGGGAAACACGAACCGTTAGCTTACTGAAGTTGCAAGACGCTACTTCGTCGTTCCGAATCCTTTTCCCTTTAAACGGCTGCAAAGCCGTTGCGCCCGGAGTGCAATACGCAGCATCTTTCAAAAATCGTTCGCGCAGCATCGCATCCGTTCGTTTGCGGGAGTCGGCGATTCATCGTGTGTTGAAAGTCGGAAGATGGGCTGTCCGCGGTGTCTTTTATGTGTAACTATTCCGTAAAAAAAAAATTAAATTTAAAAACGCGAACCTAATAGTGTACACATAATTTTAAATTTACTGGTAAAAAATATATATACATATTTATTTATCGATTTATTTGTGGACATCGTGCACAAAAAAAAAGTCGCGTTTATTTTTTCATTTAAAATTATAATGTGGGTTATACAGTGTAAAACACAGTATCTTCAAACTCACATCGTTTTGGGTCACTTTGGAGCTGGACAGCTTCTTTGGAAGTTCAAAAGCTGGACTTCATAGAGCTGTATGTTCACTCGGTATTCACAGCAGGGTAGACGCTACGCAATTTTAGGCCAATCGTGACTCCGGTTAGGGTCACGTGACTACAGTCTGGAAGCTTGTGATAAAGCAGAACATGGCACCTGCCTGGAGCCCAAGACCACACATAGCATTCACTGCACTGTCAACCTTCGGTACAAGTGACGAATCTTTTCTCTCCTTTTCTCTCTCTCCCTAAGCTGAAAGCGTGGTAGAAGGTACGTGGTAGCGCGGTTTGACTGATGACGTATTAGCCGTTGGCTATCTCGGAATGCGTTTAGCCGGACCTAGTTCGGCGTGTGAATTCGCCCTGAGTGGCTGTTGCGGATTTCTGCTTCTGCAAGCGATTTCTTCAAAGAAGCCCAAGAATTGTTTGTGATGCATTTATTGTTCGGTTCTACAAACGACACCTTGCGCTACATGGTGTTGAATCTTCCTTCTCGTTTTTGTGTTTGAGTGGTGGTTTTACCGTGGCCGCGTCGACATCTTTCTCGGATTACACCTTTAAAGTCCTCTCTCGTCAACGTAAGTGCGCTGCCAGCTACTTCGCGACAATTAATCGTTTTTCTAAGGGTATTCTTCCAGATTACCTCTAGAATTAGGCCGTCTATCTCCTGGCAGCCGGGAGAAGAATTGTGCAGAATATTTCGGCGTTACTGCGATTGTGCTACAAGCAGAAAGTTTCGATATGCCGCAATCAAAGTCTAGACGTGTCACCAAAAAACAACAAAAACTCTTAATTACGTGTTCTAAAATATGACGAGCGGCTTTACGAGTCGCTTGTAGAGAGAATGTTACGATTTTGCGAAATACTGGTAAACAACGCTAGGTTACCGTCATAATCTAAACCCTGAGATAAGGATAAATCAAATAACGGACAACTCTCATTCACTAAGGCTTTATATTATGATGTTTCCTAACCGACTTACCAACATACTTTAGCTCCTTGCAAAGGTTACCGTCTCGCGGACGGCACAAACCGATCCCCTGACGGACGCCGCCGTCAGGGGATCGGTTTGTGCCGTCCGCGAGACGGTAACCTGCGCACGGGGTCCGCCGCCGACCGGCTGCCGTCTGGCCGTGCTCGGGGCGCCACAATCGCCCGTACTCGGCCGGGAGCCCGGACGTGCGCTGGAAGCGGGGAAACGGCGTTATGTAACAAAAGACAAAGGGCATCTACACCACGAATGGGCAAAAGCCGATGCAAAGGCGTGCGTACTCGGCCGGGAGCCCCGAAAGTGCGCTGGAAGCGGGGAAACGGCGTAATGTAACGAAAGGCGAAGTGCATCTACACCACGAATGGGCAGTAGCCGATGCAAAGGCGTGCGTACTCGGCCGGGAGCCCCGAAAGTGCGCTTGAAGCGGGGAGACGGCGTTATGTAACGAAAAGCAAAGGGCATCTACACCACGAATGGGCAAAAGCCGATGCAAAGGCGTGCGTACTCGGACGGGAGCCAAGGTATACCTTGCGGGAGCCGCAAAAGTACGCTTGAAGCGGGGAAACGGCGTTATGTAACGAAAGGCAAAGGGCATCTACACCACGAATGGGCAAAAGCCGATGCAAAGGCGTGCGTACTCGGCCGGGAGCCCCGAAAGAGCGTTCGAAGCGGGGAAACGGCGTTATGTAACGAAAGGCAAAGGGCATCTACACCACGAATGGGCAAAAGCCGATGCAAAGGCGTGCGTACTCGGCCGGGAGCCCCGAAAGTGCGCTCGAAGCGGGGAAACGGCGTTATGTAACGAAAGGCAAATGGCATCTACACTACGAATGGGCAAAAGCCGATGCAAAGGCGTGCGTACTCGGACGGGAGCCGCGAAAGTGCGCTCGAAGTGGGGAAACGGCGTTATGTAACGAAAGGCAAAGGGCATCTACACCACGAATGGGCAAAAGCAGATGCAAAGGCGTGCGTACTCGGCCGGGAGCCGCGGAAGTGCGCTCGAAGTGGGGATACGGCGTTATGTAACGAAAGGCAAAGGGCATCTACACCACGAATGGGCAAAAGCCGATGCAAAGACGTGCGTACTCGGCCGGGAGCCCCGAAAGTGCGCTCGAAGTGGGGAAACGGCGTTATGTAACGAAAGGCCAAGTGCATCTACACCACGAATGGGCAAAATCCGATGCAAAGGCGTGCGTACTCGGCCGGGAGCCGCGAAAGTGCGCTCGAAGTGGGGAAACGGCGTTATGTAACGAAAGGCAAAGGGCATCTACACCACGAATGGGCAAAAGCAGATGCAAAGGCGTGCGTACTCTGCCGGGAGCCGCGGAAGTGCGCTCGAAGTGGGGATACGGCGTTATGTAACGAAAGGCAAAGGGCATCTACACCACGAATGGGCAAAAGCCGATGCAAAGGCGTGCGCACTCGGCCGGGAGCCCCGAAAGTGCGCTCGAAGCTAAATTTGGGAATTGTACAAATTCTGCGTTAAGCTCCCACGCGCTCCAGCCGAAAATAGCTTGTTGCGACGGCCACAAGATTGCTTGCGGCGATGGTGGGGGATATGGGGGATACCCTGCCTGCAAAGCTCTTTATTGGCTGCCCCTTTGGTTTTTAATGATATGACAGGACCTTGTGTCTATACCCGTTTTCACCTTAAGAACCATAAAAAAAAGTCATTACTAATTTCCCTCTTTATTTCGAGAATTAAGATATATGTTGGAGAATTTTAGATTATAGATATATGTCATCTTATGAAGACGTTTCAAACAGCAAAAGCATCACATTTTCCTCTGCCAACCACATCTCGTAAAAACTACTTTGCGCTGTGTCTGAATAGTGCGCAAAACTTAAAAAGGGCTATAGATGGACCTAGTTTTCAGTGAAAGTGGGCTGGGCGCTTCCCCGGTATTTTACGGCAATGCGGTCTGTGCGGGGGAGTTGTACGTCCAGGGGGGTGTATTATGGGGGGCGAATCGTCGCAAGAGGCTGCCTAATTAACTAAAAGAGGTTCATTAACTTTTAGACTCTTAGGCGCCCGTTTCTGGCTTAAGGGGCGTAATTGCGCATTGCATTATGGGACGTTTCCCATAATGACGTTGCACGCGACATCACGGAGGTCACCCCTGAAGGTCGTAAGCTTCAATCGTGAAGGTCGCGACCTTCACGAAGGCCAGCTCGGGGGGAAGGTAGGTCTTCAGGTTGGGCAGCTGCACCTGCAAAGAGGCATGCAGACGTGAAGGGTTTGCCAAACTTCGTCGGATCGCTGCACAACGTGTGTCGCCATGCGGCCGTTTGTGAATTACCACTAAAACTACGAGCTGTGCCGAGTTTGACGTGGTCTGTCTCGTTTTCTCCGTCTCTTTCTAATGTCTGAGCGTGTGCATATTTTTTACCCCAGTCCCGAGTTTCACCATCTAATGAACCTATTCCAACTCCCTCTGATGCAATTTTTTGTCTTTTATGTTGATTGTATTGAATTTTTAAATATAAAAAACACTCGTGGTATCGCGTTGAAGCCCATCGCCCCTGTGGCGTGACAGTCTAGATACTGTATGCATGGAACTTTTTCTGGAGGATCCCATCACGCGTCAGTGGGCACGACAACTTTGGGTAGCAGTGTCGCCTGCTACGCGCGCGTGTTGGTCAATTTACGACGAATTCCGCTCGCAGACTCGGAGCACTTCAAAGTGCGGCCCTTTTGGAATGCACATCCTCCATTGGCAGATCCAGCTCAAGCTGTCCATCTCCCGCTCGCGGATTTGTGGCCCTGCAGAGCGGTTCCAACCCCGCCGAACTTGATCCATGAAATTCAATGGAGCTTGCCGGAAGTCGAGAGAAGCGCACTACATCAGTTCCTTTCGCTCTGCGGCGAGGTCGCCGATCCGGCTGGATTGTCGAGTCGGACCTGTTCGGACGCGTCGGATGTTCGAGCAGGATTCTGACGGCTCGAACGCTTCCACCTCGCCTGGATCGGGAGCACAGAGGAGGGATTGGAACGTGGCAAATTGTAAGCGCTAACATCTGTGATCCTGAGAGGAAGAATGGGAAAGGAAGGACATAAAGTCCAAAGGAATCAGACGTGCAGTTAGACTCTTCCGTTTCGTCACAACTAATCGTTTACCTTTCTATGACTGCGCACCGCCGGCGTTCTTCTGCACAATAAAGCAAGAACAGACAAGGCAACAATCGAGCAAGCGATGATTTGCTACCTCTTTGCGTTTATTACAGCTTTCCCGGCAATCCGAGCTGAACCGATGGCGATCGCTGCGCCCTGCCACTTCGAGGCGGCCGAAAGGTATGCGACAATAGCAAATGTGGACGTCTTCCTCGCTTTTTGCGACGTGGGCTCCATGGTACAAATAATGGACCTGGCCCGTGTTGCTTACACAGGTGGACACCGACAGTAGTGATCGGTCGTCAAAAAGCTCGGTTGGCTCGTCAAGTTCGAGCGGCGGCCATTTTTGAACAGCAGACAGTCTCCGGCGGATCGCTTCGAAAATGCGAGCCCAAGTTCCGCTCGTCGATTTGGAGTGGATCCCACGGAGCAGAGCCTTGCCTTTCTCGCAGATTTGGGAAAGCGCTCTAAATCTACCAGGAGAATTCACCATTAGAGGAGTTGTACAATGTTTGCACATGCTCCGCCAGATTCTGCCCCTCCCCTCCCTCCCTTCCTTAATGCAGAATTGCACTCTTGCCCACGCTAACCCCGATGGAAGTGAGTCACTGAACGCGCACTTTTGCCAAGCCGATCTCAATCGAGCAACTCAAAGTCAAGTGCAATCGTTTCGGAAGTGTCGGACATTCGCAAAAAAAAAAGGTAAACACTTTTTTTTGTATAAAAGATAAAATTGTTTTGTAGAAGAATGAGACGGCGGCAATGGGAGCAGTTCCCTCTTCTCTCAACATCAGCGACAATAGGATGCAAATTCGTTCAGAGTGCGGAGGTTGCTCCGAACACCGAACAAACTTGCATGCTTGCAAGTTGCATCCTTTTGTCGCCGAGGGTGAGAGAGAGGGAGAGGAGGGACCACTTCTCACACCCTCCCCTATAACCAAGCGGTTGCCATGACGACGGCGCGCATATTGTTTTGTCTATTTCTTATTGCTTTTGGAGAAACCCAACGCCCGTTAGGGGAGATTTGGCGCTGGTGTCTGCAATTGGAGTCCCAATGGGAGGCACAGGAAGAGTCCGCCGGCTGACTAATGTCAATGACATGTTAGGATCAAAGAAATGTGTGTCCATGAAACGCGTGTATCCGTGAAAAGTTCTCTATGAAACGTGTTTCAACGAAATGCCGGGAGCATAATTCAGTATTCCACCGGCAGTCGTCATATGATTTCAGACAGCAAATCGGAGGCGACTGGCAGTAATTTCGGGGAAATTATTCTCAAGGCTGATGGAGAGTATTGCTTAATTCTGCTTAATTCTGGAGGTGACTCAGACGAGTACCCATAAACGGCCAGTCGTCGCCAAGAAGTAGGTTGCAGCGCACTTACGATAGAAAATAGCTCGCTCACGGCCACCCTCAAGCTTTCATTGACAGCTTTTATTCTTGGGAGCCCCAACAACATGTTGGAAAAATAAACGAATTGAATTGAATGTACAATGCTGATTGTTGGGCGAGTTGGTGCTTAAACTTTAACAACATGACAGCACAATGCGCTAACTTTAACAACAGTTGAAGTTAGCGCATTGTGCTGTCCTCCCGTCTCGTCCGTGTCTAGAAGCGATGTTGGAGTGAGCGCATTGCCGTGTCTTGTTCTCTCCCCTCGCTTGTACCTAAAAGCGCTACCACGTTCTCAAAGTTGAAAGATGTAATCAAAGATATATGTCGACGAGGGTACTGCAAAACAACCACACAAACACAAAAACAAGAAGGAAGGGCTCCGTGAAATTTCGACACGACGTGGCACAAGCTGCCATTTTACGAACCGAACACTAAACGCATCACAAGAATTTCTTTGGCTTCTACTAATAATTCGCTTGTTGCCGATATACGCGTTTTTTTTTTTTTTTTTGGAACGCATAGGTTTGGTATACTTTGAATATGTTGTCGCGGAATGATATACAATCTACCACCGAAGTCCACGGCAGCCCCGCAGGCCGCGGCACACACGAGACTATGGCTCAGCAAGCACAGGCATTCTGGGATTGAAAACCGCTACTGCGTCATGCGTCAATCATTTACCACGTGATCGCGCTCCTGCCGTTACCGGGCGCAGACAGCGGAGTCAAGTGATAAAATGCAACCGGTTGATTGGCCCTTCGAGCGCTCACCTTCTACCACGCTTTCAGCTTAGGAAAGGGTAGAGAGAGAAAGAGAGAAGGAGTAGGAAAGCAGGAGATTCTTCAAGAACAGAACGGGGCGGACAAAAGGCTAATCTTCAAGGGGCGTACCAGCAATGAACACAGCCAGTGGATTTGTCACTTGTATGTCTTGTAAGTTCGTCCAAAAGTTGATTGTGCAGTGGATGCTTTGTGCGTGGCCTACCAAGCAGTGGCCTTCAGTCAGGTGCCGTGCTACGCCTTATCACCAGTTTGGAGATGTGTCCACGTGACCCTTACTGGAGACACGATTGACCTAAAACACGCATAGCGTCTAGTCTGCTGTCAATACCGAGTGAACAAGACAGCTGCTTAAAGGCTAGTCTTTGGAGTTCCCAAGAAAGTGACCAGCCCAAAAGTGAACCAAAAACGGGAAAGCTAGCTCATTATACCCTGCAAAAGCGTGCAAGGATGTAAGGATTTATTGGTTCACAAATTTACGTTTGACTGTAAAAGAGTGTGTTAGGACCGCTTGTGACTGCTTATGATAGAAGCACTGGCGCCGTCAGTCAAAAAGCTTTAGAATACTTCCGTCCCGCGTATAACCAAACTGGAGGTTTTCTAGTATTTGCAAAATGAAGTCTACGGAGGACCTTTTAACATTATTAGATATATTTTATGCCTATGGTGAAATTAGTAAAAATAGGCAGATCGGAAGTTTAACAAGACTTCTTGAATGATGGAGCCAATGTGTTATTCTTGTCATAAGCAGTAAGAAGCAGTCGTAACGCAGTCGGTCACAGTCAACTGAAAATGTGCGAAAGAGCCATGCATTTCTGTATCGATTGTAATGCATACGGTGCCTGCAATGAAAAAAAATATTTTTGCCGTCGAGAATATAAAAAAAAACATGTTCGGAGTGGTTGCTACATGCCTGCACCCATGCACTCATGCATTAAACACAGAAATGAAGAATAGCGTTAAAACTCCCTAATTTATGCGTCCTGCACATACAGCTCTTCGGCTGTGAATGATGCCTTGCATGTTGCAATCAAACGTTCTCCGATGAACTTAGGTCTTGAAATACTAACACGTAAGAAAAGGTATTCCAATATGTTGCAAACATTAAATGGCATTCTTGTGTAACCTTGAGTTAAAACGTCAATTAGCTGCGTGATAAGTTGTAGTTTCTTTCCCTTTGTCGATGACCCGAAGCAACCGTCTCCTCCCAACGTACAAGAGCGTGTTAGTCGCCTTGAAACTGGGGCCCGCGTGCATGCCACAAGAAATTAAGATTTTTCTGCATGCTAAAAAAAAGCAGTAAAAACAATACAATAGATATAGTGAAAAGTCGTATCACAGATATCTGGCTCAAAATTAAGTCGAAATACATGCTGGTGAATCCACATCCTGCTTTGCTTTGCGTGGAGACAATGCGTTCTAACTAATCGCTATTGTGTTGCTGTCGATGACGCTGCAGCCGGAGCAGTCGGCAAAATGAAAAAGCAACGGATAGTTTTTAAATTTTAAATATCGGCTGTTTTACATGCCTTGCATGCGACGTCAAATGGCACCGTACCATTCTCCTGCACCCGTACCTTCTGCAGCATACATTTGGCACCATCGAATTTATTCTCGAAGAGCCTTGCCGAGAAGAACAGATTCGACGTGGCCAAAATGAATGCTGAATAAGGAATGGCCACAGGCGCATGGTACAGAGTAATGAGGGACCACACAACGTCAATCCAAGGCATTTATTCCTTGATAACATAAGCCAATGCGTGAGCAATTGAGTTGTCGACGGCACCACGCCCCGTGGCGAAATAGTGCAACCTGCCTGTGCTGCGTTGCGCGAGGACAGCGAAGCAGATGTTGGTTGCACTTTTTTCCACGGGGCCCGGTATCGTCGATGCAAAGAAGCGCTCTGGTTGGAAACCGAAATTTAAAAACCCGCCGAAGTTATGCTGTTTTTCGGAAGGCTGTAAAATGCAGCGCGTACCTTCTATCGCGCTCCATTTTTTCGGTGTTCTTCTGTGATGCTCAGCAAGTTTCCAAACGAAAGCATGCCCTTAAACCCAATGTTTTTAGAAATTAATTACGTGAAAATAATGAACAACTTAATTATCCCGAAATTTAATAATTTTACCAAATAGGCCCCTGGCTATAGACCAAATGATGTAAACCTTTATTATGTGCAATGCGTAGTTCTCGCAAAATCGAATCGGTCCACCTTTCGTGAAACACCCTGTATACATCTACAAAGTTTTTTTTTTTTTTTTAACCTTTACAGGTTTGCTAAGAAAAAAAAAAGCCGTGAAAGTTACTTATACGGTTTGCGCAGGTGAGTTATACGGCCAGGGGGACATTATCTGCGTTGCTAAGCTTTGCAATAAGTCGGCTAATTATTAAATTCGTTATTTAACTCTTTAAGTAGTGAAAATAGACAAATGATTCCAATTAGAAACTTGGAGAGCGCCATCGAAAGCCGCTATATTAGTCAATTTTAGAACGACTTGAGGCTCGTGGGAAACTCGGAGGCGCACCAAAGTTACCAGTCGTGCAGCAAGTGCAAAGCAAGCAGCGGCGGAACGCGGATGATTAGATTATCATCCCTCTCCGCCACTGGTAGCTTTGCGCCTGCTACACGAGTGGTAACTTTGGTGCGCCCCCGAGTTTCCCACGAGCCCCAAGTCGTTCTAAAATTGACTAATATAGTGGTTTTCGATGGCACTCTCTGAGTTTCTAATTGGAATCTTATGTCTACTTGCACTAATTAAAACGTTAATTAACGAATCTAATTAATTAGCCTACTTATCGTAAATATTAGTCTCCCACATAATGTCCGCCTGGCCGTAGAACTATAATAATAATAATCTTTGTTTTTTTATTAAACAAATGATGGAGGGAAACCGAGGAAAAAAGCTGCAGCTTGACGAATCCCCGGCTCCCCTCTCAAACAGCAGCAACACAAGAAAAAATAAACAAGACGCAATGACATTCAAAAAGTAATCAGGCGGCAATATTAACGTTTTTCGTAGTAACATGATACATACATTGAGAGTTCTATGTAACTATGTATTTATGTAATACATGATACATACCATAGATACATTGAGAGGACATATACAAAGAAAATGTCATACATAAATACATTTAGATATATACACAGGAAACACGAAACATTATACATTTCAAAGCTCTGGAAAGTACTACTAAAAAACCACACTGGAAAAAAATTCTCGAATATCTTTTTTCGATGACTTAATAGGATCAATATTTTTGAAGCTAAGAAAATAAGTAGGTTTGGAAACGTTTAAGATAACATTTGCTCAGCTTAGGTCGTTCTAATATTGGGTAACTTCCAATTTTGCAAACCTCGTGTGGGGTAAGTTGGCACTTTTGGACCAAGAGAAGCCAGGTCAACCATATTAAGATGATTTTTTTGTACTTCAGATTTGTAACATTTTAACATTACGACAATTTTAAACTTTTAAATAACGGTTCACTAGGGTGGTCGTATGGGAAATTGGAAATGTTTCTTAGCATTTTTATCTGCAACAGAAGTACTTGTACTATTACCCCAAACTAGGTGGCAGTATTTATATGAGAGAAAAATAAAGAGTTATAACTTAAAAGTTTCACACTTCTTGGCAAAAGATTGCGGTGTCGATACATCAAGCCAACAACACGCGATAGTTTAAGCAAAATATAATTAATATAATTGTCCCATCGCATTTGATCCGTGAACACCAAGAGTCGTAAAGCTAGTGAGGACTGCAATTTTAGTCGAACTCAAAACGATATTACAAGTAAAAGTAACATTTTTTTTGTTTTTTGGGTGAAAAAAATGAAAGCCGTTTACAATTCCCTGTAACGCCGGTTAGAGCGCAGCTCTTGAGGAGGAAGATGGAAGCGTACTGAGGGATAGGTGACTCCTTGAGGTCACGTGACCTAAGGGGGTTCGCGTGACGTCAGGAGGGTCACGTGACCTCAGGGGTCGCCTGACTTCAGGGGGTCACGTGAACTTGGGGGGGGTCACGTGTCCCCAAGTGGGTCACGTGACCTCAGGGGGGTTACATGGCCTCAGGGGTCACGGGGCCTCAGGGGGTAACGTGATCTGAGGTGGGTCACGTGACCTGAGGGAGGACACATGACCTGAGGGGGGTCACGTGACCTGTGGGGGGTCACATGACCTTAGGGGGTCACGTGACCTCAAGGGGGTGACGTGACTTCAGGGGGTCACGTGACCTCAAGGGTCACGTGGCCTGAGCGGGTCACGTGACCTGGGGGGGTCACGTGACCTCGCGGTTACGCCGACGGCGACGCCGACGGAGACGCCGCTCAAGCCGGAAACGGGCCCCTAAGAGCTGCGCTCTAAAAAAAAATCTTTTGTTTCATTCTCATTGATTTGTAGAACATTACAGCTACATTACTTAACAAGGTCTTTAAGAGTTTCATGTGCGCTATTTATTAGTTCATTAAAGTTATTACCTGCAAATAGTAAACTAGTATCGTCCGCGTAAATTACATATTTGATATTTTTATTTAAGTTCACGATATCATTTGACATATAATTAAACAAACAATTATTAATTAAACAATATAAACTAAACAAAAAAGGACCTAGAATACTTCCTTAGGGAACTCCAGATTCAATTGGTTTTATATTAGAAGAATAGACATTTTTATGGTCGTATTGCTTACGATCTGAAAGATATGACGCAATTAAAGTTGATACCTGTCGACGAAAACCATATCTTTCTAGTTTTTTTATGAACAGATTATGATCTAGATGATCGAAGGCTTTACTAAAATCAATAAATATTCGTGTTTTCTTTTTTTGCTCAAAGTTGCCTAAAATTATATATTTTCTGCTTTAAAAGAGCAAGCTGCCCTAATGAAAAATACACCAGGCAATCCTGGTGTGACATCAAAGAATCCTGTTGTGACACCAGAATATCTGGTGTGCCCACCAGTGATGCTGATGTATCGAGCACACCAGCCTGGCGTGCCCACCAGGAATGCTGGTGTACCCGCACATCAGCCTGATGGGTACACCAAGGGAGTCTGGTGTCACATCACAAGGACTCATGCACCGACCAGGCAGCCTGGTGTGCACACCACGCAGTTTGATGTGACACCAGAGTTGTGTTTTTGTTGACTTCTCCCCCCCGTCCGCGTGCGTGTTTTCTATTAGTTTGTGTGCCGCTCCGTCCCCCGACGGGTTGCCTTGCTTCCTCCCGTCTTGGTGGTCGCCGGAGACCCCGCGGCGGGCTTCTTTGTGCTCAAGAAGTGTCCCCCTCGTCCCGAGCACTTTCCCGGGCGGCCTTGAGCAGCTTGGGGCGCTCGCCGGCTCGACTCTTCGAGGGTTTCCCTTTCCCTTTCCACCGGTATTCTTGTTTAAGTTTGAGAAAGTAAAGAAGTCTTCTTTGTGAGTCGAAGCCGAAAAGATGTGTTGGTGCGCTTTCCTTACTTCCGACGAGCTTGGTTTGGTAGCAAAGAAACAAAGGAAGCTAGTAATTATTACGATTTTTGGGGCCGAAATGCCTACTACGAGCGAGGAGGGCGTCGACCGCCTGAAGCGAAAGAGGATTACCCTGCGAGCCGCCACAACAAATATCATCAACGAGACTGGCGTCTGCTGGCTACGGATCCAACCGACATCGGTGAGCTCGAAGAAACATTTGATATTCTTCTACTTAAGGAGGCTTCCCTGAAAGAGCTGGACAAGGAAATCGAGCTATCTGTCGAATATGATGCCTTAGAAGAGGAAATTTCTGGTGCGGAGGGGTACGCGGAACGGATCAGCGTAACTAAGACACGAGTCAACCGCAAGCTGAAAGGCCAAGAATTTCGGAACGACAGGGCGTCCGGTTCTTCGACGCACGGCAGTGGCTCCGGACAAACTCCAGTTGAACACGGCCAACTCCCTACAACAGTAAAGCTTCAGAAGCTTTACTGTTGTGCTTTTTTGCTTTTTTGAATAAAGTAATTATGGCAGCAGCGTTGTTGTCAAACTTATCATTGTACGCTTTTTTGAGAGTAAAGCAACACCCAGTCAACAGGTGGTCTGGCATCATATTACAACAAAACCTGATGTCCCGCCAGAACACCAGATTTCTGGTCTAACATCAGAACACCAGATTTCTGGTGTCATACCCACACATCAGATTTCTGGTGTCACAACAGAACACCAGGTTTCTGGTGTCACACCAGAAAACGTCCCAAATCACATCTGTGAAAAAGTCTGGTGTAACATCAAGTCACACCAGCCCTCGAGCTGGTGTATTTTTCACTAGGGTGGGTAGACCGACCTACTTCTACAAACCGTATTAGGGCATCTTTTACGAATATTATGTAGAAAATCTATTCGAATTAAAATGGAACACCCGGTATATATATGTATACATTTTTTTTTGCATGCGTAAGAGGGGTTAGAAAATCACCGAGATATAGAGAGGGGGATAGTAGCCATGGAAGTCAAGCAAAGGCTGTCAGCCAAAGTCCATTGATAAACTTCACGCTAGGTATTTCTTACAAGTACCCGCAACGACTGTTGGCGAACGCGAGAGAGACGTGCGACGATACCAGGAGCACCGTGACCAGGAGTGATCGGAGCCACACCACAGTTTCCTTTGAGGGTCCTCTCCATAGCAACTTCCGGCCACCGCTCCATAGTCGCCCCTTTTAGTGCCGCGTCGCCATTTGCTTCACAGTGTCGCACGATGCACGGGCTCGTGCATTGACGTATTTGATGATCTGATGCCGCTTGAAAGACAAAGAAACACATCGAGGGGCTTTAGTGAGGGCGTGTTACTCTTTAGTATGACCTAGGGAGAACCGGAGCAGCGGCGCCGCTGTCGCGTTCGCCGCCGCTCCAATGGGTTTTCGGAGGAGTTTCCAGTATTGGTGAAGCTATATAGTATTTGCTGCTTGCTTTAGGTACATTGGCCTAGAGAGTGGTAGTGGGCTCACGGGACAGCTCGGCTTAATGCGTTTGATGTCGGCGCGGCGGTGGCGCTGTAAGCGTTTCTTCCTCAATTTTCCCAGCGCGCATTGGCCAGACAACGGGCCCTAATCTGGACCCTTGGCGAAAAGGTCGCCGAGGAATGTGGCGGCCGTGATTCGCCGACGCTGCACTTAACCTTGCCGCCGGCCAATCATAGCCGCGGATTTCTCGCCGTCTTTCTCGCCAAGTGTCCAGATTAGGGCCCCAGGTCGGCTGGGCGGCTCTTATCGTTCTTATCAATCGCGGGCAGCGGGCGGACCGGGAGAAGTTTCAGGAGGAATCTACTGCTGCGCCTCCGTCATTTGGACATCGGCCACTTCAGCGCAATACACGGGGGAGATAGGGCGGTGAGCCCACTACCCAACTTCCAGGGCACTGCACTTTAGGTCTACCCACTAATCATTGGAATCAGAGCTCGGCGTTCTGAAGTCCCCTCTCGTCTCCTCCTCAGTTTCTCGGCGCACGCTCTTCTTCCCGTGGCCGACAACACGATCCGATGTAGGCAATCAAGTCAGCGCCAAACGTGCATCGTCATGGCGCTCCTCGTCCCTGCGGCTCTGCTTATCACCGGCTCAACGGATCGCGCACAGAAGCGCAGCATCCCAGAACATGCTCACTCTGCGAGACTGCTTCAGTCGGCGATAGAAAACGCACGAAGGCCACGAGCGCCGTGACAATTCACTTTCGGCGGTACTTGGTTGGCTTCATCGGGGCCTATTAGCCCCGAGAGCGAGCACAAGCGTCGCTGCGGTCGCCGCGCCCGGATTGGGTGAGGTGTACTAGACGTCAGGGGGAGTACTCCGCTCCGCGATCTCGCATCGGCTCGCCTCCCAGCACCGGTTTCCTGGTTTGGCGTTGTATGCCGCAAGCTCTTCGAGGAGCTGGACTTCGTTTACCTGGTGTGCAAGACGTTGAGTTAGGCCGGTATTGACGTGCTTCCGTACATTTTATTAGCCTGCTTGTCCCTTTTACCTTTAAAATTAGGTTACAAATCCCGAAAGCTTTCGGCGGAGGCAATTCCGCCGATGAACCTCCCCGTCCGTCCACACGACACAAGGCAATCTTGCGAGGGGTCGGTGAAGCGGTGGCGCGAGTGTTTCAGACGCTGGAATTCTGTTCCTTGCACGTTCATGATTTAAGACGATATTAGATCCCGCTTTCAAGACATTTGAAGTGGCATTTATATCATGGGCCTTTGGGTAGTAGGAAAATTAGCTCGCAACCCTGACTCTGCGCTGCCACTCTGCATGCGCTGGTTCGCAGATGTTTTAAAGGCCGTTCGTCTGATGATCTTGAAAGTGCTCGTGGAGCAGGGTTGTTTTACATAAATGTAGCTTCTTCGCGAATTAATTATATAGTTTATACGCGTATGCAGGCATATTTCTTAGAAGCTGCACAATTACTGGAAATTAGTTTGTATGGTAGCAGCAAAAACGGCCGAATTGCCCCCAGTTGTCTGTATGATATGTATTGAACTGCCAAACTATGCACGGCAATAGTGCCGTAATATGTAATGTTTATACTTTTTTTTGACATTCTTTATTCCAGCCTATTCCAAAAATACACCGTCTAGTCTGAATTGTCATTTCCAATTAAAAGAGACACTGCTGCAGGTCCCCAAAAGCTTCGTCAGCCTCCAAACTCTCTACAGCTGGACTCTCTGACATCAGAGGAAAACAGGAGTAAAAGCAAGCGTTCGAACGCCTGTCCAGTGGTAGATGCAGCACTAGCAGCAGAAAATGTGGAACCTCTGAAGGGCGGCAGTCTGCATGAGAAAAGCTTCTGGTATTTTAGCTTCAGGACAATTCGATTTCAGTAAAATCTCAATTTTAGGGCTTAAGGGACTAATAACGAGCTAGGCACCTTCGCTTACGTTTGTTATACATTACTTGAGGGTTGATATAAACAAGTTCACAAATACCACCCGTGTAGTTCATTGAAATACTATCCGAATCCAGCAAAGGTCAAATGCAAGCAATGTATATAATAAATGTTCCTTGTTTTTTTACTTTTCCCCTGCACTTGGGCTGTCTTACTTGTGATTCTTTCTTGATGGCCCAAACTGTATTTAACATGTTGCTCGAGCAGCATGCAGCTTTTCTGCTTCTGCGATATTATTTAAAAACAGAGATACAAAACAAAAATAGTATACATAACCTGCGAATTCATTCAGACCATCAGCAGCATTTATTGTGCGAGATGTAAATCTATAGTGATCCTCCTGCAATTGTGGCCATATTTTTTATTTTCATATACCAGCTGCGATTCATGCGTTCCCTGCCCTGTCAACCATGCTTAAAATGTTGGTTGAAGTTTCGCCTGTAGCTACAGGCCATACCTCAATAAAGGTTCATATAAAAATTTACACTTCCTACGAAAAACACGCCAAAAAAAAATAGTAACGAGCGCGCCGTCAGCTAGCGTCGTCACAGCCTCCACAGGGCGAGCGGGCCGAGTCGGGGAAAAATTCTCTCCTCGCCGTGACGTCACCCCTGTTCGCCGTAAGGGGGCGCCACGCGAACTTCTCGGGGCTAATAGTGTCGGCGGCACTAGGGCATGACTTGTACGTGACGTCAGTGTGCCCTCCTCTCTGGTGACCAGAAGCGCATCGTTCACGCTGCGGACGCCACCCTCTCCCGCGCCCTTTCCCCCATTGCTTCTAACCGAGTGACGTCAATGCAAGCAATGTATAAGGCGTGAAGGTTCGCCTGCCCCTTGCGCACCTCGTGCTCTTGTTTACCCGCGAAATGCGGCCACGTGCTCCCGTTTCTCCCCGACCTGAACTATATCCTCCTATTTATTGGCAAAGCCTGGCAGATCGCCACGAGAAGCGGCCGCCGAAGTAAAAAAGGTAGGGCGGGAGACAACCGATGAGAGGAGAACCACGTGACTGGCACCCCGCTGCGGCGAGACGCAGAAACACACTTCTCCCGAGCGAACAAATGTGATTCGGGTCCTCGCCGCTGCGAGAGCTGCGCGCTGACATCCAGGTTCCCCGAGAAGTGGGTCTTGATGCTCTGTGCTACCAGATGCTCGCGCTCCAAATCTCTGACCAGGCACTCTATGGCTCCGTCGTCGAACTTCCAGGCTTTGTGAGTGTAAAGGAGGCTATGCCTGAACAAATGAGGACGCGCGCTTGGCTGCCTCGTCACCGCGGCTTCCCTGCAGGTTCTCTAAGGCGTCCTTCGATCGGCGTGCCCTTCCTCGTGTTCCAGTGCGCCGAAGCCTGAAGGCGCATCTTGAAACATTTGTTCGCCACATACCTTCATGGACTGATTAGGGCGAGCGTGTTGAAATGTAGGCTTTGAATGGAGAGCGTGCTGGTAAGGGTAACGTCTTGTCTGTCCTTATATTTTATGTTCTTCCCTTTATTTATATTGAAATGCACATGTTTGAAATTGAAAGAATAAAACCACAAAGGACGAAGACGAGAAAAGCTCTTTCATTTGGCAACGACGTCGTTCCTAAATGAAAGAGTTTTTGTTGTCTCGTCGTCGACCTTCGTGTTTTATTATTTAAAACTTCATCGACTGCAGTGGGAATTTCAATCATACATCTGTCCTAAACATGTTTCCCTTCTATGTCAAATACTGCTATATTTTCACAGTAACGTCCGCGGTTCACTTCCAGTCTATATGGGTCAATGTAATTAATTAAAACAAATTCAATAAAGAAATTAATTAAAGAAGCTTCAAGGGGCAAATACACTGCCCCTTGAAGCAAAAATATCTACTTTTGTTCATTAGCATTGTGCTACGTTAGCCCACGTCAATTATTTTCCAGCTACCTTCTAAACCTTCTGTAACCTGGAGAGCACAAAACAAACGAATATCTTAACGTCTCGCAATTAACTGAACCGGGGCAGGTTTCAAGTGAGTTGAGCGGAAAGATACAACGCTTCGTTAGACGCATTTGGTCTTACGTAAGGTTGCAGGGTGGGTCGCAGTGTTGCGGAAAATCCCAAGACTTCACAGCTGCAAAGTGCACAATGGCTCGAGGCTCTGTAAACACTGTAGGTGCACACTCTGACTTCCATCGGTGGATCGAGGTATGTGCCGTTGGTGCCAAACGCTGATCGAGCACGATTGTCCAAGTACTGCTGGATGTCTTCGTCCTCTTTGCGTCAGCTTCCGTAAGTGGAATTAATTACTTTCAGAGCCACTCATTATACTACTGGTAATCTGTGGCGTAGCTACGCCATCCGGCACCCGGGGCCCTTACGTCTTTCGTAGACACCCTTCCCCTCCCCCCCCCCCCCCCCCCCGAGATCACAACCGATCAGTGAAGCGAGACTTGGCCGGGGGGGAGGGGTTAGGGGGGGTGTTGCTAGGTGCTGTTAGAGGTGGCACCCCCGTCAACCCCCCCCCCCCCCCCCCCGTGGTTGGGACGCCTGGTACCCGGGGGCCAGGGCCCACCACACAACCCCCCCCCCCCCCTCCCGCTCCCCCCGGTCTTGGCTGGTACGCCACAGTTGGTAATTCACTTAATTTTAAAAGCTTACACGCGAAACGTACTAGGAAATTCCCGTTTTCAGTACAGGGATCAGTTGCACCCGAAGGCTGTCACTGTGTCAAGTGGAGTAGCATAATAATAGTTCCAGATGCTTCAAGATTCTAGCATGTTGTTATACTTTAAGTATTCCCAGTTTTTGAGTGCATATACTTTGTACAAAAAAAAAGAAAGAAAAGATTTAGCACTGGAGAAATGCAATCATAGGTACTCGAAAATCCGTATCGCATTATTTGGGCAATCACAACTCGATTTACATTACACATTTAAGGGGGATTTACCCGCGATTTATTTGTGGCCACTTCCTCGTAGATGGAGCCGAACTTTTCCGGAACGAACCAGTTGCTAGAAGCTGCGCATGCAGGTCGGGTGTTCGGGGTGGGCTTGGGCCACGTGCCCGAACCCACCCCGCCGCCGATTTAAGCGAACCAGGTTTTGTTCGCCCGGCGACCGACGATTGTAGGACTTTATACTCTGTTTCACCTTATGATGTACCGCAAGAAAGGATAAAGGCGCGAGCTCGTTGCTCTAGGGCACATCTCGGCGGCACAAGCTCTCGTGCGTTAACAGCAGCTCCCAACGCTATGAGCTCGCGCTTCTAGCCTTCGCTGCAATACGAAATAAGGTGAAACGAAGTATAGTTTGCCGGGGCCAACTAAAATCCTCCGGTAAAATGCAGGCTTACAAGTACCGCCAAACATTCGTGTGGACACGCGCAAGACACGTGCCAAGAGCGGGTGCTCCGCCGCCGATTGCTTCCAATGGCCGCTCATTTCAGTGCTGCGCCGCCATTTGCTTCCAAAAGCCGCTCGAGACACGGGCCTCGTACACTGGCGCATTTGATGCTACTTGCAAGGCCATAGCCACCTCTATACTGACAAAACCTGGCAGATCGCCACGAGACGCAGCCGCCGAAAAGTGAAAAGGTAGAGCGGCAGACAAGACGCATGTAACGAGCGCCCCGCTGTGGCGAGACGCCAAAACACACTTCTCCCGAGCGATGGAGTGTCCGCTCGTGCTTCTCGCGTTCCTCGGGTTACCGCTTCTCACTGATCTCAATCACGACCAACTCTATACTTACGACCACTCCATCTGGAAACACTCCAGCACGCACCTCCGGAGGGCCGAGTTTCAGCGGCGCCTCGTGGCGGGGCCTGGAACTCGGTCTTTTCTTTTCGTATTTTTCGGCGCTGCACCAGGTTGTGTTGGCCTCTATGACGTTGGCGGCGCCCGGGCGCAGTCATTACCATCTAGTGTTGGCTGCGCAAACTAAAAAAAAAAAACTAAAAAAAAACTAATTATCGAATTGGACTCCTTCAGTACACTATACAAAGAGAAAAACATTTTACTGCGTGAACGAGGTTGAAACCAGAAAGCGCGATCAGCTGGCACGCACCCACAAATAACAGACGAACCCGATGAGGTGCGAGTTAGGTAGGAGGACCGAGTTTTCGTGCCGCCTAGTGAGAACGCCTCTCACTAGGCGGCGCTAAAACTCGGCCCTCAGCCGCATGGAGAATAGAAGGGTAGGAAAGGGCATGACGTCAGCCGCGTAGCCTCCACAAGCCATGCTCCCTTGACGCCTCGCCTCTTTCTCATTTTCCTCCTGTCATGTGATGTGATGAGATCGAGCGCAGACACAAAGTGTACACGAGCGCACCGTTAACGTTCGGGGGGCATGGTCGTGTCTGCATCCAACGTATCGAAAGGCACTCAGCGTTGGGCTCAGGCTAAGTTATTGAATTTGCGCCATTCGAGTATGATGACACCGTTGAAGAAGACGATGTTGTTCACAGGCTTATCTGAGACGATGAGACGATGCATATATGGCGTAGTGATTTCGTGACTACGCTGAATGCCTCAAAGCCGAGCGCCTTCCTGTCACTTCCAAAACCGACGCAGCGAGTGGTGGCGGTGCGTTGACTAGGGTTACCGAGGGCCCGAGTCCAGCTTGCATTTTATGCCATTTAAGAAAAGTGAAGAGTGCACGTGTACAGACTTGAGCCGCGCTCATGCTTTCGTTAGTGTACAGACGCCAAAAGCTTTGGCCATAGCCTCTTATTATATGGAATTGTTCATTGGGTTCATAACCACAGAAAGTAGCGTCAAGTAAACGGTGTGTGGCACGTCCCGCTTGCTTGACACGGTCTGCGGCCGAGATCGGTTTTGTCCATAGCCTTTGCCGGAGAACTGCGAGATGCCATTGTGTCAAGAAATCGGTTTTGAGACAATGTAGTGACGCCATGTTAACGCGCAAGGCCTTGTTAGCACTGCCGCGCGGCTTCCTTTAACTTTGAGAAGTATAGGTCCGCGGCCCACGCCGCGAGCTGTTCCGAAGTAAAGACCCCTGCGCACAGCTGCGTTTGAAAGCGTTTGAGGGCGTTTGGCTTCGTTGCCTTGAGAAACGAAAGCGAGTTACCGACACATCTGTGCCTCGTATGAAGCGTGGAATCTCTTTCATGGAATCATTTTGGAACGCGACATAAGAAGCAGGGATGTTTTTATTTCTCGCAGCCGCCAAGCAGTCAAACGCACTATGCGTTTGACTGCGTTTGCGAGTCAAAGGCTCGCAAACCCAGCTGTGCGTAGGGGCCGGGCGTTTGAGCACGTGTGACTGCTATGCTGCTGCGAGAAACCAGGAAAGTCATTCACACATCTCGCGCAACGGAAATGGCAATAAATGCGACATGTCCGCTTATTTGAATAACTTCGTCTGAAATAATGGAACAGATAGTGAACAGCTAAACATATGATTGGTATCAACAAATATTAAAGCACAAACTAACAATTTTATGGTACTAAGTGCTCTATGAGTGCAATGATAAAGGCAGGAGGTGTGGCTCATTGATGGTGATTAGCGGTAAATTATTGCATTCATTGATGGTACGACGAATAAAAAATACTGGAGAGATTTTGATTTTTTTGTTTGTAGCACTTTTATGGTTTGGACATGTTTGTTTTCTGTTTGTATATTTGTATTATATTGCGCGTATGTTTCCACTTGAAGTGGGATATTGCCATTGACTATATTATACGGTAGTTTGAGGCAGCTGATGCTTTTTCGGATTTTGAAGAAAACAAGACCAACCTCATATGCTGTATGTACCAGGTATATAGCCGTGTATTATAAGTCGCAGAAAAATCCAATTACTATCAAGTCATTAAAATGTTTAGCACATGGAACATAACGTTCAATCGTCGGCTGCGGCAGGAGTTTCTTTTTTCTTGGACTTCGCGATGCCCTTGGCAAGGAGTTTGTGAACCACGGCCTCATCGAGTGCACGCATCAAGTTTAGCTATTTCATCGTCAAAGGACGCTGCCGAACCTGGACGCAAAGTTTAACGCACACAAACTTATCTAGTAGAGCTTGATCCAGGAAGTACCCAAAGTTGCAGTTCTAAGAGAGACGCCGTAGTTCAGCCATGTATTCATTTGCAGTTTCTCCCTCCTTTTAAAGTCGCTCGAAGGTCCTGGTGCGTTCTGACATTTCGAGCTGAACGGGTGAAAATTTGTCGCCCAGGTGCCTTTTCATGTCTTCGTACGACTTCTCGGACAGTTTGCTCGGCGTTGTTAGCTTCATCAGGATAGCGTGCTTTTTTTGCTGTGATGCTCGTCATGATTGAAGCAACTTTCTTATTTTCGGGTAAGCCGTTCAACTCGAAGTATTTGTTGGCTCTTTCAATATACGAAGACCAATCCTCGGAAGATTTACCAAACCTGTTGAGCCTACCGATCATCGTTCCCGGTGCCGCTGCAGGCATAGTGAGTTTTGGTGTGAGGTTTCTGGCAACCGCTAGGCCTTCTCTCGACAGGGGCTCTTCTTCGCCGGCTCACAGACCGTGGTGGTCTATAAGTCTCTTCCGGAGCGAAATAGGCGTTCATCCGACCTTCGTTGCCATTCTGTCGTGTTTTAAAACATTTAATGACAATAATTAAGGATACAATCTTACGATCTGCATAGGCAGCGACAGCATGGTGGAGAGCTTGTTAACAAGAGCGACCGGCCCAATCTCGCCTACTCAGTTATCGGAGTAGGCCAAACATTACAAGTCTTAGACAGAAACCATGAGCTTCACCTTTGACAACAAGACATTCTCTAAAACCAACGTACTCAATATCCTTAGAGAACCCTGAACATAACAATTCTACGTCGTGGCTACAGACCATCACAAAGACATAAGAACGAGGAAAGCAACTCATCCGCCGCATCGCCCACCGCATGGGAGGAGCGGTCGAGCACGGTGCTCGATCGCTCGCCCTACTCGTCCTCGTCCCCAAACCAATGTACGCGCTCCGCTTCCACAGACTGATCAAACGCCACTGGGATATACTGGGTGGAGCCTTGTGGGATCTTTCCACCTCCACGCTCCACTCGTTCCCATGGAAGTTACACAACACAGCAAGTTCGATCAAACAGTTTATCAACACAGGTGTCGTCGCCCCAAGTCCTGTTCTCTTCCCGTGGCGTCTGCAGCTGAACTGCTCTCTTCCATAAGAACTCTCCTAACAAAAACTCTAACCGGAGACCGTCAAATCGAGACTCTCCATGAAGACTCCCAGTGAAGACTCCCAAGTCAAGACTGTCCGGGCCACCCGCCTGCTATCTTTTTCTATAACCAACCCGATATATAATTAACACGCAAAACGTGCTACAAATTTTTTTTTGGTACAATGATTATTGGCGATTGAAGACAGTGTAGTGCCATGTTGAGTAACATATCAATACTGCCAACTTTTTCAAGATGCTAGGGTGTTGCCATACTTCAGGTATTACGATATTAGGAATTTCAATCCGAATACCACTATTAGGGAAATCACTACTCGATTCCACTTGTAAAATTAAATAATTGCACTCCTCTACTTTGCAATATTTTATTTAAGTGATAAATAAAAATGTCTCGCTGCCTTCGAATATTTGAAAAGATCCAAAAACGCGACCAATCTCACACCATATAGCCCATAAAGGACATTTGCGAGATTTATGGATCAAACGCCATGAGTAAATGATTAATACAGTATCGGGTTTGAATGTGTAATGGAAGGCTAGAAAGAAACAATAATGCAGTACGGAGTCACGGCCCCTCAATAGTGCGGAAGAAAAGAGATGGAGCGGCCTTGGAGGAGCTATACACCGTTTCTGGTTATGGACAATTTGGTGAAGGAAGTGAACGAGAACATTCTGGAGAACTGAGCTCTTAAACTTTTTATGTCACAACATATGTCCTTCAAGTTTCAAAATTAATACCTAAAAAAACGTTACAAACCACTTGAGTATAACAAATCATGTTACAATGAATGATCAAATGTTGGCTAAGGATTCAGACTGCAGCAATCTATGAGACGGCTATTCAAACTCTTGTGCCACAATGTGAAATATTCCGTAACACCGACGAGAATTTCATCGTGACATGTCCCAGCCTACGCACAATTCATTAAAAATAACGCATTCCACATAAATTTTCTTAGTTTCTTTTTATATATTTATTCAATCAGTTATTTATGCGACAATATCCAGGTGGTCGGGGCAAAGGGGAACACTGTTTTGCAGACTGTACAAGTGGCGATTTGGGCCTACGGGATCGGCGGCCGAATGGACTAGGACACATAAATTCGGAGCACGTGGAGTGAAATCTGTCGCTGCAGGTGCATGCAGGGTGAAAAGGTCAAAAGACCGGGGGTGAGTGCGAGAGTAGGGTTGGAGTAGCCGGGTTCCGTGAGAGCTAGCTTTTGACCGTACCATGGCGAGGCGAGCTTCGGCGATCATAGAAATGCCTAGGATGAGAGAGCGTTCATAATCACGTGGTTTATGGGCACCATGGTGTGAATAAGTTGGGCAGTGTTCCCTGTTCGCCAGGTGAAACGGACCAAAATTCATAAATCGATTATTGCATTTATTGGATTCCTATAAATCACGAAACTTGGTGTATATACTACGAGCCTACGAGCATTTCATTTCAGGAATAATTTACCCTTTTGATTTTCGTGGCTTAAACCCTTTAAAGACCCCAGGCAAGCGATAGTAAAGCACTGGCGAAATTTCTCATCTACAGTTAATATACCAGACGCCAATTGAGGCTGACTGTCGGCTGTACAGACACACACACAACGTTATTATTTTGATTTGGGCCAGTGGATTCATAGCTAAGGAAAACAGCGTCGAAATACTACAATGAGCACGGCAAGAAAAAATTGCAGTGGCTTAGCTCGGCTATGCCAGGACCTACGTAGCGTGAGCTAAGGTTTAGCTGGTTATTCTTAGCTTTCCTGGTTATCTAGGATTAGCTTGATTATCATGCTTACTGCCGCTTCAATGGCACACACACGGTGTACGCATTATGTGACACGTGTATATTTATTTGCGCAGAAAATGAGAGGCGCTATCAAGCGGCTCCGGTGCAGCGTCAGACTTGGCTACTGCGCAACGGAGGCGCACAGCTGGGCACGCGGCGGCGCCAGTGCGTCTTCCGCGGCTATGATGTCACTCCTCTGGAATGCGCAAACCGGCGTGCGTTGCTGAACCACCTCTCAGTACTGGGAAGGGGGGTGGGGAGGGGGGGGTCGATATTAATCAAATGATCTCCATCAAAAACACGCGAATAATGAAAGCAGAGGATAGCACACACTCTAGAGGCGTTAGTGCAAAGGAACACCTACAATTTTTCGAATTAGCAATTGTTCTGCGTCGCGAAAAGCTCCAGTCGAACCACAGTAGTGCACGCCGAGCAGCGCCGACGACGATGCTGACGGGGGCACGTTCCTAGGGCTCAGATTAGCAGCGCTACGGTGTCGTCTACGCGCAAAATCTTCACGAGGCGGCCGCCGCTCTTTCCATTACAACTCTCTAGAACAGTGTATCCAAATCATGGAGCGCCTCACTCGCATGGAGGAGCGCATTACTGCGCAGGAGCAGCGAGACACTGATCCTGCTGCCCCCGTTACTACGAGGATCCCTTCCTCAGAAACAATCTGCCACACCCTTACCGCTCATTCACACTGGAAGCGGATCCGCGTTCGCAAAGCGGTTGGAAGCGGGGTTGTATGAAAATCCAGTACAATTGCACGCGCGCTTGATGTCATCGAGTGCGCGTGCAATTGTTCTGGATCTTTATACAACCGCGTTCGCAACCTCTTTGCGAACGCGGATCCGCTTCCAGTGTGAATGAGCGGTTAAAGAGGTTACCCAGGCAGCACAAAACGTTGTGGAAACGTCGAGAAAAAGTCCCGGACGTCCGTGACGTCCCGCATGACTTCGATCACGTTTTTTCGATGTTGAGGTGACGCCCTTATATAACGTTCCATTAGAGTCCAATCAGTGACGTTGTCACGACGTTGTATTTCAACTCAAACGTCGTCAACGTTCCCATGACGTCGATGCACGACGTTCTCACAACGTCCAACGCTCACGTTTCTTTGACGTTGAACTGAAGTTCATAAATGACGTCCCATTATCGTCCTGTCCGTGACGTGCTGGCGACGTCGCGTTTCAACTTTAACGTCGTCATCGTCGCCACGACGTCAAGACAAGACGTTTTAGCAACGTCGAACACTCACGTGTCTTCAAAGTTAAAATAAAGTCCAGGGTGACGTTACATTATTGCCCCGTCAGTGACGTTTCAGCAACGTCGCGTTCACACCTAAATGTCGTAAACGTCATAAAAGACGTGCTGGCAACGTCGACCACTCACGTTTTGCTCGACGTTTTTAGATTTTCCAGCTCAATCTCCAGCCGCAGAATCACTGTGGTCAAGGTGACAGTGCTCAAGAGCCGCAAACAAAACTTAGTTTTTGAGAGGTTGAGAATTTTAATTATTTATACATTAATTTGCGTATTTCAAAACGCTATCAATTCCACATCGATGACGCTAAAGAGGGCATTTACAAAACTCAATGTACACGGAAGAAAAAAAAATAATATGAAAGCATGTTTGGAATATCATTTCTTTTACATGTGCTTGTTATAAATTTGGTTTGTTCAAAATGTTGTTACGGGTTTAATTTGCGAAGCCCATGGCGTCTAGAACGGATCGAATTGTACCATTCTTGCGTTTTGCACGCGCGTTGTCGTCTTCCATGGGTCCTGGGCCCTGGCACGCGCCTCATGGGCGCCACTACACTATCCCCTTTTCAGGTGATTTCAGGCCTGCATCCTTTCCTAGGAGCATCCATACTGCTCCGCGATCACTTGAGATTGTTTTAAGGTTCGTCAATTTCTCTTCATATTTTGTAACCCATGCTCACCTGCGCACAACCAAAAATTTCGCATCAACATCACAGTTCATCCATAACACCAACTTCCAGCGCCTTAGCGCTTTCGGTAGATCGGGGCGCAAAGTCTTGTCACGTGACTGTCAGTACAGATCTGGTTTTCGTTGCCACTGGTGACGTACCCAAACGAAAATCGCATGCCACCACACACTAGAGAGTTTTAGTAGATCGTTCCCATGACTCCGATAACGATATCCCGATACTCCGCCACCGCCTCCCTTGCGCATGCATAGTATCGTTATCGGGGCTATCGGAGGTATCGGAACGATCTACTAAAACTCTCTACTATATCAGAGCACAACTTCACTGCATACTTGCGCATTTTTGGAGTTGACTCAAAAAAAAATAGAATGCCCGGCAATGACGAAATCCGGTAGATACTGTCAACGGTTTGTGGAAATTGACATTCATAATGCAAACCTCTGAATGTCCCAGATGACGGTCCAAAAAGCGTTCAAGCCCAGTCCACACTTACGTGCCGAAAAAAAAAAAAAAAAGCAGCCGGCACGGCGCGAGAAAGGGGGAAAGGTAGGCAGAGGAGATGCCAGTGGCAACTCCATAGAGCCCTATGCGATGCGTCGGGAAAGTCGGCAAATAGAGGGCGAGAGAGAAAGTGGGGGAAGATAGCAACGACGCCTAAGTTCCGGGTGCACGTATTTTCTCAGTCGTTCCCAAAATATTTCACTGAATGTTTTGTTCTTCGAATTGGCCCAGAGAGAACTGCTCTGGGACCCGGTCCAGCTTTTTCCGAAAGCCAGCACCGGCCGTCACGTCTGCGGGTCTATGAGGCAGGCTGCTTGTCGCCGTGATTTTTTCTTCTTTTTTTTCTTAAGTCTGCATACAGTATAAGTGCTGCGATTGGATGAGTCGTTCAAGTCGCCCCCATGAAGAAGTCGGTGATCGCCAAAAACGCGGTCGTATTCAGTCACGGCTCGAGGACCTTTTTCAAGGCCATAACGCTTCACACGTTGAATCGTACTACTGCTCGGATCAAGGTGCCTGTGAGGATATGAATGACGCCCCCCAGAAAACAAGTGGCAGTGCACATAACGGCGCGTCAAGTCCAGTCTCCGATCAAGTCCCTTCAGACGCCTCCGACGATCCCAATCAAGAACGCCTAGCGGACGGGATCCCCCTTCTGAAACCATTCCCGTGCACGCAGCGAGAGTACCAGCTACGCTAAATGGGACGGCTAAAGCACGCGCGTCAGCGCATTAATCAGAAGCAGAACGAGGTAAGCGGTGGAAAATTCCGCGCCCCGTGACATCGTCTCTTGTTCATTTATTTACGTGAATTTGTTTGTTCTTTTATATCTTTGAGGCTGGCACTTCCAAGGACGTCTATTGGAGGCACTCCGTTCTGAACATGCTCAAACAAACAGTTCGTACCAAACCTGTGTTTTAGTTACTTCCTTCGAACTTGCATGGTAGCAATTTGCCTTCGCAATAATACTAAAAATATATATATATATATATATATTTTTTTTCTTTTTTTGGGGGGGGGGGGGGGGGCGGGGGGGGACAACGTTTTTCCACGACGGCTAGGGAACTTGATTTGGAAAGGTTTCTCGACGTTCTGTGAACGTCGTTGGTAGTCCGGATGTCGTAAACACACGTATCATAAACGTCGAGGGAGGACGCAACGGCCCACTGAGACGTGCATGTGACGTGCAACAAACGTCATTTGGAACGTCCCCTCGACCTTCTGTGCACCTTTTCTCGCGGACGCTTAAAGGTTTCATCGACGTCGAAGGAAGGTAACGTCCGGACCTTCGACGTCTTACGACGTCACGTTACAGACGTCTTCGACGTTCTTTCGACGTTTTCTTCACGGTTATGTGCTGCTTGGCTACAGATAACATCCGCGCCCACAACCAAAAATTCGACCAAATCCAGGCCAACATTCATGACTCAAAAGAAGCCAACCGGGATTTTTACACCACCCGCAAAAATAGGCGGATAGAAACACGCTGCCAACCATACCCCCCACTATCCCTGCCTTACGATGACGGCACGACGCCCACCGAGCTGTAACCGAACTCGGGTGTGGCAATGGAACTGTCGAGGGTACCGCAGGAAACGCGCTGCTCTTGCGCAGCACATTGCCCATCAGAAATTCCCTCTTGAAGTACTTGCCCTGCAGGAAACTGGTATCATCCCAACCCTAGCGGGCTACCAAGCCTTTACCTCCCCAGACCATCCGCAGGTGGCCACGCTAATTGCTAACCACATCACGGTTAAGCAACACACCATTGCGGGGACCTCAATTGGACACGTTCTAGTTGAACTCCTCCCCACGCGCAGGCATTCCCCCAGTCTTTTCGTACTCAATATATACAGCCCTCCCAGTCACCGTAAGGGCTCATTCACACTGGAAGCGGATCCGCGTTCGCAAAGCGGTTGCGAACGCGGTTGTATAAGGATTCAGTACAATTGCACGCGCACACGATGACATCAAATGCGCGTGCAATTGCACTGGATCTTTATACAACCGCTTTTGCAACCGCTTCGCGAACGCGGATCCGCTTCCAGTGTGAATGGGGGGTAAAGGCGCATTTGAACGCATATTCTCCAGTGCTTTAACCTTATCTCAACAGAATCTTCTCATTGTTGGTGATATCAACGCCCCACATCAGGCTTGGGGCTATCCCAAGGCCACGGCCAAGGAAAATCGGCTATACGAAACGATATGTCAACATCAGCTCACCACACTTACCGATCCCACTTGCCCGACGCGAACAGGCAACAGCATCTCAAGGGACACTTGTCTCGATCCCGCCTTCGTAAAATTCACTCCTCACGCGGAATGGACCAACACAGAGGAAACCCTCGGGAGCGATCATTCCATAATAGAAATTGAAATCGCTCTCAATTCGCAAAGAAAAGCCCTTCGGAAGCAGGCGCTTACTGACTGGGACGCCTTCCAAAAAGCGCGAAAGTACAGAAACTCTCCCTCCCCTCCAGACTTCGAATCTTGGCTCCAGCAACTATGCGCGGACGCTTAAGAGCACACAAAACTACTTACCCTCACCCCAGATAACCCAGCAGCAGATCCATACCTTCTCCATCTCTGGGAGGCCAGGCGAGGCCTCCTTAAACGATGGCGCCGCCAAAGGCTTAACCGCAAACTTAAATTAAAAATTACTAAACTGACAGAGGAGGCGTTCCAATATGCCTCCAAATTAGCGCAATCTAACTAGCACCAGGTGTGTGACAAGTTTCAGGGCACGCTGAGCACCGCGCGCACGTGGTCCTTCCTGCGGCACTTGCTCGATCTCACCAAAGGCAAACGGCACTCAAGCCAGACGCTCCGGAAAATAATCCACGATCACCCGGTCACGAACGTTGATATTCTTCAGGACCTCACCGAGAGATACATTGGCCCAGCTATCAACACAGACTACCACAACTACAAGGGGTCCGCCAATCCAGACCTGGGTCGCTAAACTCGTTAAGCACAACTTTGTGTCCGAAAGTTGCAGAACGCGCTAATTGGACTCTCGCGCCGCTGACGTCGCGCCGAGCGAGGTGTCAATCATTCGAAGCAAAGTTCATCGAGGCGCGCGTGCGGCGCGTGAGTGGCGCGAGGAGCCCGCTGATTGAACGGCTTCGCCGATGACGTAGCGCCCATTTGTCCCTACATCCCTACGCCAAGCTAAAATCAATGCTTTGCAAATTGTCCCTAGGTGACCTGCTGACGCTCAAAATCCCTCCGAAGTTTGTGTTAACAAGAAACCTCGTTTGTCGAAGTTGTCGCTGACGTCAAAGTGACGTTTCCGAACTTTGCGAGAGCCGCGGTTTGAGCTCGAGATCTTCGCTTCGGATCGAGGCGAAGTTAAACTTTGTTAACATGGCGGTGCCGTACGCTGCGGCCGAGCTTATCTTCCGCCATCGTCGGCGTCGCTACTGAGACCGCTGGGGACGCCTTTCAACTCCCCGACGACGACTTCCGGCGACAGTACCGGCTATCCAAAGCGGTTGTGCGTTTACTCTGCGACGAGCTTCGTTCGCCGCCTCGGACCGTGGAACAACAAGTTCTCTGCGCGCTCCGGTTCTTCGGAACCGGTAGCTTTCAAGGCATGGTGGCGACTGACGAGCACCTGTCAGTCTCCCACATGACTGTGAACCGGGCTGTCAGAGTTTTTGCGGCTGCCATCGCTTTTTTTTATTTTATTTTTTTTCTGTAATATCCGAAGAGGTACTAATAAGCTGGTATACAATTCAGAATGTTGGAAAACAAACAAGAACCGGGGTAATTCTTGGGTAGGGTCGAGTCTCCCGGCAGCCGGCAGAATTATTTCCCCGAAATTCTACTGGCAGTCGTCACTCATTGGCGGTCAAATCAGTTCATCGAACGACGTGTCATCGACAGATCGTTTCACCGGCACGCGATGTAATCACATGAAAGAGATTGTCGTCCGTTAGAGGTATATACGCATTAAGCATTTTCCCACCTTTAAACATGTAAGTGGGGTGTCCCATAACTAACACCCTAATAAGTGTAGCGATGGACCTTATAAAAAAAATGTAAACTTCACACCTTTAAAAATGTGTGATTTTTCAAACACGTTTCGTAAAACGTATGACAATGCCTACACCTTTTTATAAAGATGTAAAACTACAATACCCCTTCTCGTCAGGCACGCAGCCAAGGGGATTTCGGGGGGGGGGGGGGGGGGGGGGGGGGGGAGAAGGTTAGGCCTTATGGCCCCCCCCCCCCTCCCGAAATTTTCCATTTTGCTGGGGCCTCCTCTCCTCCCTCCCCCTCATAGAGCACTTTGTCATCGGCGCCCCCCCCCCCCCCCCCCCCCTTTAACCGAAAATCTGGCTACGTGCCTGCTTCTCCTCAAGGTGTAATTACCACAGTACATTTCTTTTTTGGGGTGTACACAGTGGCCCGGGACACATTAATATGACTGAACAAATAAATTACACAAACGAGTCGCCGAAACAGCACGTTGCTTCTTGGCGAGTGTCGAGGCAATATCCTCCGAAAACCGGCTTCAATATTGGCCGGATGTACGGTTTTGCGCCTCGTCCCTACACCCGGCAGGTATGGGAGTACCGATGCAAATAAACGATTTATGTCTAATAGCACTGGCACCACTGATTTCTTAGGAGGCTAGATCGTGGATAGAGGCCTGTATTGCTGGGGTCGAGCGGCACCACCGGCAGTCATCGCTTGACACAACTCAATTTTATTACGTTAGTAAATTGGTCTCTACCATGAAACTTCTATCATGTTTCCGCAAATAACAGTTAATATTGTGGGCAAGAATATTAAACGCGTTAGAATACCAATCTTGTTTAACTAAATGTTGTGTGGTTGAGGGTCCAGGGCTACTTTGTTGGGCGTTAACTGTTATGTGTTTAATGAGACAAGGGCTACCGAGAGTTATTGTGGAGTCATCCGTGATTTCGGAGTCATCAAAGCTCAGCAAACGATAAGTTAGAATGCCTTTACTGGGGATTTTCGCATCGTTTTGACCGCTTGTACATAGTGCTTCATGGTGAAAGCTTTTTCTTTGAACTCCTGTGAGGGCTTCCGTGACAAACTGAAACTCGGAGCGTGCCGTTCAGTCGCTCGACGTGCCATTTATTTAGCAACCGAAGCAAGCGACGTCGGTAAAGTCAATTGTGCTCCGGCCAATTTGTTTTTTAATCGATGTTCAAACGCTTGACGAATGTCTATTTGATCTTCAAGAACCCGACATAATCATCGCAGCACGTCATAAAATGCTCGCCCTCGAGCACCGCGTACAAGCTTCCAATTTTTGCATGTTTCTTCCTTAGACTTGCGTGTATTGCCTCATGATGTAAAAGGCCAAAGCAACAAGGACGAAAACGAAGGGAGAACTAGACAGGACGCGGCGTATTGCCTGTCGTCAAGCAATGGCCGCCGGTGAGGCCAGTGACGGGCTCCCAATTCGCGATACAGATTTGCACTGTGAGAGTTCTAATGCATTACACCCGCCGAGTGCTGCACGGAGAACAGGCCCCGAACGAACTTGCCGAATGCACCCAGTGCAGACTGATGCTGTCGCCATAGATGTAGAAAAGTACCGACCTCAAACCGAAACTAGCGCCTTTTTGTTCGACGTAATGGGTGGGAATGCGAGAGTGCAGTCGCTGCCATCGTTTAAACGTTGGTCGCTGCAACGAGGAACTTACATTTGCGATGACTTCCACTTAAGCAACTCGGCAGTCAGAGATATCTACAGACGGCGTAAGTTTCCGAAACCAGTTGACTACAAAACAGCATACGCTTGAGGAAATTGATGGCACTGTACGCGCAAGAGCTTGCTTCGTTTTAAGCATAATATTATGAATGAATAACTGAAAGGATACGGCTTAAATCTAGTTCTTTGGAACAGCTAGCAATACGTTTCGTAAGACTTTTTATTTCCCTGGCATTGAGAACGAGAGCTTTCTCAAAACAAAATATGACGGGGCGAGATAGCTGCCGTTCAAATATGACTTTGCTTGAGTCTCGGGCAACGTCTCCATGTTTAGCCTTCCCGGACGCTGAGTGAATCTGTCGCAGGTTTTTGCTGTGGGAGCTTTGTCGAAAAATGTTGCACTTTTCACCCATACACAAATGATGCTAGATCTCGCGGCCCCTGTGGTTGTCCTGGGCCTTTCATTACACACTGGTAGGTTTCAGCGTCTGTACGGCTACAAAACGACTCAAATTTCGCAAATAAAAGACGGGCCGTCGATTCCTTTCTTCGTGAAATATCAGAGGCTTACAATTCAAGCTCGCGTTTGAGTTTCTGGCCCGCGGGACGCGATTTCGAGCAGAAAACCAACTTTTTCTTTCAGTTCCGCTGTGCGAATGCCTCATCGTAGCAGACGAACTCTCGTCGTCTGCTCTCGCTCCTCGCCTGGGCGAGGCATGACGGGATTGTCACGCTAGAGAGCCCAAAGACGACGTACAGCGAGCGGCGTGAACGCTCGCCTCCCCGCCCTGTCTCGTGCTCTCGTGCACCGCCTAGGGATCGCGGGGGAGTTTTCGTCAAAAGTTGCGAAGTTGAGCGCGCGCAGGAAGGAGGAAACTTTGCGGAGTTCTTTTGGTCACCCCCCCGCTACGTCAAAAAGCGAAGAATGTTTTGCTCCACGAGTTTAGCTACCCTGGACTATACCTTTCTCGACAACGGAGATCACCCATGCTGTGCTTACCCTCACGAGAAACACGGCCCCTGGTAAAGATGGAATCCAGAAGCGCCTCCTTCGCAACCTCGATCCTGACTCCCTCGAAGACCTCACCACGTACTTGAACCAGATCTGGGAAACCCACAAACTCCCGGAAGACTGGAAACATGCTGAGCTCGTTCTAATCCCAATGTCCGGCAAACCACCCAGCCTGAACAACCTACAGCCTATCCCTCTTACATCATGTCTCGGGAAACTGTTCGAGCACGCTGTGCTTAACCGTCTACAGCCCTTCCTCGAAGACACAGAAGCCTTCCCACACACCATGTTTTGATTCAAAGCCCACCTGTCCGCTCAAAACGTGCTTCTACAACTCAAAGAAAACCTCCCAGATAATATATCCTCCTGCAGCACCCAAGCTCACCTCGCTCTAGACATTAAAGGGGCTTTCGATAACGTCAGCCACACCCTGATTCTCCAGGACCTAGCCCCCACATACTGCGGAGAGGAGACTTACAACTACATATGTAACTTCCTTCGCAACCGCACAGCGACCATTGGCATAGATTACATCCGAACGGACCCTTTACCCGTCCCCAACAAGGGCACCCCACAGGGCTCCGTTCTCTCCCCCACACTTTTCAATCTGGCCATGCGCAAGCTGCCCGAACCGTTGGAGGAAATCCCGCACATCAGACACTCACTATACACAGATGATCTCACCATTTGGACCACCTCGGGCTCAAAGGGCACCAAACAAGACGCACTAGAAACCGCGGTAGGCACCGTCTAACGATATCTTACTTCAGGCAACTTGCAATGCTCGGCCGAGAAATCAGAGCTACTCCTCCTGCATCGCCGAAACAAGCGGCATCCCGACCAGAATAGCAAAATCGAACTCTACCTCTATGGCAGCATCCCCATCCCGACGGTGCCAAGGCTCCGGGTACTTGGCCTCCATCTGTAGGCAGACAGACGGTAGGGCAAACTACACCATACAAACCCTTCAAAAAACAGTCACCCAAATCATGCGCATGGTGGGACGCATCACAAACCGCAAACACGGGCTCAAGGAGACCGACGTGATCCAGGTCACCCAGGCTCTCATCACCAGCCGTATCCCCTATTCCACCCCATACTTCAACCTAAACCTAGGTGAGGAGAACAGAATAAATATCCTTATCCACAAAGCCTTCAAGATTGCTCTGGGCTTACCACTTTACGCTGATACAGATAAGCTCCTAGCCATGGGCGTACATAACACCCTTCAAGAGCTCATACCAGCACACCTAGCCAGCCAGCAAGAACGGCTGGCCCTCACCCCCACCGGCCGCACAGTCCTCCAGAACTTACATTTCCCGGTACCCAGCTCGGTGCGGAACACGGTTCGCCTACCAACGATTATACGAGACCACATTCAAGTGGCCCCGATCCCCAAGAACATGCATCCCATCCTTCAATCCGGCCGCCGCATTGCCCGAGCTCGGGCCCTCCATCATAAATATGTATGCCGACGACACAAACGTTTTCTTTCCTGGTGTGACAAAAAAAGGTATAGAGACACTAGCTAATGAATATCTGTTGAAGCTATCCAAGTGGTTAGAACGCAATCGCTTATATTTAAATACAAATAAAACAAAGTAAGTAATTTTTAGGCCGGTAAATAAACGAGATGACAGCACTGTCCACATAACATTTGAAGGCACGGTACTAGAGCAAGTGACAAATCAAAAGTATTTGGGTGTATGGTTCAGTGAGGACCTTTCATGGACAACACATATCAATACACTCAAGGCTGACTTATCTCGAGTGACTGGGTGTATTTTTAAATTGCAACATTTACTGCCTACTAGGCTTAAACAAATCTTGTACTACTCACTTTTTTACTCCAAAATGAGCTATGGCATTATGTTCTGGGGTACAGCCACTGATACAAACTACAATAAGTTAATCCTACTACAGAAAAAAATTTTATGTATAATTGAAAATTATAAAGGGGATAGAAGGGATCTACGCACACAACCACTATTTATTAAATATAATATGCTGAAGGCAGACCAGATCTATTATTTCAAACTCTTCCAATGGATACAGGTAAACAAACTTCACACCGCACCAACAAATAGTTTGAATCCATACTCATTACGAGATCCAAAGCTAAAGATGCCAGCCATAAGGACGAACTACGGTCGGCAAACCTTAACTTATCAGATAACTAGAACTTTAAACAGAATAGATATAGACTTGAATTTTGATCAAGCGTTATATACTTTCAAAAAACATTGCAGAAAGTTGCTGGTGTTAAATGACATTACATATTCAATTGTATAATGTGCTCTCCGGTTTAGGACTTGTCCAACATATAGTTTGCTCGAACAAATGTCCTTTTTGTAAACTGTTCATTTTGTTCTTTTTGTTGTTGATAGAACAGTTTTTTTTTTTAAAGTAATACCTACAGAGTTTGATCGTAAAGATTTTGTGCATTTTGGTGAAAACTCGTAACAGTGGCGTGACTGATGTTCTGTATGTCTAGTGTTGCTTTTTATTTGTTCCATAGTTGTTCCTGAGCAATTTCATATTTGTTCCGCAGTTGTTTTATATTTGTTCAATCGTTTCTTATTTAGTAAACTGTATATATTGTGCTGCTGAACTGTAAGGGCGGGGGGGGGGGGGGGAGCAGAGGCTCTGTCAGGCACCATGCCTTTATCTCTGTCCCCCTACGCGGAAAAGATCCGCAAACAAATAAAGGAAAAAAGATATAGCAGCAAGGCCGACACCCGTTTTATTGACGCTGCCATGTACTCGGATCAACCAGCGGCTGCAATCAGCGTGATCGACCACGACCTAAAGACGGTAGTTACGGCCTCCATCCGCACTATCAATCCAGTGGAGGCAGAAGAGACGGCCATCGCCCTGGCAATCGCCTGCGGCAAGGAATACCTCAATATCCTCTCCAATTCGCAAACCGCCCTGCGACGATTCCGAGCAGGCAGGATCTCACCATGCGCTCTGCCCATCTTAACGGACCTCAAAACCCCGCTTCCAGAAACGAAGCTCATCGGGACTCCTGGCCATGAATCTGTAGATGGAAATCGGCCAGCCCATGCCGTCGCCCGAGCCTGTACACCGGGTGCCACAAACAGAGGACCACAACACAATTCTTGAATTTATTCCCGTACCCAACCAATACTCTGAAATCCTCATTCATCAACGAGGCGAGAGATTTAGATACCCCCCTCCACATCGGAGCCTAACGCGGGAAGAAGCCGTGATCTGGAGCCAACTCCAATCCCACACCTACAGACACCTCGCCCTCCCTCACAAGTTTTATCCCACCATGCACCCTGCTAGCTGCGCACATTGCTCAGAGTACGCCTCCTTACACCACGTCACGTGGGCCTGCAAATCCCACCCGTCCCTTCCCCCTTCTCCTCCCCTTCCCCGGAGACTTGGGAAGCTGCGTTGCTCAGCTCGCACCCGGACGACCAGCGTAGTCTGGTTGAGCGGGCCAAGGCAGCAGCGGCCAGCACTGGAGCCCTGGACTAGGGGCCCCACCCATCTTCGGATATTTCCATATTCAAATAAAAGTTTACATCATCATCATCCACGGGCCCTTTTGTAAACAGCCCCAGCTGCGCCTCGGAGGGGCGGCTTCTGGTCACTCGACACCGCGTTCTCTCTTTCCCCTTCTCGCGCGTTTGAATTCCCCGCAACGTTTGATGCTGAAGTGAAGTCTTTTTCCAGAGTTGAAAAAGATCGAAAGTTTCGTGTCTTTCTCTCTCTGGAACAGTGGCTGGCTGATTCCCACTCTCTCTGGAACAGTGGCTGGCTGATTCCCAAACACCGTGTGCAATGAAGTTAGCCGGCAGGTAGTATTGTCTAAACACCTCCCACTCCACCGAGAGCTGGTGAAAATGTTCCCGGCGCTGCGGTGACAAAGGAAGTTGGTGTGCGACAATGAGTCCCACGATATGCAGGATGCGCAGCAACTTCAGCTGTCGGACGACGTCATCTTCAGCTGTTTTAATGTTGGGGCAAAAACCCCAGTAAACGTTGATGGTGATTCTTTTCTTACTGAGGCGCCGCGGACTCCCGATGGCTTCGTTGATGATGCTCTGTAAATAACTTTATGTACAAGGAACGGAAAAATCTAGCAGGTTTTCCGAGCTAAGAAGTGAACTTTCTCGGCACGAGCTCCCGACAGAAATACTGTTGCTAAGACAACTTAATCCTTAAATAGCCCGGCATTCGCGCAGCGTTTTCGTCAAGGAAAAATAAACGCATTGAGAACAAAGCTTTCTGCTGACATCGTTTTCCTCTGACGCTATTCGTTATCTCTGACATCACTTTGTCTTTGCTCGTCTCATTCGTCCATTCTGAAGTCAGGTCTCAAGTTAGGCTCCTTGTCCTTGTCGCGTTTCAACATGACGTCACGGCACATTGTCATCATGATAGACCATGATGTTTCATGACGCACGACACGTGACACGGCGTCGTCACGGGAGAGCTCATAGTTCCACGTAACGCAAACTCACTTGACCACGTACGTCATGTTATTTGACACCGCGATGTGGCATCGTAGCTTGACCTCAAGTGGTCACGTCAGGTGACATGACGTGATACCGTGACGTCACGTGATTTCAATTGACAGCAATACATGGCATCGTGACGTGGTAACGCGATGTCAGGTGTTTAAGTTGTCAGGTGACCTGACAACTTGACGTCCCGTCACGAGACGCGAGGTGACACAATTATGTGATTTCGTCACGTCACGTAATAACAGGATGTCACGTCGCACCATACTGTCGCACGGCGCCGTAGTGTCAGAACACGTTGTGACGCCATTTATTCACTGAGCCCTCGCAATGTGCCCCACATTGAAATCATTAATTGGTCCACTATAAGAAGGGTGTGAAGAGACCCAATTAAAATGCTATGCAGTTAGAACGCCTTTGGAAAAAGCAAAAGAGACAATGGTTTTCTTTTCTGTTTGTTTGTTTTATGCCTTACCTGAAAAAGGCCTCATATACGACAAAACAGTGAAGTGAGTTTGGCACGCTGCTGCAACCTTTATAAATGCATGGCCTGGTAGGCGGCCTTCACAGACCACGATGCGCGAATTAGTCATCTCGAAAAGCGCGGAAACCATGCATAATGTAGGAGTTTTCAGCACTTCTGAGTGCTAAAAACTCTTACATGTTTACACCTTGGCAACATAGAAACTCCACCGAGCGGGGATCACATGACCTTTCTTTGGTAGAACATAACGTGCGAAATGTTTGGTGGCGCGCAATGCTCTCCTCGGCCCATTACGTTTGTGGGGAGCTACCTGCTTGCCCAAGAGAGGTTCACATAAAAAAAAAAATTTAATTGTGCAGTCTCGGGTAAATTTACAGTACAGTAAGAGTGATAACTGCGACATGTCATGGCAAAGTCGTCGGACATCGGCGTCGCGTTTACACCCGTGTGGCAGCGGGGTGCGTGCACAAAAGCGTTTGGAACAAAGCAGGCATCTGTTTTTTTTCGTACGCTTTTGTTTTGTTTCATATTGTTCCGAACGCTTTTGTTTTGTTTTGTTTTTGTTCTGAAGCGCGCGAAAGCGCGTCTCCGTGCACGAGCTTTTGACATTGACAGTGCTACGACGGCATGTTTGTTTTTGTTTGTTTCTCCAGATAGCGCGTGCAGTGGGCTTAAGGCACTACAAAAATTGCAGGAGGACACTTAAGCTTCGCCATTAAGAGTGGAACGCCTCAGGCCACCAAATAAACCCCCGCTCGTTCCCAAGGAGTACGAGCGTCTGTGCGTGGCCTAGTAGGTACACTCTTAGAAAAAAAGGAGTCCAAAGGGAGTCACTGCTTCCACGACTCTCTTTGACACTTCACGACTCTCTTAGAGAGTCAATCTTTCGTGTGACTCTGTATTGACTCTTCCCCTTCTCAACGGGAGTCACAGGTCAGCAGCATTTGCCCTACCGAAAACAAAAGTATGAATGCTGCTTCGTGGCGTCCATCCGGCAACCCAAGCCCCGCCGTTTCCCTATGCACCTCTAGAAAGGGAGTCCGACACCATTTAGTTCAAAGCTTTGTCGACATTTTATTTTCAATAATCGTGCAAAAAAAAAAAAAAAATTAAAAAGGAAAGGAAAAAAATAATGCACAAAGTTTCGTCGACATTCATTCTTCTCAAGAATAATTGTAAAAAAAAAAAAACAAAAAAAAAAAAACGTATGTTTATTTTTTGCATCGAACCTGGGTTCGCTCCGTAAGAAGCGGGCACCTTTCCACATAGCTACACCTGCGAGTACTCGTTTTGAGAATTCGTTTTATACGAGATTCAACAAGTTTCGCGTCGTGCACATTATTCGAAACCGAATCCTGCGTCTGCATTTTACATATTTCTAGAACTGTCGTGGGGTGCGTCTCTGGGAGCAAGTGAAGGTGCAGCAGCTTATTCAAGACTATACTCCGTTTCATACGTAGCATGCAACGCAGTCAAAGCTAGCGCACCGGTTTGCATCGCCGACCGTGTCCACATTCACCCCATAAAATAGTGCGTCCCCTGCGAAAACACTTATAAAAAGTAGAAAAATAAACCTCCTTGGATCTAAAAACTGATAGTGGTGTTATGATTTCGACGGAGCACAATTTTTTTCAATAAAAAGGAAAAGATAATGTAAGATACTTTAAATTGTTTTCGTTTTCGTCCGTGCGGCAGCAGCTGCGGGTTTTCGGGTTGTGTGGCACTGGCTGGTTTTGAGAAGATGGCGTCTTACGCAACAAGCTCAAGTACCTCTCCTGCTCGGATATTTTCAAAGATTCGTTGTGCGCAGACCTTGAAAGAGTGCAAGCAGGTGATCGCCAACGTGTACGCGAGTACAAGAACGCGTTTCCCGGAGAAGTCGGTCGTGAAGTCCTGGAGACGGTCAGTAACAACACCGGAGTGTGCGCCCGTACTGTCGCGAAGTACAAGGCGCAGTGTCTATCTGGCAAGCTGGCGTCCCCGAAGCGAAGACCTCGCCATGTAGAAGTTTCGAGCACGGGGACTGTCAAGCATGCCGAATTCACACACAACGCCATTCGCCCCAAGGTGCATCGCAAGTACCCCGAAAGGGGGATTTCTACCCTTGACAGCGATTTCCAAATAAGCTGTTCAGGCCACAACTATTGTCGATTAACGTCCTATTATAAATTTTGGGGCAAGGCTGCTATCAGTGAGATTCCTCATTCCACGCTGCACGAAAAAAAAATATAACTCGGTGCTGGAGGCAAATAACACTTGCAAAACGGCAGAGCAGATGGTAGAAATGTGGCCTCTCGGCGACTTACAAATAAATAGCAAGAAGAAAGGAGGAATCGAAATATGCAGTTCGGCAATGCGCACAATCTTGCACAAAAAATGGCTAAAAGAAAAAGAAAAAAAAAAAACTGCGCGTCTAGCGTGTTTTAACCACTGCCGCCGAGACGTCGGTATCGCCAGAGCAGCCCTACACTCTAAGAAAAAATGGAGGAAAAAAGTAGCAACGGCGAGTCTTCCTCCCTTCTACTGACGCGCCCCCAACCGGACACGAGAAAAGGGGAGGAACGAAACGTTTTTCTCCTTCTCCAGGCAGACGGGAGAAAGCTTTCGCCCTCCCGACTCATCTTCTTTCGGTTTCGTTTTTCGAGCAGGTCGCGCACGTTGTTTAATAAATAGCTGTTGAGTTCATTGAGCTTCAGCGGCAGTGAAGGCCGCCTGTAATTCTGTCTTCTAGTCTAAACGTGCAGAACATTTCGGTTGCAATGACGCTTTTATCACTAATTTTATCAAACGAGCAAACGAAGCCGCTAGAAACAGCGAAGTTGCGGAGCAGTGCCAGCAGTGCCACGTACACTGGGGGATGGCCGTCTCCGGATTGCGGGACTCGCGCGCGCGGCGAACCGACGGAACTATAGTCTCCTACAGTCGCTACAGTAGCGAAACCACGCGGAACTGTGTCGACGTTTTCGACGTTATGGAAACCGCAGGAACTGCGTCCAAGACAGGCAGGTTTTGCTGCCGGCTGCCTGGGTGCCTTCCGCGCTGAGTTCGGTTCTGTTTTCCGATGCCGAGTGCAACCGGCGTTCAACGTGGTTCTGTATTTGTGCGTGTCAGCAACATAGCTGCAACATCGTGATGGCAGTGTTGTGGGTTGTGAACAGAAGACTGGAATTATCGCCGATGTGACCGTGTGTTCGCGTATCAGTGGTGTAGCAACAAGATGAGATCGTAAACTGTCGGGCATTGATGCCGTTGGTCGGGCCGTGATAAGGGGGCGGGGTGTCGCAGGTTGACATTCCGCTTTACATTAAAAAGTTTAATACCACTTGAGGGATTACGTGCAATCGATCAACGTGCGGATGGTCATGTTGGAACGCTGGTTTGAACAGTAGAAGCTCCTATCGCTATCGTACAATGTCCAATATGACTGTCGGAACTGTCTCGTCCCCGAGAGCGATTGCGCTCTGGGGCAAGGACTGAACAGTACGAAATCGTGACGGAAAGTACGTATATTTACAGTATGGAATTTCGGCATTAAAAAACAATAGAAGGTAAAATCGAAAAAAAAAGATGCCCTTTATTTTGCTGTTTAAATATACTACGGTTCCTGGAGAAACTGCCTTCCAAGTGGCGCGCTGGGATGAGCGCTAGACGTTTTTAGGCTCGCCACGGCGTAGCTCCGTACACTGAACACCTGCCGCAAATCGCGGCTTTGACTGCATTCAAGTTGGTCGAAAAGCGATTTCTCAGCATGTGAAGCATCACTTCCAGCTGAGTGAATATCCGCTTTACAGAGATTAATTCAAGACGGCAATTGCAGCTTTGCGCGAACAGCACAAATAGAAAAACCACTAGAAATACAGGCTACGACGTGCCGTGTGGGGAAACAAACTCATGGCTTCGAACCGCATTATGGCGGCTTGATTTATTGGCTTTCAAATAATTACGGCTTGATCGAGCGTTTACTTTTAATAAGAGATTCATCCCTTGAGCCATTTAAAATACTTTCAGAGGTATGACATTGCTGGAAAAAAATCAACATGCTGGGAATATTTTTTATTGCTTAGGGGGTCACCGAAAAGTTCCGTACGTTCAAAACGACCAGTATAAAAGACGGAAATGCAGAGCACGGGTGTAGTGTCCGGGTTAGTGTGGTATTCCGCTGTATTGATATCTGTGTGTGTGCCGTGTATGTGCTCAATGTATGTTCACCTAATGCTTGTAATAAGTGTAATGTGTGTGTATAGTAGAGGATCCCCAAGCGCAGGAGAGGGAACTGAAGCGCAGTAGTGGCCTGAAAAGAATAAATTATTTTTTGTAGAACATGAATTGGGCGGTACTTAGCGCCACCTAGCCTAGCTGCTTGCAATTACTCTGCTTGACCCCGCCATCTGGTGGCTAGCGATTTAACCTTTCACGCTACGCGATAAACAGCGGCTTCGAGTTTGTTCTTTCGAGAGCGGCTTTTGGTTTCGCGGATTGAGTTTGCCCTTCTCTGTGATGTGCGGTTGACGAAGGAATTGTGACTCGAGGAACACCAAAGGTAAGACTCAAAGTGCGCGAACTGGGTATCGGTTGTCTCCGTTTAACATCGCAGTGCTGTCGACGAGAAAACTGAGTAACTGCTTTCGAAACGCAAGTTTCTGTACCTGTGGGGGGAATCTGGCTTCGGAAATAAACACAGTTTGCGGAAAGCTCGTGTGACGCTTTTATTTGCTGCTGCTCTCGTCCCGTACAAGAGACGTAGCGTCCTGGTTAAACCTTATTGGGCTCGATTTGCTCGATTCGGGGCCGCCATATTGAGATGCAAGCGACGGAGGAACGTTGCTCCCCTGCTTCAGGGACGAACGTTTCTCCCTTTCTAAAGGAACATAGGTTACAAGACCGTTCCTCCCCTAAGGGAGGACTATCCATACCCTTTTTTCTAAGAGTGTACCACTCGTCCACGAAACGCGCCCAGGAACACATTCTTTTTTCTGTATTTTCATGCGCACCACTTCAGTACCTTTGACAGCTATGCACACTATGTATGAAAATGAGTATAAGTGCCCATTTTGAGGACCACACTACCACACTGCGAGTTGAATCAACGCCGAAGGCTCGCGTCTCGCAGCGCCGCCTGTTGAATAACCATTCGAAGAGTTTGCACACTGTGAAGGTAAGAGCGCTCACACCGAAGAGCTCTCTTTACAACGACTACACACACACACAGAGCTCACACACAATTGAAGGGGGGCCACTGAGGTTTTAAGAGCCACTGATCGTAGCAATCGCATTCCAAAGACGCCTCGTTGCCGTAGATTGTTTTTCACTAGCTAGGTCCTGCAGGGATGAGGCCAAGGCCAAGGCTGGGGGATTCATCGCCGGAAACGCAAAGGAACCAAGCAAACGACGTGAGGCTCGCGGAAGCGGTTCGTGGGAGCCGACGACGTCCAAGCCATGATCCAAGCAGCCCTAGTAGCAGCCTTGCTTCCGAGAAGACTGTATATTCTTTCCGGCGGGCACACAATAGGTGGCATTCACTTGACGTCACTCGCTAGGTGCGCTGGCATCGGCCACCACGGTCGCCATCTTCGAGGTCACTTTCTATCTCACGTAGGTGTCGGGTGCCGTCTGGCCGGATCTTTCAGCATGGGTTAGCAGCATTTTACAACTTTACAGGGTCTTTCTGGCCGAAACTACGGGTTATTCTTAGACTTTGGTGCTTTTGAAGCGCCGTAGGAATATTTTTTCTGTGTATTTTAGTTCGTTTCTGTCGCTATCGGACTTTTCCACAGCGGCGGTGTTGCTCCATGCAGCGCTCCGTGTCGCGCGCCGTGCCCTCGGCGGTAGCCCTTTCGCAAGAACTGTGATTTTTCTACTTTGGAGCTTTTGTAGCACGGTGTGATTACTCTTTGTTTTGTTTTGCTAGTTTCCTTATTGTTTTTTCTCTAGCGGATTGTCTGCACTACGGCCGTGTAACCGTGTTGCTCCATCGCCGCCGTGTCGTACGTCGTGCCTTCGGTGTTTGTTCCCGTGTAAAAACATACCGTGCGGCTCACCGAGTTCGCAGCTAATGGAAAATGCGCCGCATTTTTCATTAGCCCAAACGATTTGAAAACCGCATGCAAACGATTTGGCGATCGACTAGACAAGCGACGGCGACCCGCTTCGCTGTTGTTTGGTGACGCGCGACGAGGCAAACCGCATGAAAGCGACGGAAGCAAACGACCAAGGCGATGAGCGCTAAATTTTCTAGAAATCCAAAAACCGAGCTACGCGACGAGCGACAGTGAAGGGTGAACCGCATCTAAGCGAGCGATGGCGACAGCGAAGAGAGTCGGCGACGAGCGACGGATATTTCTCACGGTCGCTCGTCGCGTCGTTCGGATTTTAGATTTCTAGAAATCGTCGCTCATCGTCTTGGTCGCTCGCTCCCGTCGCTTTTATATGGTTAGCCTCGTCGCGCGAGTGACCGAGCGACGGCGAAGCGGATCGTCGTCGCTTGTCTCGTCGCCGTCGCTCGTCTCGTCTCGTCGCTCGCTAAATTGTTTACTTGCAGTTCAGCCTTTACTCACGGTACTCGGCGGCAACAAGTGAATTAAAACTGCCCACCCCCGAGATAAACTGTTTTCTATGTTTAGTTCCACGTAGCTTCTTCAACGATATGAAATTAGCACACACTACCAACAGACGACCGCGTACCCAAGCCAGTCAAATGTCAAACCGCGACCTCGAAGATGGCGGATCGACGGTGGCGCTCCCCGGCAAAATCGAACCTGCACGCCCAGTGAATACCACCTATACTCCGACAGCATGCTTGCGGCTGATGTGGATTGCAGGAGGTGGCTATCAGGACGACCAATGCACAGAAAATAGGTTGAGCACAACCAAGCACAACACAGCACGCAACGATTGTCGCCGCCATGTTGAAATAAAACTAAGCTGAGGCAGGCCAATCTACAGTTTAGTATACGACGAAGCTGAGACAGGCCAAGGTTCAGTTTAGTACACAACCAACCTACTTCATTACAAAGAATTAGATAAATGTTTAAACAAATTTGTTTACGTTTAAAAGTTCTAATGTATGTCAATTAAAACAGAAACATTCACGTTGCGTCAAATGAGTTTCGTCGCAACCAGCGAACGTCGCCGCGTCGGCCGCGACGCCATCGCCAGCGTAACCAAAATCAAAAACAAAGCAAGCTGCAAACTTTCGGGCGGTTTCAGGCCTTTAGTGCCTTTAGTGCCTTTGAAGAACGTTCTCCGAAAAACAAATAGTGTCTCAGATGTCGCCGTGTCCATGGACCGAGCTGTGGGTTTTGTGTCTACTTGGTGAGTACTCGCCTATTCGCTTGACTTTTTCAGTGCTTTCTTTTCGGAGCGTTTGTGAAGTGTCCTTGTGTGTGCGTGCAGGAAGCGTGAAGGCGAACGCGGCGAACGTGTGGGGCCCATTGTCACACACGTGCTTTGCGCATGGGATGACCTTCGAGCTTTTCCCGAGGAAGTCCCGCAACCGACCTGTCACCACGGCCTGTCACTGAGCGAGCAGTCAGATTGCAAAATGCACACAGAGGCGAAGGTCCCACCGAAGCCGGAGGGGGGGGGGGGGACGGGACTTCGTAAGTGTATCGGGAGCTTTATCTCGTGGGTCGGTGGACAAGGCGAGTTCTACAAATCGGGTGGCGCCTTGGTACGGCTGTGGTACCACCTAACTAGGCGGTGTGTTTCGCGGAACCCATGACTGCTATGGTACCCATTATGTGCTGGCGCTCGTATTTGCACCCCGTTTGCTTTCACTGCGGGTGTTCGAAATCAGGTTCGTTTCTCTGCATTGTTGATGTTGCTTTCGAAGGGTTCTTTTTTGACTAGGGCATGAACTTTTTATACAAAATGCTGTATATGTTGCAGTTATTTGGTAGCCCTCTGGCTGTAGTGTATTGTGAAGGTTGTGGGAAAAAACGCGCATTGAGTAATTACAAAAAGATATACCGGGTGTTTTTGCGAAGACTTTCAAAAATCCTAAAAATTAGGGCGATTGAAAAAAGAAGAAACTCTCTTCGGGAACAAACTACCAGCCAATTAGAAAGTTGCTGAACATTATCGAAAACCACTAAATCAGTCATTTTCAAAAAGACTTTAAGCGCTTGAGAAGAGTAGTAGCGCACTAAAATTACCACTCGTGGAGCAGGTACAAGACTGGGGCTAGATAAGAGGCGGAAAAATCGCGCGGGCGCCTTACCGCAAACGCTAGCCTTGTACTACCTGCTCCACGAGTGGCAACTTCAGTGCGCTACTACTCGTCTCACGCGCTCAAAGGCTTTCTGAAAATGACTGATTTAGTGGTTTTCGATAACGCTCAGCAACTTTCTAATTGGAACCATATGTCTATTTCCCCTAATTAAAAAGTTAATTAACAAGTTTTAATTAATTATCTGGCTAATTAGTAGGTTTTTGGCAATTCCTGACGTCCGCCGTGGCTGGTAGTTTGTTCCCGAAGAGAGTTTCTTCTTTTCTCAATCGCCCTAATTTTTAGGATTTTTGAAAGTCTTCGCAAAAACACCCGGTTTATATCTAATGTTGTGTCGAGTACCGTCCGACGGCACTCTTGCAGAACATTCACGTTTCTTGCAGTGGCACTCCACTCACATCTTCAAGTGCCGTCCGAATGTATTATGTAAAGCGAATTGTCACAACGAGTTTTTCGAAGTTGTAGCGTAGCTTATTGGAAATTATAGCATAGCTCGCCTCATAGGCAGCGAACCCGGATTCGATCCACAGTGTAGGCTTACTTTTAAAAATCTTTTTCTCAAACATTTTGTTTTGTTGAGGCATTTGGTGATATTTACGTCATTTCTTTTTATCATTAACACTGGGAAAAAAAAAAAGATGTTGTCGACGAAACTTTGCTTAAAGGGGGCCCTGCAACAACTTTTTGACTGGTTTTTAATTTGCACCGAACTTCAGCGCACTGAACGTAGTAACTTATTCTTTTCTCAAATTTCGCTTTATTTTAAAGGTTATAGGCAATTTAGAATTTCAAAAACAAACAAAAAATAACCTCTTTCATGACGTCGTAGGTCCTGGCTTGAGTGGCCGGGAACTAGAGGAGTAGTGAGCTCATCGAGCGCTCACGGCTGCTGCACTCCGTGCCGACGGCTCGAGAGGGCGCCACTAAAGCATATTCTGGATAGGCTGTATGAGGCGGGTGGCCAGGGCGGCTTGCATTGCATTTGCTGCGCGATTAAGGACTAATTTGGCATAACACTTCATTGGCCACAAACTACAGCAAACACGGTGTAAAGATCAGTTCAGGACGGGAGCCACTTCGCGTTGCCATACCGCCAAACGGCCAAATCGCCAGCCAAGCCCGCGCCGAAAGCCTTCGGAACGCTCGGAACCGGTCGAATCTTCGATCCGGTATATGACCACAGCGTCGCCGCGTACATCCGGGACCTTTCTACGCTCGCTGTTCGTCGGAGCCTCATCCCACAAGCCTTTTCTAGTATGCGCCGTTTTTTCCACCGCTTGGTGGCGGGTTTGTCGACGAGTCTTTTCAAGTTTCCATACTTTATAAACTGCATTTGTTTCTTTTCTGATCTAAATTACCAACCAAAAACTACTTTCATACATAACTGAAACGGTTCGCGACACTTATATTTTGTATTTCGACTAAAAAAAAGCTTTTAGCGGCTCTGACCAGTGGTAAGCCCAGGACCAAAGACGTCACATCGCCCTCCTAAATGGAGGAAGGTTCCGCATCTTCCGGTTAAAATATGACTCAATGATATTTAGTTACTCTCTCCATGCCTGCTGGCTTGCCCGAACCCCAAGAGACGTGGAAACTGCAAAGAAGGTAGGCGCTTAAATATGATTGCAGGGCCCCTTTACCAAAATGGTATGGGCGTCCCTTTCCGGAGGTGCATGGGGGACAGCGGGGCTCGGTATGGGACAGAGGGGTTGGATGCTGCGAGGCGTCATGTGCAACGGGGCCAAGTAGGTTAATAGTTTTGTAATTAGCAGCCGCATACTGTTGCCTCGAGGCGGCATGAATGTATGTGGGGGGTTGGTTAACGAGCTCCCCAGGGATACATGTGCTGTTAGACTTTCTTTCGGACGGCACTTGTAGGCACGGGTGGAGTGCCGTCGGACGGCACTGTAGACAGCCAAAAAAAAACAGAAAATGAGGTGTTTCAAACAACTTTCTTAAAGCGATCATGAACTGATTTTTCAACTACTTCCTCGTCAGCTTTCCTCCTCAGCACATAAGCAGAGTGAGAAACCATGTGGTCGTATTTCACTGAAACCCAACGTTCTGCCAGCAGTCTGAGAGCCGGCATGGACAAAGCCCTACATAAATTTCACACTTCACATTTTTGCAAGTGCTGACAACCATGAAGGGAGCGACGGGACAAGCGATGGCGACCCTTTTTGCTATCGCTCAGCCGCACGATGAGACACACTGCGACGTTTTCTAGTAATTCAAGGACCGAGCAGCGTTACAAGCGACAGTGAGAAATCTCCGTCGCTGTTGCCGATGCTCGTCTCGTTGCTCACTAAATCGCTTACATGCGGTCCAGCCTTAATTGTCTGAAAGCGAGAGACACGTGCCACGAGTGAGTACCGTGCTGCCACTCACTTCCAAGTGCCTCTCATTTCAGGGCTACACTGCCATTTGCTTCCAAGTCCTGCCTGGGCCTCCTGCTCAGGCGCTTTGATGCCACTTACGAAACTAGCACAAACTCGTCAAGGGGTTTTAGGTGGGGTTAGCCATCAGGTGTGTTTGCCGCACCATTCTTTACGGTGCCTCGACAGTCCACAGTCACTTCACAGTAACAAGTTGGGACGCCATGATGACAGCGGCACTTCTGCCTGCTTGTCTTATTCACTAGAGGTTTGAAGACCAACTGCAGACTTTCGGCAGCATGACACTTTCGGTTTTGTAACATCATTGTTGCTTCCTTGGGACAACTCTTAATACATGGGAGGAACAAGATGGCAATTGCACCAGTGGAGAATACGTCCAGGCACTATACCTGTACTAAAACTTGCTTGATCACCTATTTATTTATGATTATCTTTACACTTGCAGCGTTACCTTAGAGGCGGGGTTTCCCGACCAGAAGAAAAATTTGACAGGGCCATAGGCAAGGCCAAGTTCGACTCGCGCTGCTGATCCTGTTGTCCCGGTGCCTCTACAAGGGCGAGGACCTGGTCAATAGGAGTGTGACAGGGCAACCTTCCAGGCGTGACAAAGTATGGCGCCGTGGGAGGGAAGCCCATTACACCTGTTAAAGTGGATGCAACTGCGGGTGCGTGCCTTGCTCCATGTCCGCCTTCCCGGCTCTAAACTATGTAGAAATTGGAAGGTTCAGCATCGTGCATTATATAGGTTTTATAGACCATACGCGAAATAGCTCTTGGGTATCATCATCATGCCGCTCGGAGCGACATGTGGTGGGTTTTGATATCTTGAATGTGCAAATGCCACTATACCTCGTCTCGCCTCAGCATGAACTAACTGCAAAAGCTGTGCAAGAGCAAGCGGGTAGCCTTGGCTGGAGGATGGAACCGCAGTATGTGCGCGTCCACAGGTTTCCAATGTCAACGGCAGAAGCTTCCGAGGGTGTCCCAAGCATGCACCAGCAACTTCGGGAGGATACATGAGCACTGCTATCTTGGAAGCACTTTCCAAGATTAAAAAAAATGAACACAGTTGGCAAAAACTTGAGTCTTAAGGCCCGTTCACACTCTTGCAACCGAGTACGACCGAGAGAGACGAGATCTGTTAAAACTCTTAAAAGTTCTTAGGACGAGGGTACATACTGGGGGCATTCTGGCACCATCTATGCGTTGACCCTGGAAATGCATTTTACAAGAGCGAAGGTTTCGCGGAATTTCCGAGGTCAAACGTGTGTAATACCTGTAGGAAAGGCTTGTTTATAACGTTGACAAAAGTTTTTCGAGCCAAGAAAGAATGGATAATGCGCAAGAGAAATAGTAAATAGGCCGGACCGCCGAATTTACACTGCTACCGAATAGATGGTGCCAGTGTGTCCTCTCGTTGTAAGAGGTTTTAAGGAACCCAATTTTAAGAGGTCGCAAGAGTGTGAACGGGCCTTTAGAGAACCATGCAGTGAACGGAAAACTTAACAGTTCATGCGTTCTTGGCATTTCATCAGGTTGTCGGCAGGCCTCTTCACGATGTATAATCTGTTGATTACTTTGGTATTTGTTGATTTTTCTGGAAACTGGTGACAGCAGGTACGGGCATAGACAGTGGTAATTATATTCGTGCATCTGTACAACTTTTTTTGTTATTTTATTTTAAAGCTTGCTATTTAGTTTTGAACGAACTTCGTGGTTCCCATGGCGAAGTTGAAAACATTATATTGGTATGCTCAAAACCAGTCCAAGGTCAGAACTAATGCCAAGGCATCTAAAAAAAATAATGTGACCAGAAACAATGTCATTTATTATGTTGTCAAGCTAGGCCTCGCAAATATTAGCCAAATCGGGTCCACTAGTACCCACCCATGTAGAAGGGTGTCTTTAGTGCCCAAGCTTGTTGTTTAATTAGACCTTGAACATGGTTCCTTACTATGTAGGACTTGCATTACGAATGCGTTTTCTAGTTAACGGTGGTGTTCCTGTTAACAAACGATTGTATTAGGTAGGTAGAAAATAAGAGTGAAGTGAACTTTAGTCTTTAATGGCAAGTAGGTTCATATGGAATAATTTTTGCTTCAGTGGAGGCTCAAGCATGCACGACACTGAAGGGATTTTCCTTTCAGTCGACGCAGACAAGGGTACCACAAGAGCCAGCGAGGGAAAGAGAACGGGACCTCTTGGTGTCAACGCCTTGCCGCCTGCGTGGCTGTGCCCCGAACCGTGCAGTTTTTGCCGAGGTAAACAATTGGGCCATTTGAAAGTTTTGCGTTTTTGCGGATAAAAAAAAACATGCCTCACTTGCATGCCTTGCTGTAAACAATCCATTGCAGCACTGAAATTTGTGAGTTGCAGATAATGTCACAGGTAGTATAGATAACCTCTACATTCTCGGTGTTCTGTGGACAAAGGGGCTGCCCAAAGATTACACAGCAGGATGGTGCTTCGCTACAGAGCACCAGTGTATGTCGTACCATAGCCTCCTTTATACTGACAAAACCTGGCAGATTGCCACGAGAAGCGGTCGCCGAAATGGAAAAGGTGAAGTGGCATACAACGGAGAAGAGTCTCGCCGTAGCGGACGCGAAACACGAAAAAAGTATGTTTTGGGTCCTCGCCACTGCAAAAGCTGTGTGCTGACGTCCAGGTTCCGCGAGGAATGGCTCTTTAATGCTCTGTGCTACCAAATCCTCACGTTCCAAATCTGTGACCAGGCACTCTATGACTCCGTCGTCGAACTGGCAGGCTTTGTGAGTTTAGAGGTGCTATGGTCATACTCTAATCCACTTTACTCCTTTTTTTTTCAGGGGGAGGGCATCTTTTTGTTGAGAGTTGAGAGGCTGAAAATACAGAATATTACAGTTAAGAGAGCTAGTAAATACAAGTATCTAGGAGTATGGACATGTGTTGGTGCAGAATATCTCAGTGAGCATGAAAAGTATATCATAGGTAAGGGCTACAGAAATGCAGCTGTAATGAAAAATAGAGCACTTTGGAATTACATCAGGTATGAGGTGGTGAGAGAGATTTGGAAAGGGGGTCATGGTGCCTGGCTTGACTTTTGGAAACGCAGTGCTATGCATGAAATCTGAAGTGGATGCAAGACTAGAAATAAAACAGCGCGGAGTAGGTAGGCTGGCTTTGGATGCACATTACAAAACGCCAAACCAGGGCATACAAGGAGACATGGATGGGCGTCTTTTGAGAGCAGGGAAGTGGTGAGCAAGATAGAATTTGAGGATCGGTCGAGGCAAATGAATAGGGACCAATGGGCACGAAAGGTTTTCAGCTATTTATGCGTGAGGAGTATAAACACAAGGTGGAGACAGCGCACTAGGAAATTAAGAGAAAGTTTTTAGGCTATAGTGGAGATACGGAAGAGCAGGTCTCAGTTAAGAAGAAAGTTAAGGCCACAGAAAGAGATTGTTGGCTAGAGGGAATTCAGACAAAGACGGCTCTGGAAAGCTATAGATTAAACAAAACAGTTATTGCCAAAGAAAGCATTTATGACAACTCTACGGGAAGCTTGTTGTTTGAGGCGAGGACGGGTGTTCTGCGAACCAGAACATACAGAGCGAGGTACCAGGAAATGGATACAGTGTGCACTGCTTGTGGAGAAGATGACGAGACGGCTGAGCACTTGATAATATACTGTAAAGGGCTTCACCCTATGCCTACCGAAGACAACATGAATTTAATAAAGTCATTTTGTTTTAGAGACACCGAAGGGAGAGTGGATTTCAAGACTGTAGAGATTACCAAGCAAAGATTAAGTGAGTGGTGGCAGAAAGCGAGAGAAAACTAGGTATTTTCTTATTAACTGATGGCAAGGGGTTTCATAGCCCCACTTTCGTTGCGGTGCGGAGTGAATATAGATTTCACATATAAATATTCTAAGCTTAAATGGTGAAACAAAATGGCTAGTTGGCATAAGCTACCGCCCGATCCAAAGGGCTCAGCCGGATTCATCCATCTATCCATCCGTTGTAAGAGGTTTTAAGGAACCCAGTTTTAAGAGGTCGCAAGAGTGTGAACGGGCCTTTAGAGAACCATGCAGTGAACGGAAAACTTAACAGTTTATGCGTTCTTGGCATTTCATCAGGTTCTCGGCAGGCCTCTTCACGATGTAAATTATGTGCATTACTTTGGTATTTGTTGATTTTTCTGGAAACAGGTGCCAGCAGGTAGGGCATAGACAATGGTAATTATATTCGTGCATCTGTACAACTTTTTTTGTTATTTTATTTTAAAGCTTGCTCTTTAGTTTTGAAAGAACTTCGTGGTTCCCATGGCGAAGTTGCAAACATTATATTGGTGCGCTCAAAACCAGTCCAAGGTCAGAACTAATGCCAAGGCATCTAAAAAAATAATGTGATCAGAAACAATGTTATTTATTATGTTGTCAAGCTAGGCCTCGCAAATGTTAGCCAAATCGGGTCCACTAATGCCCACTCATGTAAGAGGGCGTCTTTAGTGCCCATGCTTGTTGTTTAATTAGACCTTGAACATGATTCCTTACTACGTAGGACTTGCATTACGAATGAGTTTTCTAGTTAACGGCGGTGTTCCTGTTAACAAACCATTGTATTAGGTAGGTAGAAAATAAGAGTGAAGTGAACTTTGGTCTTTAATGGCAAGTAGGTTCATATGGAATCATTTTTGCTTTAGTGGAGGCTCAAGTATGCACGACACAGAAGGGACTTTCCTTTCAGTCGACGGAGACAAGGGTACCACAAGAGCCAGCGAGGGAAAGAGAACGGGACCTCTTGGTGTCAACGCCTTGCCGCCTGCGTGGCTGTGCCCCGAACCGTGCAGCTTTTGCCGAGGTAAACAATTCGGCCTTTTGAAAGTTTTGCGGATAAAAAAAAACATGACTCACTTGCATGCCTTGCTGTAAACAATTCAATGTAGCACTGAAATTTGTGAGTTGCAGATAATGTCACAGGTAGGATAGATAATCTCTACATTCTCAGAGTTCTGTGGACAAAGGGGCTGCCCAAAGATTACACAGCAGGATGGCGCCCCGCTACAGTGCACCAGTTTATTTCGTATCATAGCCTCCTTTATACTGACGAAACCTGGCAGATTGCCACGAGGAACGGTCGCCGAAATGGAAAAGGTGGAGTGGCATACAACGGAGAAGAGCCTCGCTGCAGCGGACGCGAAACACGAAAAGTATGTTTTGGGTCCTCGCCACTGCAAAAGCTGTGTGCTGACGTCCAGGTTCCCCGAGGAATGGCTCTTTAATGCTCTGTGCTACCAAATCCTCACGTTCCAAATCTGTGACCAGGCACTCTATGACTCCGTCGTCGAACTGGCAGGCTTTGTGAGTATAGAGGTGCTATGGTCATACTCTAATCCACTTTACTCCTTTTTTTTTCTTTTTTTTTATCAGTGGGAGAGCATCGTTTTGTTTACATTCTTAAAAAAGAGGGTTAGACTGTTATGATTAAATTGGTGCGGACAACCACTAACAAGCTCCGTTTGCTGTCGTCAGGGCCTACGCTATTCTTATCAATGCCGATCTTCGCAAAAGAAAACAAGATGGGGGAAGGGACAAGAGCAGAGGAAAGCCGTGCCGTTTGCGTGGTAGATGTAACTACTCATGCTGAAGATAAATCAGATGTAACTATGGTTGTTTAAGATAAAAGTGTTTGAAAGGGTGTCTTCGCTATGCCAATCTGTAAACATATTTTTTTTAAAGCTGGAGACCAAGTGAGATAAGTATCATCTGCTGTCTTCTCAACTGGCTATTTCAATTTTTTATTAGGAGTACTTGGCCATGACTTCAAAGCAAACCAAAGACCAGATTCGGGCTCATGTTGGAAGGCGGGTCTTTCCTGCCAAACTTCAGAAACATTTATCTTAGCAAAGATGATAAACAAATTACTATTAGTTTTAGTGTCCTGCCATTTCTGCATGCAAAAGATGCCTATATAGGTACAGCACACGAAAAGTTATAAGAGACTTTGCAGTGCACAGATGCATTATGTACTCTTTTAGAGCGCAGCTCTTAGGGGCCCGTTCCCGGCTTGAGCGGCGTCGCCGTCGGCGTTGGCGTCGCCGTCGCCGTCGGCGTTGGCGTCGCCGTCGCCGTCGGCGTCGGCGTAACCAAGGTCATCCCAAGGTCACGTGACCCCCAAGGTCACGTGACCCCTCCCAAGGTCATCTCAAGGTCACGTGACCCCACGTGACCCCCTGAAGGTCACGTGACCCCTCGAGGTCACGTGACCCTTTCCAAGGTCATCTGAAGGTCACGTGACCCCAAGATGACCCCACGTGACCCTTTGAAGGTCACGTGACCCCCAAGTCACGTGACCCCCGAGGTCACGTGGTCGCCTCCCCAAGGTCACGTGACCCCCAAGGTCACGTGACCCCTTCCAAGGTCATCTCAAGGTCACGTGACCCCACGTGACCCCCAGGTCACGTGACCCCTCTGAGGTCACGTGACCCCTCTGAGGTCACGTGACCCCCCGAGGTCACGTGACCCCTCCAGGTCACGTGACCCCAAGGTCACGTGGGGGTCACCTTTGGGGTCACGTGGCCTTGAGGTCACCCCCAGGTCACGCCTCCCCGAGGTCACGTGACCCCCTCCCCGAAGTCACGTGACACCCCCCCCCGGAGCATATTAAAGAATGAGGGGAGGAGGAGAAGGGGGAGGGGTCTACCCTCCCCTCAGTACCCTTCACTCCTCCTCCTCAAGAGCTGCGCTCCAATTCGGCGTTACAGGGATTTGTAAACGGCTTTCACTTTTTTTTTATTGTTGATGAGTGATGATGGAAATTGTAATAATTACTACCTTGTAGTAGGCCTTGTACATGAAGCATTCCCTCACATGCACACAGATGTTAAAGCAAGCTTTAAGCCCTCTCTAAATTCCATCGTGGCTTGCTTTCGTTACAACTCAAAAGGGAGCACAATAAGACGGGGACGAGAAAGGAAGAAACAAGCACTCACTACCAACTAGTTTATTCAGAAAAAAAGCCTTCCCTTCCTTTCGTCCCTGCCTTAATGTACTCTTTTCTTTCATTGCAGCCACGAAGCACCTTGCCCAGCAAAGAATTTTATAATGCTTTCTTTGACTGTACTAGACGCTCTCAGTAGATAAGCCGCAGTCTTGCCTAGCAACTATATTATGCAGGGTGCTGCAGAACAGGTTCAGCTAGACTTGGTATCCTCCCCTCTTTCCTCAGTAGGGACCGTGCCCCTTGTGCTTCAAGTGCTCTCAGTGCACTCACTGATTTATTATTTACGTTCCCTTTGAGCCTTAAATTGATATTCTTTTAAAAGAAAAAGCAGACAATAGCAGCAGCAGCCTCCCCCGCCCCTCCACTCTCTATCTCTCTCTATGGGAATATTTTAGGTTCCTCCTGATGGCTAAAATAATTTTGAATGCGATAGTCTGCATTTTTATGGTGTCCATCTGTAACCTGATACATCATCAGGGTGTCTACCAACCTGAAATTATCAGGGAAATCGTCAAAAAGTTGGCTTCATCAGGGAAAATGACCACTGAGAGTGGAACGGCGATGCGAAACAAAGCTTGATGGTTGCACATGGGCACGACTATGCTGAATAATGTTTCCGAATTATGATCCTTTGACCCAGAAGTGGTCAGGAAGTTTTGATCAAAATAGTCAAGGGAAATTCTAGAAAAGTCGAGGAATTCGAAATCAGTAATTTGGTAGACACCCTGATGCACTAGTTCCACCGTACGAAATGCTTCACAATCAAGTGAGAATTGGGGAAAGCGAAATATAGAAAGGCAGCAATGGGCGTCTGCCTCACTTGCCTTCACTCTGTTGCATGGACTTTCCATCTATGACACTGCGGGCACTTAACATGTCCTCGACAATTTTACTTTGCTCACCTACAACTTCGTCTGACTTCCAGAACTTATTTCTTATCATTGGCTTCTTTTTTCCCAGGACCCACCCAGTAAAGACTTTCGGGAACCCGGCATTACTTTTCACTGGAAAGCACCCATGGACATCTGGCAGCATGTGCGTTGTCTGCGAGGACCTATGAATCGACATCCTGGACTTTTCAGCAGGAATCTCTCGGGTATTAGCCATGTACTGAGCATAGAAAGGTCAGTATGTGGGGGGAATCGACGAAGCACACTTTTTGTGTTTGAGCACCCTCATGGGTAAAAAAAATACAAAGATTTCGGTAAGAGTTGTGAAAGTTGTGACAGCACTTGGAGCACATTCCTAGAACAGGGAAAAATAATTACCATTATTGGTTACTCTTTTAATGTTTTCCATATGTATTTGGTGAATATTCCAGCTATAATACAAAGGTTTGTGTGTTCCATTGTGTATCTAAACTTCTGTTAGATTTTTTTTTGTGCATCTGTTGATATGAGGATTGAAACCATAGAAGAAGAAACTGCAAAAAGAAAAACAAAGCTTTGAAAAAACAGCAAGTAGGCAAACAAATCTTTTAGGAAACTTGCTGTAACTTTTTTTAATTCTAATTTAATCCTCAACATCAAGCAGGCAAAGCAAGCCTTCACAAAACTTGTCATTGTAATTTATTTTCGTTCTTGTATAATAGTTATACCAGTTTTTGTGTATTAGAATTATTTCTTATGATGTTATTTGTTTAGTGTTTGTGATAAAACCCCTGTGATAAGCCGAAGCAGGCTTTTGAACCAATATGTATCACACTAATTTCTAATAAAGTAATTGTTTTAAATACTTGTGGCTTGTTTTGCAGTGCCTGCATGGTAGGACTCATGAAGTTGCATTTCCACAAATGGCAGTGATATGAGCTGAGAGAAAACAGCTGTCTTTATTGTTAAATTTGAAGATTCCTGCAATTTATTGCCACCCACCTGCCCACTCAAAGCAGGCATAAAGCAACAGAACATGCTCGTTCACACCAGCTCTTGCCAATAGTATAGACATGTGACAAAAAAGATATACAACCTATTGTAAATGATAAGTATAACCAAACTAATAGAAAGTTAAGCTGCCGATTAAAAATTGTTGTGTGCAAATTCCAATGTAACAAAACAATGCTGTCCTGAAAGCTTCTGATGTGTTTCATGATAAATTTTAGAGCAGCATTCAGTTCAGCATCGTTAAGACCATCATCGTTCATTTTTCCATGTTTTATTACAGGAAATTGTAAGATGTCAGTTCTGCATTTCGACGTTTACACACAGATAATTGATGTTCCCGCTTCTTTTAGGTGGAATCGAAGTTTCCATTTCAACTTTATACTTTCCCACAGTTGATGTGACTACACTTATTTTAGAGTAATTCAAGTTGAACCTCGCAGGCGGCAAGAAGTCTCCTAGCGATCACAATGCCTCCCTTTGTTCAACAAACTGATACTTGACTAGGGCTGCTATACTCCAGACAAAGTGAGAGTCAGTACTGACTATCTTTCGGAGAGTCGCTCATACACTCGCATGACTCTTTTGCGATAGGAGTCGGGGGACTCTTCATAAAAGGAGGGTCCTCACAACTCTTGTTACAGAGTCACGAGGATTACCAGGAAGGAGTCGTGTGACTCTTTTTCTCCGTTGGATAAGAGTCGTTAAAGAGTCGCAGTTGACTACGTCACCTGGAGTCGCCCATACACCACCATGACTCTAGTGTGATGAGATTCGCAGGACTCTTCTTTAAATAAGAGTCAAGTGACTCTACAAACTGGAGTCGTGGAGGAGTCAAATCTGTAGCGCGCAAAGGAGTCGTGGCGACTCTCTTTAAAAAAAGAGTCGAGCGACTCTACAAACTGGAGTCGATTCTGCGGCGCGCCAATACCCCCCAAAGAGAGTCATAGCGACTCTTTTTTTTTTTAAGAGTGTAGCGTGTCTGGCTCTCAACCGAAGGGTCGTGGGTCAGAATCCCGCCTCCGCCCAAAAAACTTCACCTTTCTTTCTTTAAGGCAAATGAATTACTTTATAAAGTGAAATACTTTGAAACATGCGGCGGCCTTTCATTCGCATTACATGTCATGTTTGAAACAGTTTCCTTTCACGCGTGACGTCACGTTCAAACAACGCGCACTCCGTACGTGAGCGTTGTTTGAAGTTCCCCCGCAAGTTCATATGGCTGTGACATCATGACCCAATCGACCAATCAGGATTTTCCCATCCTGCCGACGCCGACGCCGGCTTTTCTGGGAAACGAGCTCATAAACTCTATCGCGTTAAAAACGCCACGTTTGGAGTGCGTCTGTACGTATGGTGAAAAGAATGATGCCTCATTCCCACAGCCGGCTTCTTGCCCCGTCCCGGCGCAAGCGCCGTCGGCGCCGTGCCGAAATGGGGGCGGTGCGGGGACGGTGGAGTGCTCGAACCAGCAGCAACAGAACTGCCGGCGGTGGCTGTGCCCCCTTATATTGGGTGGTAGCATGCGCCACATAGCCTAGAAACCTTTCTGCACCTTTTAAATTCTGCGTTGAACTTTTGTATCCTGAAGACTGTATAACCGGTATGACCTATTAACTTCGTGCGCAATTTCTCACTTCCCTCGATCACTACTATCAATTTTGTAACCCCGAATATGTGGCTACTTTGTGCCGGCGTCTATCACCAAATGCAGCGGACGATCGGCGTCAATGGGCGCCGCCAAAACAGTTTTGGTACTTGGAGCTTGCGTTCGGGTCGCCGATAACGATCAGACATCTATAAAAACTTATTTTTGTCTATACTCTTAAAAACGACAACGACAAAATTGTTTGGCTTCTCCAAACCCTTTTGGTTTGGAGAAGGCAAACCAAAAGCTTCTCCTACTCGTCCGTCGTTTTTAGCGCTTTTAACCCCTAAACATGTTCAACCAACTAGCCCAAATCCAAACCCTTCTGCAAAACGCTCTGTGGTGTGTGTCTCTCCTACTCGTCCGTCGTTTTTAGCGCTTTTAACCCCTAGACAACGACAAGACCCACTCCGAGCACGTTTCCCATATATCACGTCTTACGCCACATTTCGACCCCGATGATCGACCACCGCACGTTCTTTCCTTGGCTGTTCTTCCCTATAATCGCATTTACATCTGTCGCAAAGGAACCGATGTGGTCTCACCATTTCGAGCAGCAGCTCAGCGGTAAATCCAAATCTCTGTATGCCACATTGTACAACGCGCCCGTCGTCCCATTCCTTCCCGACAACAGCTTCGTGGCTTCGTTGTCATCCCCCTTTAGGGCACCCTATACGGTCAATCCTCTATCCCGCGGCCGTGCCCATGGTCACCCAACTTTTGAGAACCCGCCAGATTGGGCGAAAGTTGTCTCTTTTGTAATTGGCCACCCCTCGATGGGGCGGGGCGCCGGGGACGTAGAACACTGACGTTCGGTTCATTTCGGACAGCGGAGCGCGTTGCTTCTATGCTCATGCTGCGCAACCTAGAGGCAACTGCGAACTCACAAAACTGCAGAGTGGTACGCACGTCGGAGTATACACCAACTCATGTTTACAAACAAACCGGAGCGCCCCTAGCGGACGCCACCGGCGCCGCGCATGCGCGATGGGGGTGTGGGCAAAAAGCTCGCCGTCGCCCATAAACAAACCATTGAAATGCGATGTTGTCGGCGTCGGTGTGAGTCCCCCTGCTCTTTTTCGCGTTTGAATTGTTGATTCGACGTCTTCCTGGCGATCTCTGACTACTTGAGCGGTGTTAGCGAAATTACCGAGGCTCGTTACACCGCGAAACTTCGTGTGAATAATGTTACATGTGGTGATTCATTCCGCGTGGACGCCGCAGTTTGTACGATAAAACCTGATTCGCATGATGAGATTTCGCTCGCAATTTTCAGTCGCGACGCCGCTCGGGCAGCAAAAGCTTGTACCGTAGCTGAGATAGTCGACGTCGATACTGAAAATCGCAAGTAGAATCGGACTAAGTCAATTAGGCATAGCAAGTCAGTGATGGTCACTTGTTACAATGATCATCTCCTATTATTTACTGTTTACATCGAGCCTACTTACCAACCTTCAAACTTAAGTCTTTTGAGGCCTGCACTTACTTCGTATAGCAAGTACCGGGCCAACATTTAATGTACGGCCGGCGTCGTCTAAGAGAGCAGACGACAAGCAGAAACGTTTGAAAGAGCAGACGACAGTTCGAACGATCAGGCGGCCGTTTGAGCTTGAAGACGCACTGAACGTAGTCCACAGGTTGTCCGCACAACTTGACAGTTTTCTGGCGTTCATGTTGGAACAAAACAAATAAATCTGATGACCACAAGTGTCCGTGAATTCAACCCAAAGTGCTTCCCGCCCAAGCAATCGTTGTCCGACGGCGTCTGCTTTTCCCTTTTCACGGCACATATCCAGATTCTTGGACGAACCGAGCACGTGAAAACTGACCTTCAAACCTTTCTCGACACTTTTGGTACGGCCCCAGTCGCGGCGTTTTGACGAGAAGGCAGGTTTTTGACTGGTTCTTTCAAAACAACGCAGGAATACACGTCTGGCATGGGGACTTCTGCCCACAGCCCCAGACCGGAAGTGCGACCGACGCGCCACCACCGCGCCGTGACGTCACAGAGATGAGTTGGTGTATAGGCGCTCACCCTCACAGCCCCCTTCCCTCTCCGTAGTTTTATCACGTCCTAGTTGCCTCTAGGTGGCGCAGCATGTATCGTAGGCCACGCCACTACGCTGTTCGCATTTTATTCCTACTCGATAGTACACTTGTGAGAAAAGCTGTCCTGTAGTTAGCGAATTTGTTCTTTTCACCTTTTCTCAAAACCGGAGCGATTTTTGCTAATTCCCGTCCGCGGGAATTTGTCCACTATTCAGGGGCTCATAAAAAATACAGCACAAAAAAGTTGAACATGAATATTTATTAAACTTAAGCCGTGTCGTTGAAATGTTATCTCGGCTAGGAGCATGCGTTTGTTGGGAATAGCGAATCACCTTGGGGACAGCGATTCACCCCGATTGGCAAAAAAATATGGCCGCGATTTATGGGGCAGAGATAAGAGTTCAGGCGAAAATGCTATCTGCTCAGATGGCATTTTAGGGAGAGTTCTGTTCTCAACCTCAATACTTGCTCCATTTTTTTTTATGCAGAACGCTATCATTGGCTTTATCTTTGTTCTGCAGGAAGGTTGACGCAGCGGCCTTGTTCATAAGAAGTGAACTCGAGGAAACACGATATTACGAGGACAATGTACAAACGTTTCTATCCACTGTCTATACCATTTTAACCGCTTTTGTTTTGTAGATGTTCTACTCAACTTGCTGAATTGAAATTGATTAGTAATTCTACAAAAAAATGAAAGCCGTTTACAACCGTCCTGTAACGCCGAATTAGAGCGCAGCTCTTGAGGAGGAAGAGGGAAGGGTACAGAGGGTCACGTGTTCTCGGGGGGGGGGGGGGGGGTGGGTTCACGTAATCATGGGGTGGGGGGGGGTCGCGTGACCTGGGGGGGTGGGGTAACGTGACCTCACGGTTACGCCGACGGCGACGGCGACGCCGACGGCGCTCAACACGGAAACGGGCGCCTCAGAGCTGCGCTCTGAAAACACAGATAGAGATTTTGACAGCATATCTAAACCCTTTCTATAAAAAAAACTCGCTAGTTCTAAAAAAACACAATTTTGAACAGTAATTTTCGGTTTCTCTCAATACATTCTCGGCAACAGGCACACGCCAATCGCCTTGCGCACATACGCAGACATTGTAAGTACACACGGCCCGGAACACTCAAGACAAAAAAAAATTTAGCACCGTTGACTGCTCCATCAACATATAGACGCTTTACACACGCGCCAAATTACAGCCGCCATGGCTGACCTTCTCTTGTCTTACCGAGATGCCGAGCAACTAAAACGGTAGTTCACGATCCTCTACAAAGGCCGATGCTTAGAAAAGGACACAGTTGAATCTAATGTGGCGCGTCGATATGGAGCGCATTCGACGAAGCGAAACCACGAAGTGTCTCACGAACAGCTATCCCCGTTATATCGCTGTAAATCACAAGTTGTCGGCCGTACTGCATTCCCTTGACGACCCCTGTACAACATAGGCATCAGATGCAATTTTAAGTCAAATATTCTGCTATGTATTAAGAATCCTCGTAATAAATGTTAAATAGGTCTTCACTTGTGCGTGGTCCACGTTAAAGACCGCAAATCATAAATAACGCAGCGTGGACCAGGTTGCCGTCTACAGCAAGCACAAATAACTCCGAATGGCGCTGTACGAACACATATGTTGTACGGCACTTTTAAAATGGGGCTCGAACCTCATCTGGCATTGAAAAGGTCCACCCTAGTTGTGCAGAGCCACTGAACTCCAAAAGTAGCATTTTATTCATTAATTTATTTTGATGTTCCCAGATAAAATTAAGAAAGCCAGAAACTTAGGACGTATAATGAATTGCGGCTTCGGCTCAAATTTGTGATTTTCGCCTTGAACATCAGGAATAAGAGAACAGAGTTGCCATTTGGCCCGTGCAGAATTTATAATCGACATCCCTGATCTTCATTTCCACAGTTTCGTAGACGTTTTGGTAGGAACTCGAATAGTCTAGTTTGTGCCAGGTAATACCATGGCCCCTGTTTCTGTACGGAACATGACCTTTGAATTTACGCCCATTAAGATTGGAAAAAAGGCAACCAAAAGACGTCATCCACCAGCCACCACTAATTAGCGAATCTGAGCAAAAATGACCCGTTTCGGCTTCTTTCACGACGAGAAACCTGGTTTGGTTGTGGAACACCAGCCCGTCGTAGTCGTGGTAAGTACCTGCGCAAACACAGTGTGGACGAATCAATAACGTTGTCCACGCTAACACTATTCTGCAGGGTGTTCAAATATATTTTACACAGTTAATAAAAATAATCCGTAAAGGCTGCACTACTGCGTTTTGTGCAAGTGAGTTACACGGCCAGGGGCACATAAAGTAGGAGCCTATTCGTTGCGATTACTTGGGGAATTAACCAAAATTTGTGAATTACCTTTTAATTACTAAATATAAACATATGTTTTCAGTCAGAAAGTTGCTGAGTGTCGTAGGAAAACACTAAATCATTCGATTTTAGAAATACTTTAAGCACGTGGGAAGCGCGGGGATGTGCTTCAATTACAACCTAAGGCCCGTTCGCACTCTCGTAACAGAGTACGACCGAGAGAGACGAGAGCGGTTGAAAGCTCTTAATATTTCTTAGGACGAGAGGACACACTGGCACTCTGGCGCCATCTATGCGGTGACCCTGGAACTACATTTCAAAACAGCAAATGTTTTGCGGGATTTCCGAGATCAAATGTGCGTAATACCTATGAGAAAGGCTCGTTTATTACGTTGACATAGTTTTTCGAGCCAAGAAAGAAAGGATAATGCACGAGAGAAAGAGAAAATATGTCATACCACCAAGTTTACACTGCTACCCAATAGATGGCGTCAGTGTGTCCTTTCGTCGTAAGATGTTTCAAGGCACCCAGTTTTAAGAGCTCGCAAGAGTGTGAACGGGCCTTTATGCAACAGGCGCAAGGCTTCCCGGTGTGCAAACGCGGATGAAAAATTTACATCCACAGTTTCCTAAGTTTTTCATTGGAACCCCAAAATTTAAACGTTTACTTTCTACTCGAATTAAATTAACTATACATAGTACGTTAATTTGTTCTCTCTTAAATTACTGTACCCTGATATGGGGCACACCAACAAAAAGTAATCTAAATAAGTTGCATCTATTACAAAAGAAGGCAGTACGTGCAATTTCAGGAACTCCATTTCTTCATCCCACTAAATCACTATTTAAATCCCTAAATGTAAAACCCGTCAGGCTAATGTATGCTTACAAACTTCTGTCAACGTATCACAGGGTTCTTCAGCACAATAATGTTCATTTTATGAAACTAACTAACCTAAAACATCGCATCATCCTACGCAAGCTAGGACAAAATGAGCCCTGGATGATTCGCCCAACGCGTACAAATTACCTAAATCAGACGCCTCATTCCAGACTGTCCACCATGTTAAATAGTTTGTATAGAAAGGGTCGACATTTAGAATCCCTATCACATAGGGCATTAAAAGAACTTACTTTTCTATGCGATTTTTGAATACTGCTGATGTTTTTGTTATGAATATGATGTATTATTTTATGTACGATTTTATCATTGCTTTAATTAGTCGTGTTTCTCACTGGCCTGCGTATTTTTCGTCTATATGTTTGCATCAAATCTAGTATTGTATAAATCAGGCTTTTTGCATTGGTTTGTACTCGTCTCTGTACACTGTTGTGGTTCAAATTTTTAGTTGTTAAATTGTAATATTAACTGTATTAATGAACAAGTCTTCACCAAGAAAGTCGTAAACGTAACAATTTAACAACGTAAACGTTGTTAAATTGTGTTTAAAACTGTCGCAAAGTGCACGGGGGCTGGGACCTTTGTCAAGCTGCTCTTTAGCAGCTTTTTGTCCGAGTCCCTGCTGTCATGTAAAATGTGACAACAAATAATCTTGATTTGATTTGATTTTCACTAATAAAAAAGTTAATCAACAAATTGTTAATTGTCCGACTTATCTATTTATTTATTTATTTATTTAGATACCTTAAGGACCCCCTTGGGGGTATTACATAAGGGGTGAGTACACAGCGTAAAACAAAAGGGTAGAAAACACGCCAAAAATAACTCGCATACAAAGAGCATAAACACACAAACGTAAAAGGCAAACTATATACATATAGATGGTTCGTACAAACCTAAAGTGGGGACTCTAGCAAGCGTTTTTTTAAATTCTATCGGGTCATGAGTGATGACGACGTTCTCGGGAAGATCGTTCCAATCAATGGCAGTGCGTGAAAGAAATGAATTCTGGAAGGTGACGGTTCTTGCCTTGGGGCGCCTTACGACGTGTTGTGTTGTGTCGTTTACCCGCAGTCTTGGGGTTTTTTCAACCATGTGTTATGTCCCGTACGACGAAGCCGGTGTTCTGAAGATATGATGTATGATGACCGGAGGCACTGGCTGTAGTAAAATTTGTGGAAAAGAGATAGCCCAGCAAGTTTACGACGGACAGAAAGGACAGGAAGGTTTGCACGGATTTTAAGATTAGTTACGCTAGAAAAGGAAGAGTAATCTGAGTAGATAGAACGCACTGCACGATTCTGGAGTGATTCGAGGTTATTGATGAGATAGGCCTGGTGCGGGTCCCAGATGGCAGATGCGTACTCCAGTTTAGGACGGACAAGAGATGAGTAAGCAAGTAGCTTTAGATGTGGAGGGGCTAGCTTAAGGTTACGTTCTAAGAAGCCTAGAGCGCGATTAGCAGTGGAGATAATGGGACTGATATGAGTGGCCCAGGAAAGATCCGATGAGAGGTGGACTCCGAGATACTTATAGTAAAGGCTTTTATGCAGAGGTACGTTATTAAGTGGGTAGGAAAACACGGAGGGGTTTCCGCGAAGTGTAAATGACACGAGCTGGCATTTCTGAACGTCAAGAGACATCTGCCGTTCTTCGCACCATGCTTGAATGCATATGAAGTCATCTTGAATGAGTTGGTGGTCCGAAGGGTTAGTTACTTGGTGGTAGATGACGCAATCGTCAGCGAAAATGCGAATATGCGACGTGATTGATACGGGTAGGTCGTTAATGTATATTAGAAATAGAAGTGGTCCAAGGCCCGATCCCTGAGGAGCGCCTGAGGTAGGGTGACCACCTTCCTACCGGCGACATGCGGGACATCCTGACCCGGTGGGGGGGGGGGGGGGGGGGGGTATAAAAGGTGGACGGTATTTTGACGCCTCATTAAAGGTAATTAACCAACACGCACACTCCGAAATCTTGTGCTGTCCAAAAGCGTATTATACACCTGCGAATGGTTTTGCGACAATTAAGCTAAAATAATTTTCACTCAGTGATATATTCCTTGTTTAATTGTATTTGTAAATATTGTATTAAAGGTGTCTAAGTTGAAAACATAAATATCGACTGCAACACACCCGAACGCATGAAAACGAAATAAGAAACAATACATTTTTTTCGGCTTATTGTTTTCTGTCGATAGTTATTCTTATACTAACATGCTCCTACACAAAATTAGAACCTAATGCTGTTGCTTTTTCGATCGTTGTGAGTTGTAGGCTTTTTTTCCTTGTGTGGCCGTCTTCACTAAAAAAAAAAAAAGCATTCCAAAACAACCCTTTTGCACGACACAGTATGGTTTGCAAATAATTACAATAGTTTATTTTTCAACTTTTGGCGAGTGACTTTCACTTGCAATGTTTTGCCATCAAGGCGAGAGGCGCAACGGCGTATGCGCGTCTGTCTTCTGCAAGAATGATGGTCGCTTTCCGCAGTGCTTGTATATAAAATGGCCTACCATCGAGATTCACACGTTTATCAGCGACCTCTGCTCTTCCCCGTGGCCCGTTGTTAGGAAGCATCATAACTTGCGTAATGGATGTTGCGACAATACAAAATGCGGGACATTTTGAGGATTTGGATATTTCTTGCGGGACGCGGGACACGAGCGCTCATTGCGGGACAGTCCCGCGAGTCGCGGGACGCGTGGTCACCCTAGCCTGAGGTGACTTCGGCAATAGAGGATGATGACTGGTTAACGGTAACAAATTATGTCTATGCGTAAGAAAGCTAATGATCCAGTTCAAAATCGCGGGATCTAAGTTAAGTTGAGTAAGCTTGTATATGAGACGTCTGTAAGGGACTTTATCGAAGGCTTTAGCAAAGTCTAGAAGGATGGCGTCAGTTTGAATGTTAGAGTTGAGTTAACATGCAGGTCATGAACGAAAGACGCGAGTTGAGTTTCACAGGAGAAGTTTTTTCGGAAGCCGTGTTGGGAGGAATGGATATAGTTGCTCTCTAACAAGTGATGAATGATTTTGGAGTAGATGATATGTTACATTAGTTTACACGACACGCTTGTTAGGGAGATGGGACGGTAGTTAGAAGGGGAGCACTGGTTTCCGTTTTTGTAGATTGGGACGATCTTCCCCACCTTCCTGTCGTATGGCAGGGAACCAGTAGAAAGTGACTGTGAAAAAAGCTTTGCCAATATTACGCTAGATATATCTTTAGTATTCTTCAACACCTTTACATTTATTTCGTCAATACGCGCTGATGAAGAAATCTTAAGGGGTCGATGATTTTCACAATGCCAGCCGGTTCAAACGTGATCCCAACCATGGATGTAGGAAAGGCAGGAGAAGCCATAGAAAAAATATCATCGCACTCTTGTGTAAACACTGAACAAAAAAACATCATTGAATTTTTCTGCACATTTATCATCAGGAGCCGAAGACTCATCGTCGTTTTTAAGATTTATTACAATATCAGGTTTAGGATTTACAACTCTCCAAACATTTTTTGGGTTGCTCTGCAGCATGCATGGGAGATCAGCATTATAAAATGCTCGTTTTTGTGTTCTGATTGCACTTCTGAATTGTCTGTCGGCACTATAGAACTTATCCCAGTCCGAGTTGCACTCCGTGGTTTTGGCTTCAGGAAAGAGTCTTTTTTTTTTTTTCGTGCTTAAACGTTTCAGGGTGCCATTAAACCATGGAGCAGAAGCGCTTTCGAAAAATGTCACAGTTGGGATGTAACTTTTAGCTAGTTGTTGCATTTTAGATTTGTACATTGTCCAATCGTCGCAAATGGTCCTATGCGCAGTACTCTGGCATATCGTCATTCTAATAAAATGTGAATAAAGGTTGCGTAGACAATTGGAGCGCTTTAGCGCCATAGAGTTACGGTATTTAACTGTGTATTCACGTGCGCCAAATGTTTCAACTCATCGTTTCCATTCAGAAAAGCCGGGTGTGGTCAAGGAACTCGGGATGCTGGAAATCTAAAATAGTTTGCATACAAAAAACGGGAGCCTTCGGCTTCAAATGCATTAGAGGGTTTTAGAATAGCACACGCTAAAGCTTTGCGTACGCAAAGAATAGCGTCGTTCCCACTGCGCATGCGCCGTGCGCCAAACGTTTCACCTTATCGTTTCCAATCAGAAAAGCCGGTTGTGGTCAAGGAACTCGGGATGCTGGAAATCTAAAACAGTTTGCATACAAAAAACGGGAGCCTTCGGCTTCAAATGCATTAGAGGGTTTTAGAATAGCACACGCTAAAGCTTTGCGTACGCAAAGAATAGCGTCGTTGCCACTGCTCATGCGCCGAACGCTACCCACGTTTCGCGATTTGCGCGCGCTATTTTAGCGTGCGCTATTTTTCGGAAATTGCGCGCGTACGCAGAGTCTTTGGGCTTTTCAAGGAGCATTCGTGGAAAAAAGTTGGTTAAAGCCAAGACGAGCACAGTTACAAAAATGGCGGCTCCCAGGACCATTTCTGCGGCCGCTTTGGCGGCGTTGTGACTGCGACGTCGGCGGCATCCCCGTGACTGCGATTTTCAATGCGGGCTGGTATTGCACGCGGTTTGGAAACGATCACCGGCAACTTGTTGCTTGCGACGCGCGAACGTTTCTCGGCGAAAGTCAGCACACGAGACCTCTCTTACCTAGGGGACGCAAGCGGACATGATCGGTCGACGGCTCGCGTCGCATTCTCCTGTTTAACCAAATCTAAATGATAAAAAAAAAAAAAAACTGCTCAGACTTTACTCAACAAGATTAACAATTTAATCAAACGTTTCGTCTCCCGTCCGGGAAATTCCAATTCCAATCAATTCCAACCGCGGCCCCCTCCCCGATGTGTACGCGGACTTTTATTTATTTATTTATTTATTACATGTACCCCACAGCGCCCGTGAAGGCATTATAGTGGGGGAGGGGCAAAAAGAAGAAAAACAAAGGGCGTCACAGAACATTAAGTAAAAGCACTCAGCCTGCAGCAAGGCATAGAACAACATGAAACCAGCCCTGCGAAAATGTAATTATGTTGCTTAATGTTGCTTAAATAGGACTGTTGAAGTTTTTTCCCTCATTCCTGCTTGTAAGTTTCACTGACGATGTTTCCCGGATGGGAGACGAAACGTTTGATTAAATTGTTAATCTTGTTGAGTAAAGTCGGAGCAGTTTTTTTTTTATCATTTAAGTTACAGCATTTCGTGTGTGAAATAAAAATTGGAACTGTATCTTGGTAACGTTGCAAGCGTGAGATGCTTGGACTTTTGCATCGCGGCCAGGTCGCGGCGGAGAAACGCTATTCTAAAACTCTCTTGCATAGTGTGCGCTAACGCAAGCGCTAAATTTAACGCTAGCGTGCGCTAAACTTGCGTACGTTATTCTAAAACTCCATATTAGCTGCGCCGCTCGTACGCCTCGCCATTTACACCCTTTCGCCAAAACGGTTTAGCTTACATTAGCGTACAGATACAGACAGAGACAGACAAAGCCAGACAGAGACAGAGCCAGACCGAGACAGAGCCATACAGAGACAGAGACAGACAGAGAAAGAGACGGACAAAGAACAGGCCGAGACTAAGGTAGAAAGAAAGCTCAACGCTCAGATTTGCTCCCAAAAGAACATTCCTTTTTACTCGTGTGTTCTGCCTGATATAAAGCCTTCGAGGATTCCTAAATTTAAATTCAAGACAAATGCACATAGAAAGCATCAGATAAAAGAAATATAGGGAACACTTTGGCGAGTAAGGTTTGATTCAAATCGTCATAGCAAAACTGGTCAGATTGAAATCACGATATAGATCGTAATTCAAATCACCTTGATTTTTTTTCTCCACACTAGAAGGAAGTAATAATTACTACTCCGACTTTGTTGGATAGTATTATTAACAATCGTGTTTACTGTTGCGGCGTATGTCAGGTGAAACAGTTAGTAAAGTGGTAGTAACGGTCATGGAGGGCCACCAACTGCTGCCGTGACTACCTTCCTACTACCTTCTTTCTGAAAGTGTGCGAGTACTTGTATATTTTTATCAAACCAGGGATGTGAGGTCGCAACTGACCCGACCACCCGCATCTGGTTGTGTTTCTCGAAGAGCGTAATTAGGTTTTCTTTCAGCGAAGCCAGCTCCTGCTCAGATAAGGTGATAACATGCCACTTTTCCCGTCGCCAGTTACCAGTGATGAAAAGAAAACGAGAAAAGTCTCCGAGGCAGGCTATCAGCCGTTACTGCGAGGTGGCTACTCCGTGTGTTCAAATCCCTCGCAATGTAACTTAAACTGACCTAAGTAGCAGTAGAAGAAAGCCCTGGCTCCTCGTGCTCGTGCTCGGTCCTTTTTTTTTTTTTGTGGGTTTATAAATGATTTGCGTCTAGATAAGCCCGGGATTCAGTGCCGTCTTTTCGCCGACGACTGTGTTTTGTTTGCCAAAGAGTCATGCACTTGCGATCAATTATGTTCGGACAGTAGCCTACAATCTGTGTTTTCCTGGTGTCAAGCATGGCAGATGAATTTGAACGTAAAAAAATGCGTGCGAATGAGAGTAACACTAAAGAAGTCTCCAGTTTTGGTTTGCTATTTTATCAACTCAGTACCGTTTGAAATTGTCACTTCTTATAAATATTTGGGCATCACCATCACGTCTACTTTAAGCTGGTCTGTTCACTTAGAGAACATTATCGCAAAAGCGTCTCGTAAACTGTAGAGTCTTCGAAGGACTATGCGGCATTGTACCCCGGAAATTAAGCTTGTTGCGTACACTACTTTGATTCCTCCATTATTGGAATACGCGGACATTTTATGGGATCCGTATTCGCAGTCATTGATTGACAGACTTGAGGGAGTGCAAAAAAGGGCACTCCGATTTATATATAATGCATACGGCAGGCATACGTCTGTGTTATCCCTTTATGCGTTATCCGGATTAACCCAGTTATCGACCAGCAGAAAAGTGAAGCGTCGAAGTTTTTTGTATAAATTAATACAGGATAAGATTGGATTGAAGTTCGAAGATTATCGTGTGTACAATCTCAGTTGAGTCACACGGCAGAAGCATGACAATCTTCTTCGAGAGTTTCATTGTAGAAAATTCATTTTAACTACTCTTTCTTTCTGAGAACTGTCCGAGACTGGAATGGCCTGCCTCACAACACTACAGGCAGTGCCACCTTCGATTCATTTGTCAGCGCCTTAGATGGAGTTTTAAATCCATTTGACTAATTATTTGCCGAGTGTTACCTCTGTTTATTGGAAAGCGTTTGTACTATATCCCTTTTACTTTTTCTCAACTATGTTTTTTGAAGCCATGTATAACTAGAGCTATGCTGTTGATATGTCACATATGAACTCACATGCCTTGGCCCACAAAAGTAGGCCGGCATTATTATTCAAATAATAAATAAATAAATAAATAAATAAATAAATAACTGGGGTTACAACTAAGCACATCGAAATAATGGTTCCCCCTCCTCTACTTGCGCAGAGTAGGCCCTCAGCTTCTGTCTGCTTAGCCCCTTCCCTTTATCCAGCGCTAAGACCGACACGCTTTACACTAGTGCTACTAGAATTCACAACATCGATCCTAACTAAGCCAGTACGGTGCTAGTCGTCACTTGCTGAGGTAATGTTTAAATTTCTAAAGCCTTGTTCCTAATCTGATAAAACGACTCTTCCAAAACTTGCAGCAAGCACCGACTAACGCAACGCTGCAGGCGATGCGAGCGCAGAGCACGAGAGGAATGATGAAAGGGCCGATATTTACCATTAGGGCTCCAGAATTTGGCGTAGGTCAATCTGTACCTGTCGCTTTTTGGACCGACTTGAAATTTACCATACTGCACAATAATTGTTTCTTTATTCTCTTTTGTCAGTTTGATCCTGAGAACTTGATCGCTACTTGGATGGCTCGTGAGGGCATGAATATTGTTGGTCCCTTTAGTGGAATGTAAGAAATACATTCAGGATTAAAACACCAATACATCCTGCAAAGTAAGACTAACTCATAAATGTTTCTTGAAATTGATTATTTTATGATTGAGGTAAGGCGTAAGCTTACCCCTAACATAAGCTGCAGGAATGAGCATCACATTTTAAACCTGAAACCCAGCATATTGATGGTAAAGACTCGCTGACTTTACTGACCTGGCGTCAGTAAAGTGAATAAAGATGCCTGAATTACCATCCGTTTTAAATACAAAATCCTGCAATCGATGCAAAGTCTCGCTGAATTTATTAACTTCACTGGCCTGGCGTTGACTAGAAAGAAGCACAGGTCAAACCAATCTAAAGATAGTGCATTCAAAAGAAGAAAACAAATCTGCGGCTCAAAGGATAGCGATTCACACGTTTCTTTGATTCATGTAACTATAAATATAATTATATTCTCCCATGGCAGTGGGAGCATATAATAGTTCTATAATTATATTTCTATAAGTGTTTGTGCTCATGATCAAGATGAAGGTGCTAGTCAAACACGATATTACTTCTTCCATTTTCTGTTTAATGCAAGGAGTTTGGCTCACACTACAGTGAATACGGTTCAGACCATCGATCGTAAAGAAAATTTGGGGAAGGGGGGAAAGGGAGGAAATGTTCAGATCTCTTCATAACACGTCATGATTTCCTCCTCACGCCGAACGCGACGGGAAGTTGGGGCTTCAGCTCTATTTTTTAGGCATGTGCTGTTGTGGCTGCTTGGCGCATTGATCTGAAATGTAATGTTGACATTTGTAATCCTTGAGGCCCAATGAAGACGATTTAAGTGTTTTGTTTTATTTTTTAAACACAAAACGCCTTTAGTTTTTCTTTAAGCCAGAACGGAACCGAAGCGCCGAGTTGAGAAGACTAACCAGTCAGCGTCAAAGTGGCGCCATCATGGTGTTCGCCATGTTTCTCTGGTTGCTCTATCATCGGTAAATTAATCATAAACAGAAAAAGAAAAACCATGAGCCATTCCACTCTTTGAAGGTGGATGACCATCGGAGCTGTTTAGCACACGACGCAGACGTGACACAGAATATTGAACTAAGGTACGAAGACATTTATGCACGATCTTCATGGGTGGTGCTTGCCACCCGCCGCCACCTCTGACATTGTCGTTGCCGTTCCCGCGTTGCCCTTCGTAGGCGCGTTGCTCTTCGAAAGTCCGGACTATGCACAACTTCCCCATTACAACGAGAGAAGTCAAGTGAAATTGAAAATGGAGAACGGCGACTTGTTTTCTGGACTTTTTATATACATTCGCGTGGACGACTATCGCCGCCCCAAGGAGCCGGAAAAAACTGGACACGCGCGACGGGACCGCCACCCGGCAGAAAGTAGAACCGCGCGGCGAGACCGCCACCCCAGGAGAAGGGATGGAAACGAGGCACGCAAGCGCTCGGAACGACGACAAAGAGAGGGTTCTGCGAGTTTTAATGCGAAAGCATTAACTGTCTCATGGAGCGATCCGACGTCATCAGCTCTGAAACCGCGCCAAACGGCTCTTAAATCCTTTTCGCTAGCTCCCAGCCATGAAACCACGCGCAAAGCTAGCCACGGCACCTTTTACGCTTGGGTCCCATTGGCCGGCGCACGTCGACGAGGCTCCCAATGGCCGGACATGCAGCTTATAGGGTGGCCGGTCCTTGAAACTGACGGTGTGCGTCAGTTTCACCGACCGCCGACACGTTGGCGCGCGTTCCGTGGCTTCTGCTCGTCTCGTCGCCGACGAACATGCCGCCGCCTCAACATCCACATCGTCGGCAGTGCTTCTGCTCGTCTGGACACCGACGAAATGGCGCCGCCTCAGGCATCCACACGACAAAGGGAGCGAAGAGCGTCGGTGCGTGCTTGCGCATTCACAACTCATAAGAAGTGCTTAGCTGTACCTCGAGCTTTTGTGTTGACGCGCATGAAAATTCCACGTAACCCTAGCCATAAACAGCTTCACTGTAAAAAAAGAACTATACTCCACGACAACTTTTCTTGGCAATGCAGTGGAAGGTACAGGCCCGCGTCCCCTCTCCCATTTTCAGTGTGCGTGGGCTCTCCTCCTCTCCCCGGAAATGGAGGAAAAGGAGAGCCTGCGTACACTCAAATTGGGACAGGGGACGCGTGCTTGTACCTTCCAATGCATTGCCAAGAAAAGTTGTCGCCGAGTATAGTGACGGGCGCTTTTTGACGCTGCTCGCGATTGGTCCCATTAGCTCGTATCGCACGCTAGTTCTGGACATAAGCTGAAACGAAGTACAGAAGCACAGACTGAATCAAGATTAATATAGGGCATTGAACGCAATACATGCTTACTACAAGAATAGCTATTCATTTTTTTTCATCGTAATACGATATATTTATATGCTCCCACAGCAGATGGCGACTCATGATAGTTTTAGGATTGTTTGTATTCATGAGCAGAAGGATATGTTCGTCAAGTGAATATAATACTGGGAGCTAAGTGAATGTAATACTGGGAGCTTGTTTACAATCATAAACTTAGGTATATGAAGGCTACATCACCAGTCGTTGCTGTCATCCAACATAGAGTGAGGTGCAACGCCGCTTATAAATTCGACGAACCGACACGAAGTTAAATGTTCACTGCTCAATTTATTGGGCGAACTAACCACGTGGCGTTACCAGGTAACGTGACGCCACTGTGTCACGTGACACCTTAGTTCCTATCAACGTAATGCCCGTTCACGGGAGTTTGGCAGGCTCCTAGGCATTTTATAGTACTTGCTGGTTGCATTATGTAAGAAACAAGTGCTGCTTTCGTATATTTGTACTTGCCTATCCAGAATGAAGCCGAGGCATTTCCAAATCCATCCTCGTATTCTTCATCCGTTTTCTCGAAGAGGTTCTCTTCGTATGTTTCAGATGCGTCCCGACGTTGAATCACCTGGAAGTCGATTGAAGAGTCATCACGAAGCGAAGTTTGCCTCCAGAATCTTATGCTCCTTAGAGTGTACTTTTGGCATTTACGCCTGAAAATACTTGCTTTTCTCTCACCCGATTAGAGAAACACACAAACACTTTCGAGCTGCCTCGCAAAGGCGGTCTTGGCGCTACCCTTGCGGCCCCAAGCCAAGACCGTTAAATGCAAATTACAGGAGGACAATTAAGACCACGTACGTGTAGGAACGCGAAAGCACACGTACCGTCCTTACTCGAGTAACAGCCGCACTGTTTATGAAGAACAAATTAAGGGTTCGCGTTTCTGCGGAGCACACGGATTGCCAATCACCGCGATCGACAGCATGATTCCAGCGGTTTACAGGACAGAGATAACGTCTTCGTGCGAAGATACCATCTGTGAAGATTGCATCTGTATGAAGACTGGTGCTCTCGAACTAGTTATTTGCTGCGATATTTATGCGAAACTCCATGATTGGCTGTACATGTGCTTTGCGAGACACATGCGCGTCTAAACTGTCCGATCCGACGTGCGAACTGCCGGAACCACGTTCGGAGGCGAGGGTTTTCGTCGCACCGGAGCGTCGGACGGGGGCTCCGTTCGGCGCCGGCGTGCGACCAACTTGCCAGATATCGCCGCACCGTTGTCCGATTTTCGGAGGGCCGCAGCCAATGGCAGCACGGATGGCGCGAAGGTCATGTTGTCATGTGACTTTTGGACCGATCGGATGAGGAGGCGCTACGTGGCTCGGGGAAGCGGATGGGGCGGAGCGTCACGCGACGCGAGTCGTGGTTGTGAAGGAAACGGAGGCCATCGAGTTTTTCCGCGCGCACAAAACGAACAGCTGATTTCGCGCGCCAAAGCAAGCCGACCTTCTGGGACCAATCGATGCCGTCGAAACTCGAATATACTCCGTTCCACCTAACGATGAACAGCAGCAGACGCTACGAGCCATTCCAATGTCATGTGAGTGTCACGTGAACTTCGGGAGAGACGCAGCAATGCGCGCGGTACATAGTCACGTGATTTGTAGGCAGTGCTCGCTTCGATGGGATGGCTCCTAAGGTCCGCTCCGGTCCAACGTTGATTAAGTGATGTTGAGCAGAAAAGTAGCCTCACGGAAAATCTTCACACACGCACACTTTAATAGAATGTAATAAAATATGTTTGTTTTAAATTCAGAAAAATCAAGAAGGGCGAGGGAAGTATTTTCGTTTTCTAGGCTAGGTGGCGCGAGCCCGTAATAAATATAGCCATTATCATCCATTCATATATCCGGTAGAGGGATACCCGAAACTGGGCGGAGCTGAAGGGAGCGACGCAACGACGCGTCGGAAACCATGTGTCGCGAACCGTCCTGTGCGGCGATTCGGAGCAGCCATCTTCCCGACAGTTCGCACGCCGGATCGGACAGTTTTGACGCGCATGTGTTTCGCGATTTATTCATAAATAGTGCGGCTATTACTCGAGTAAATACGGTATGCGTAGCGTATTATACAAGATGCGCGCCCCGCTATCCTCCGCAGAGGCTTGACGGACGGGCTCTAAAAACGGCGCACCCACCGCTCTCCAGAGCGGTGCCGCGGCGCGCGGGCCGCAGCCAATCTGTCGCAGTCAATCCGACTTCATGGGATAGCTTTCGTATTAACATAATTTCTTAAGCTGATTCCTGTTTACTAGTAACAAATCAAGCTGCAGGTCAATTTTGCGTCCTGCTGGTCGCAAACCTCTAAGCCCTGCTCCGAGACTACAACGCAGCCGGTGCTCTCGAATGGTGCCTGTTATATCCCCGGCACACAGCAGTCACTCCTCGGGTCACGAGTCTAATTTCCGTGTGTAGTCGTAGCAAGCAACGACTCTTCCTTTACGTGCACTCTAAGAAAATATGGAGGAAAAGGTAGCGACGGCGCACTTTCCTCCCTTCTACTGACGCGCCCCCAAGCGGACCCGAGAAGAAGGGAGGAACGAAACGTTTTTCTCCTTCTCCAGGCGGACGGGAGAAAGCTTCCGCCCTCCCGATTCATCGACATTCGGTTTCGTTTTTCGGGCACGTCGCGCACGCTGTTTAATAAATGTAATTGAGTTAATTGAGCTTCAGCGGCAGCGAAGGCCGCCTGTAATTCCGTCTCCCAGTCCGAACGTGCAGAACATTTCGGTTGCATTGACGTTTTACCACTAATTTTATCAAACGAGCAAACGAAGCCGCTAGAAACAGCGAAGTTCCGGAGCAGTGCCAGCAGCGCTACGAACCCTGGGCTACGTTTGCCATCTCCGGGCTGCGGAAGCCACGCGGAACCATGAGGACTATGCGGAACAATGAGCCCATAGTGGATGTGTCGACGTTGACGACGCTATGGAAATCGCGGAAACTGCGTCCAAGACATTCAGGTTTTGCTGCCGGGTGCCTAGGTGCCTTCTGTGCTGAGTTCGGTTCTGTTTTCTGATGCCGAGTGCCAACCGACAGTCAACGCCATTCTGTATTTCTGCGTGTCAGCAACATATCAGCAACATCGAGATGGCCGTGTTGTGCGTTGTGAACAGAATACTGGAATTATCGCCGATGTGACCCTGTGTTCCCGTATCAGTGGTGTAACAACAAGATCAGATGACGTGAAGTATCGGGCATTCCTCCCCGACGACGATGACGTCTCGTTCCTCCCTTCTTCTCGTGTCCGCTTGGGGGCGCGTCAGTAGAAGGGAGGAAAATGCGCCGTTGCTACCTTTTTTTCTCCATTTTTACTCAGAGTGTACCTCGTGAGGTGGTTCCGATAGTCGCTATTCGCGACTTCAGCAAAACGGACGCCACCAAGCGGGAAAACCAGGAACCAGCCGGACCAGGTCGCCCCGCGCCCCTCCGCGTCTCTGGTGGCTTTCGCGGATGCGTGTTGTCGGCGCGGTGGCGAACAATGTAATTTGACGAAGGTCCGAAAATTTTTTAAAGTTTGCCTGATTGTTCATTAGTCTGGTGAAGCTTCAGTAGATTGTTTCCTTCCATCACGTGTTTGAAAGCCCGCTTACTCCACAAGACACGGTCGCGTGCTTTCGATTTCTTGGATGCGGAGGAATCACGGAAAAACGTTTTGATTTCTTGACTGTCTCGAATCACATTCAAAGTTACGACTACTTGGTGATTGATAAGTGGTCTCTTTATAAGGATGCAGAACAGTGGACTGGGGACGACAGACGGGGTGTTTCACCGGAGGGAATACTAACGTTACAGTCAAGTAAAGGGAAGGTTCGATAGCTGCTTTTCTTGAGTTTGGCTGCGTTCGATTAGCTTCAAGTCTGAGCCACCCACGCCGGTCGGTGCGTTGGCTATTCATCTTGGCTGCTTTTCGCCGAGAAAGCCTCTGGACCACAACGAAGGAGTTGGACTGATTTTGCAATTACTTGATTCCGGAAAACCTGCACGCTGCATACGATTAATGAGGAAATTGTCTGCTTTAAAAAGGTGGGGGACGCGTCTCGCAAAGTTATAAGCTGTCACGGCATTATGACCTATCGCGCCTCCAATATTTATATTATACCCCCTTCGAAGCCACTTGCAATATACGTCTACATTGTTCAGGTTGACCGGCCACAAAAAAATATTCATTTTCTCCGTCCAGGACTCAAAGTGAAGTTCAGTGCAGAGAGGTTCTGCGTAAGTCTCCGATGAAGGTTCTCTTCAGTTTGTCCGAATTCGTCTCCGTGCTACCGGCTACTACCATTTGGCTGAGTTTAAGTAGTATCTCTCTGTCTGTCAAATATAATTTTATTCAGCAGTTCACTTCATAGCTAGTAAACTAAGCTTATATTTAAACCCGAAGAATATACTAATATTAGTTTAGTGAAGCCCATAGTAAGTAATATAATACATTACCAGTATATTCATCAAAACAACTTCTCGATTGCTACTAAGACATGAATTGAAATACGAGTATCAGGTGCTTAGTGGGGCGCCGGCGGGTTAACACGTTCTTTGACTTCAGAAGCGCTTGCTTAAATTTCGTGATTTTCCTGCAGCCTGTGTTGTTGACCGAGCCACAAAAGCTCGATTTTGCGGACAGATAAGTCGCATGGTCGACGCATGTGAGTTAGCTGAAGTTTACTCTCGGTGGAACCATTTTGTAGGCATCGCCGCTTTCCTTAGCTGATTAAAACTGATTAGAGTCTATTGCCGTCTCTCCGGAGCCCATAGTTTCGGTTTTGAATGAAATCTCTGATACGAAAGTTTGATATGAAAAGAACAAAAAAACACGGGGAAAACAAAACTATGCTCTGCAAGTTTATGTGCACCGGCTACGCGTAACTGTCGCATTTTAGATACCTATAAAATTGGGCATTAAAGAAAAGAAAACCTGTTAAATTCAATGCGCCACCCGTTCAGGCGGCCCGGCCGAGCCGACGCGACCTGGACTCAGCCGCCATGTTTGTTTGGTGGTGGCGCCCCCCCATAGGGCGCTGGAGTCGCGAATTGCGGCTGCGGCTTGCGAGGTACTCTGCTTTTTTTCTTGGTTTGCAATTGCACGGTGAAATCAACGTACTATTCTAGTGTGAAGCAACATGTTTTGTTTTACTTTTGTTAAGCTAAACAGCAACAAAAAGAAACACTTGCGATTCCGAAATGGTTGCTCTGCCTCTCTTAATTACATTTTCCTTTTTCGTCAAAATAAAAAGCAACATTGCGCTTTGTCTTGTCTGTGAATACGTAAACCTCAAGTAAGTGGTGACACTTACGGTCCATCCGCCGCCATTCGTCTCCATGTCACAATACACGGTGATGTTTTTATTATCAGGTTTGATATCATATTCACCGCTCTTGGTGTGTCCTTTCATTAGCAACTGGAAACAACTTACTGTTCGGCCACCAGCTGCAAAAAAATAAAGCGTAATGTAACCGTTCCTTATCAACGTTGCAAAACTAGGGACTGTGCTAGAACCCACCAGTAGTGCGGTCAGCGATGCGACACAGGAATCGCTAGTGTCACAAACTGTCACAGTTGAAAGGGAAAAGGCACGAAAGTACAGAATGTCCCCCAAAAAAATATTTAAAGATATTTTTTTTTACCTCGAAAGTAAATTACACGTCCCCGAACGCTCATTCTCAGCCCAAAGGTGGCCCTAGAGGTCCGCACCAGATACCAAAGTTTCAGCCAGAACCAACATCCTATTCAAGATGTATAAGTAATTTTCTAAGGAAAATTGTGTCCGACGGAGCTTTCGAATGCATGGAGCTCTATGTCACCAGAAAAAGAAAGAAGGCGAAAGTGGGCACCAGCTTCATATTGAAATTTTCAGGAAATCACTTATGCCGAGCGCAAGTTCGTCTGATTCTTTTGCAGGCATTATGCTGGCGTCAAAGCGTCTAGCTCTGATTGGCTCTGGTTAATAGTGGGTAGACCACAAAGCAAGCTGTCTTCAGGTCTACCCACTGTTCCTCAATCAGAGCCAATCGAAGCTTCCCGTCCTAACATGACCACAACTTATGCAAAAGAAGCGACGAACTTGAGCTGCGCATAACGTTTGAAGAAGATATCGGTTCGGGCTGAAACTTTGGCATCTGGTGCCGACCTCTAGCGCTACCTTTTGGCAGAAAACGGGCGTTCGGCAATGTGTAGTTCATTATAGCGCTAAAAGCAACCCCGTAATTTATTTATTTTTTTCTTGGGGGGGCCCCCCCCAAAAAAAATTGTTACTTCATTTGTTACTTCCTTGCAGTTACGAAGCTAAAAGAAAAAAGCGAGTCCTAAACTCTGTTTTGCCTAAAGGGCATTCATTTACCTTTTAACTTGGTACATATTTTTCTTGAAACAGATGTCACCGAACGCAGAAATACGGGGAAAAAACATATTTTTCGATCTCTGACGTATTGGGCATAATTGATTCATTGGAGCGTTCGAGCGAAGCGGGTGGCCAACTGGCTGCGGGAAACAGAAAACGAAGCAGGAAAACATATCTGTTTCACCCGTCCAAAGAGACGAGCTGCAGTGAAGGCAATCATCTAGATTTGGGGAATAACCGCAAATATTGAACGCCATACACCTTGCCTCCGGAACTCCTCTCTATTACCTCACCATCAGCTTTCCTACGCCTTGGACCTGGCGTGGCAGGCATCAGACAGCGGCTTATGCAGATCACACGTGTAAGAAGTGTAGTTACTTTTAAGTAAATATTAATTGTATATAGATAACTCTATGCTGTATTCATTTGTAATATAAATTACTACAATATAGCCCTATCAAGCAAAGTAACTTGTCATGTAATTTAGCTATAAAGTAAACGTGATTTGTCACCCCTGCTCACGTGCAATGCTTTTGCGTCCCGCGGGCATTGTGCCGCTCCCACTCGTTCGCCCCGGACACAATGACCGCTATATTCAGCGCCACCAGGCTAAATTCCGCTCACTGCGGTCGCCTTCAGCACTTTTGCTTCCCGGGACAAAAAGAGGCGCTCGGCTGGCCGTTCCCAGCGCTGCGGAGAACCACAATCGAGCTGCCGTGGAAACAGAGCCATCGACGCTCGCGAACGCGGCGACGCACACACTGATCCGCCAGTCTTCCGCTCCGGTATTCATCTGGCCGTCGCTTGAAAGAAACACCTTCTAGGCGGAAAGAGCTCACATTACAGGCTTATTTGCATTTAGAGGGAAAAAAGTCAAAATTACATTGGATATGCAGCAAGTATAGCGAGAATACGATATATCTCAAAAGTATAGGAAAATTTATATCTCGAAGCAAACTGCGCGACACTGTTAGCTCGAACAAGTGATCCCCAAATTTTCTTCTGCCTCGCTCCTAAAATCTAAAGATTATCGTTAAAATTACTAGGACTCCGGTAAATCCTCACTGATGAATCTCACGTAACTGGTAAAGTTTTGTGCCTGACAAAGACCTTTCGAAGTTAAACTTTAAAATGAAATGTCAATCTCTTGTTCGAGCTAACTGTGCCGCCCATTGTACATTACGCCCGATGTGTTGCTACAATTAACCATAGAGCTGCTTATTCAACAACACTGTTCCTTCTACGTGGTTCAATAGAAAAAGTGGTCTCACCTTTGTGCGTATTGCAAGGGTCAAATATCGTGTAGGTTTTTCCATATTCTCTTCTTTCAGTTACTTCCGGAACTTGCTTGGGGCTGCTTTCCGTAAAGACGTTCCCGGCTACAAAGGGGAGGAAAAGGACCGCTACGAACATGTCGCGATTTTTTGTCGGCGGTTCAGAGGTTCGCATAGGTCGTAACCAACGCTATAATATGATTTCTCCCGTCTTATATAGCATGAAAATTTCCCAAGGATAAACAAGATGAACGCATGCAGCATACAACAAAGAATAAAAGAAGAAATTTCAACTTGAAAAAATTCAGTTTAATTGGGTGCATTGTGTTGAAACACAATGGAAAGTTTGAGCAGAGCACTAACGTTGACTATGCTAGACAAGGCAGAGATCCGGGTGCGTGCCAGCTGTGATTTTAAAACGCGTTTCCTCTATACTTCGTTTCAGCTTCGGTCCGAGCGCGGACGATGTTATGAGCCGAAGTGCCAATCAAACAGCGCAAAAGGCGCAGCGTCATGGTGTGCTCTCTGTGCTTGATAGGACAAGCAGGCGGAGGAACGCGCACAGGGAGGCGGTGAATACCGGCTGGTCCTATCACTGCAGAGAGTACGCCATGCCGTTGTGCCTCTTTGGCTGTTTGGTTGGCCCTTCGGCTCATAACATTGGCCGCGCTCGGACGCAAGCTGAAACGAAGTTTAGACATCTTCGGCGCTTATCAACCGGGCGATCAATGCGGAGTCACCAAGCTCTTGACGCAAGCAAAGCGTCTGATATGTTGTACAACAGACCTAGAGCGTATGCTCACAAGGCGTTTCACAGCCCAGCAGGCTCAGATGTGGAAGCGCTGAGAAGGCCATTTTTTTAAAGGCTTTCAGACCGCTTTTTTCTGACGACCGCCATGGTGATTTTTGATGTAGCTAATTTGGGGCAAAATAGCGAATCCCTTAATTTGCCGATTGGAAGTCGCCAGAATTCAAGGGGTTCGTGCCTATAGTGCTACTTTTGTTTCATGGCTGTACTTGTTTATCGTAGCTGCGCTTAAACTCTTTTTTTTTTGTAGAAGCCTATTCGAAGCACGTCAAAGGCAACCGTAACATGAACACGATCTGCTGCCAGCCGGCAACAGCGAGGTGGCGCCAGCAGAGTGAGTGCCCACGGTTATACCCTGTCTCTGCAGGACTTGCAGTCCACACTCACGTCGAATCCTTGAAGTCGAAGACTCCACCGCGCGAGACCTCCTGATGGATCCTTCAGGTTTGCGAGCCAACAAAGCGAGTGGTGGTCTGTGACCACTCAAAACGGGCTTCCGTACAGGTACGGGCAGAATTTTGTGATGGCTCAGACGACGGCAAGACATTCCTTCTCGCTCGTCGAGTAAATCGTTCCGCGTTCGACAACATCCGACGAGCGTAGGCGATCTCGCGCCCTGTACTTTCCTGTCGTTGGAACAGTACCGCGCCGAGTCCTGTATTGCTGGCGTCCGTGTGAACTTCTGTTTCGGTTGATTGGTCGAAGTGGTCAAAAATCGGTGGCGACTGGAGTCGTCTTTTTAGCTCGTGGAATTCCCGTTGTTGTTCTTCTCCCCATTCGAAGTTCACGGCGTCTTTTGCGAGGTACGTGACCGGCGCAGAAAGCTTGGCGAAATCCTGGACGAACCGCCCGTAGCTCACTCCTAGTCCCAGGAATCTTCGGACGGCGTTTTTGTCGGTGGGCGGAGGATATGCCGCGACGGCGCGAGCCTTCTCAAGATAAGGACGAACACCTTCGTTGCTCACATGGTGACTTACGAACTTCAGTTCGCCATAGGCGAACAGGCACTTCGTCGGCTTGAGGGTGAGTCCGGCGTTCCTGATTGCTTGAAGAACGACCCGAAGCCGTCGCAAGTTTTCGTCGAAGTTGACCGAGAATGCCACGAGGTCGTCGAGGTAAACGATACAGCTGTGCCATTTGAGGCTTGCCAGTGCGGTGTCCATGACACGCTGGAAAGTTGCCGGCGCCGTGCACAGTCCGAAGGGCATCACCTTGAACTCGTTCAGTCCATCGCGCGCGGCAAAGGCAGTCTTCTCTCGGTCCCGTTCGTCGACTTCGATCTAGCAGTAACCACTCTTCAGGTCCATCGACGTATCGAGATTGGCGCAGCCGGTCCAACGTGTCGTCGATGCGGGGAAGCGAATACACGTCTTTCTTCTTCAACGCGTTGAGCCGCCGGTAATCCACGCAGTGGATTACCGGCGGCTCAACGCTTTTTTACCAGCACGGATGGAGAGGCCTGAGGGCTGCTTGAAGGCTGAATGACATGGCGTTGAGCATTTGTTGCACTTGTTGATGAATGGCCTCTCTTTCCTTTGGGGAGACCCCGTACTGCGACCGATGCACAGAGAGCGCATCGTCGTTGAAACGATGCGATGTTTCGCAAATATAGTTCGGCGCACTTTCGACGTAGTTGCAAAGCAGTCGCTTAATTCGTCAAGGAGATCTCTGAGCTGTCGTTGTTCCGTGGCACTGAGCTTGGGGTTAACGTCAGGCTGCGGTGGCAGAGTACTGTACGGCTGAGATGGCGAGGGCTCGCCCGAAATAGCGGCGATTTCGGTGACGTCCCGTAGTTCCTCGACTACAGCGGCAGCTTTAGTGAGGTGCTGCGCCTCCTCTCGAAAGTTCGTCGCGAGGACCACTGTACGTCCATCCTCCAGCTCTCTTACGCCGTGTCGACGCCTATTTCTCTTCCGAGAAGCAGTTGGACGTTGCCTTCAGAAGAACTTCCCCGCCGGCGACTGCATCGGTCACGGCGGGCAAAATGACACTTGACCGCTGCGGCAAGTTCACGTGGTCCGCAACGACTGGGATAGCGGCTGAATTCGTTGTGGATTCCTCCGGAGGTAGGACGGGGTTGCGCAGCGCCGACCTGTTCTCTCCATTGTCGATCACGGCGCCGTATTCAAGCAGGTAGGTAGTCCATGCCAAGTATGACGTCTCTCGCACAGTCGTAAATGACGACGAACTTCACCGTGCAGGTTTGACCATGAATTTCAACGTGAGCAGTGCACCTCCCGGCAGGTCTGATGAGGTGCCTTCCGGTGGTTCGCATCTGCGGGTCATCCCATGGCGTCGTTACTTTCTAAAGGCGGCGAGAGAGCATCCCGCTCAAGGCTGAGTAGTCTTCCGGCGTCCACGAGAGCCGATTCGTTGTGGCCGTCGATAACAATGTTTAGGTTGTTGGGCACCGTTGCAGGAGCGTCGTTGCGGTGCGTGAAATCGAGAAAATGGGAGCGCTCCGACGTTCTTGCAGGCTCTATACTTTGGTCGTCTTCAGAGACGCCACCTCCAGGTATTGCGGCATTTAGTTTTTCTGACGAGGCAGGAGAGACAGCCTTTTTCAGCGGGGTCGTCGCGCTGGAGATGCCGAACGTCGTGGCGATGGTGAGCGGGACTCACGGCGTAGAGACGGCGCCGGGGATGGCGAATGTCGATGGTACTTCTCGGTGTCGCAAGGGCGTTCGTCGTACCTTTGGCGTGGGTCGTCCGGCTGGATCCCACGCAACCCCACTTGTCGGTACTATGTAGGGGCGTCGACGGTAAATGTGGTCGGCTTTCCCTTTGTGGTAGCATAGAGTGCGTCGGTCCGTTGTTGGCCACACGTCGGTTTTTCTCGGTGAGGGTGGCTCTGGGCGGACGTAGTGGACTTGTTGTTCTCGGCGTCAAGGATAGTGCGCCGTTCAATTTTCCAGTCGGGATGGCGCCTGGTATTGACGGGTAGCAGGCGAAGCTTGTCGGGCCATGGCAGTAGCTCAGCGTCGCCTACTCTGGCACCACCGCGGTGACGGGGACCTCTGGTTGGAGCGCACGATGAACCTCTCCGCGGACAACCTCGGCGATGGAGAGGGATGCTAAAGGACCACGGCAAGCAGCAAGTTTCTGATCTCCTCCCGGACGACGTCGCGGATCATCTGGAGCAGGATTTCAATACCGACACAGTCGACGTTAAAGCGAAATGTTGAGGAAGCGGAAACAGTCGATACGCCGGCGGGACTTAAATAATGACCAGCTCTTGCCGACAGCACTCAAGCGATGTTGATCGCCTGGGTGACAGAATCCTCACCGGTCGTCGGGTGGTTGCGGACAAGTCAGCCGAAGATTTTGCTCGCCACGCCTTTCACGAAAAAGCGCAACTTGTTATCTTTCGTGGCTTGCGAGTCGGCGCGAGCGCTTAGGCGTAGCACATCTTCAACGAAGACGGTTACGCTGTTGTTGGGGACTTGGTTTCTTGTTTGAAGCGGATCCACCGCCCGCTGTCGTCGCTGTTGGCGCATAAAAATTCGCTTCTACTCGGTCACACAGATGTTCCAATAAGCGAAGCCTCGTGGTTCTCCAACTAGTTATTCGGGGGGCCCTCCAGCGGAAAGTAGAGGTTCTGAAGGTACTACTCAGCAGTCCATTCGTTGTGGCGTGCCATGAGCTCCTATTGCTGGATCCAGTCCCCGAGATCCCCGTGCATCTCGCCGTGGAAGGGCGTAGGCGCACGAGGAGTGACTGGCAGGTAGACGATGGAGGGCGCGGTCGAAGCAGGCGGCGTCATCGTTTTATTATTTTTGGGTTTGGAATGGCGTGTCCTGCACCTCCACCAGAAATGTCACGAATGACATGAGCAGAAGCGGCCACAATCCCGTTTGGAACTGGAAGTTTAATAGGTCGAACTTGTGCCAACGAAATGGAGAACGAGCGTCGAGACAGCAGAAAAGCGGGCGGCGATCTGGCGGCGTAACAGCAAGCCAGAGCAAGACTGGCTTGAAACGATCAGGCGCAGCTCCTTTTCCAGTGTGAGCAGGAGTCTCGAAGCTTTGAGCGTCGAGCATTCGGGATGAAAATGAACAGGCACTTTCGAGAACAAAAAAGGGGGAGGAAATTAGAAAACTTACGTCCCGAGTAAGAATAAACACGAAGCTTCTAGAAGTCCCTGAACAAGCGTTGCTTGCTCGGTCCCGCGGGCGGCAGTATTACTTAATGTTTAGGTCATTTACTCTGCCTTCTTGGCTAATATATGTTAACCTGTGAAAAGTGAAAGACAATTTGCCTGCTGCGGCAGAGTGAAGTTTTCTTTATAATCCTCGCTGCTGCTACAGCCCAAGAATGGGAAATTGGGTGCTAATAGTATTATTTCTAAGAGCTGTTTATTGTGATTTTAATAACTAGAGACACAAACTGCTGTACGATTATTACACCTGCCCACTCTCTGGAGGCCGGTTGATGTCGGCAGCTCACTGGGCGGATGTTTTAAAAGTGGCTGTCCAGAACACTCAGAAATCATTACTTACAATGTGACGAAGTTTAACCATTACACGGATGTACTACTTCTTGTTTTTGTATTACTTCTATGGGGAACAGAGACATATTTCTGTCAAACAACTGGGAAAAATTAAACAAAAGTTAAAGAGGCGGCAGTATGGAAAAGAATTATCCTAACATATCCACGTGGAAAACAGCATTTGTGTTGTCACTGCCGACTTCTCCCGCTTGTGCAAGCCGCGCCTTTACACAGTAATGCCAGATGGGATGGTTATTTAGTATTTTCAAAATACAGTAAATAACCACGCTCAAAAATTATGGAATTACAAAGATATCCGAGCATTACCATACTGAAAGATGTCTCTCTGCTGTGATCGCCAGCCTCTTTTACACATCAGCCTACTCCACTCTGCTTCACAGCCCCACCATCGGCTATTTAAAACAAAATTAAACTTTTTTCATACCCCATTTATACAGGCTTCGAAACAAATCGCAGAAATATTTCGCCCGAGAACTCCCAACTTCTCTGTTGAGTCGGTTTCAATGACGTTTAAAAGTGACAAGTTTTTCATCCTCTTTTGTTTCCACAAATGTTTGATAAAGTGCACGTTATCCACGACTTCCAGCTAGTAATTCTTTATTAATCCATCGTTTACCGGCTTTCTTTTATGTCCTTAGCGATCTATATAAGAAATAACCTTTATAAGGTTTTTTTTTAAATATTTTTGTTTAAACAAGTTAAGCGCATTGTTTGCGTCTGTTTCTCGAAGGACATCGCTTCAGTCCGTGTAGTATAGTTGACGTCTAAAATCACTCAGTCCAGCTATCTGGCGTGATGTTTTGTAATTTTAGTAATGTCTGTTCTTTATAGCTTTTTACAATATGTTTCTTCGTGCAAAAGAAAATACCCAAGTGACCACTTATAGCAGTAATTATAACACCAGATTTAGCTTGTATCGCATCAAAACTCGTAATGCGCATATTAAGTACTGTATTACAGTCGCTAGCGATCCTGAAGGAAGATGACTGGTCTTGGAGCTATAATTCTTATTTACTGGACAAAGTTGATGAAACTATGCGACTTCGTTAAGTCTTTTGTGCTCATTTCAAATATCTTATGTTTTAATAACCAGACTATTTACTAAAACAATTAAAAAATACCATTCTTTAGGAACCAACAATAGGGAGAAAACTGTGTAACCAAATTATCGCAAATTCCTGAGCAATTGTGCTGCATACGTGACCCGTAGGCAACACAATTCGTCAAAGATCAAAGGTCACGGCTTCAGTGCCTTTCACGGAAACCCAAGGAACTACTCTAACATCGTTATAAATGTACTCCAAACATAGGACTATGTACTCCAAACATAAGAAATCCAACATCGGAAGTAATCGTCAGGCTTGATTATTGTTACTGATTCTAAAATACTTTAAAATGAAGTGTTCATTATGTTGCTATCGCGGAAAAAAGGCGCAAACTGCAAAATCATTTTCCTTTATCACCTGCTTTGCATTCTTACCTACATGTTGCAAAAACAATTAAAGTTCTAATTTCCCTCTGCGTTAGGAAATCCCTTTCAGAAACCTGCAAAAAAACAGTTGCATTCTACCACCATTTCAGTAGAAACGTTGATGCATATCCTGCCCGCATCAATATTTTGAATGGATGTTACGGTTCTAATATTGATCTATGATATTACAAACCTGGCAGAGCAGAAAAAAATCTATAGATTAAGAAAATGCCATCTTCAAGCCCCCCCCCCCCCCCCCCCCCCGCGAAGGAGACATTCCTTTATTAGGAACTTATTGAATGACAAGCATTTGTCATCGTGCTGTAGCTGCATGCATGCTTTGTTTTATTGTGATGCCCATCTCAGACTGGGCAGGCCATAAGCTGGTTGATGGCAAGTGTAAATTTTTTATTTAGTTTCTGATGCACTGCAGACGATAGTTCGTCCAAGCAGGAGGGCTAAAAAGTACACAAGTACGAAACAAAATAAGAGATAAACACAGTTGACACTTTTCAAGATCATGTAGAAATGCCCAGTGTTATATCACTATATACACTGAAAAGCAAATGCGATTTGTCACTGTACCACGACAGTGACTAGTTTAAAAGAAAAAATTAAGAAACAAGACGCACAGTCAAAAGCAAGAGCAGAGTAAATAGGCAAAAAATAAAAGGAACATCACAATAACTAAAAAATATCCCTAGTTTAGTGTTCAATTATGACATGAACATTTACAATGATACGCTCACCGCTGAGGGCAACCTAAAACGATGACATGGCTGAAAAACAAAACCCATAGAAGATTTTAAAGTTCGTTATCTAGCAATGAGGCGAAATTTGTAGATGAAATAAGATCACAAGGAAGATAGTTTCAATTATCGATTGTTAGGTTGAAGAGGAGTATTTAAGCAAACTGGTTTGTGCAAGGAAGGATATCAAAAATTGCTGATGATGGCGTCTAGCGCATCTTGTAAGAAGGAGTTGTAGATAGGTTTTAAATCAAGAAATAACTTTTGGTTATAAAAAATAATGAAGAAAGCTTAGACAAGCTATTTTACACATCTATTGTTCTTTTACACTAGCAAGGCATTTTCGTGATCTTGGTATGCTCTACTTTAGTGATAAACATTTTATTAGGGATTGTTCCAATATTGAACAGTTGTGCACCTATCGAATCAAATCAACCCAATTACCACAAAGTGGGCTCGAAAAGGGGGGGGGGGGCACAGGGGGTCCCAGTTGGGCAGCCTACCTGGGCAGCCTCGTGGTACCCACAAGGGGCAACTTGGACAGCTCACATGGACTCCCCTCGTGGGATCCCCCACTGGGTCTACTTGCCTAGTCCACAATGGGTCCCCTCTCGTGGGGTCCGCAGGCGGGCTAGGTGGGCAGTCCACATGGTCCCCTCTCGTGGGCCCACAGTGGTCCTACACGGACAGCTCACATAAGGGCACCTCTGGAACCTGATTTCGTTCGGCGTCCATAAAGAAATTCCTTCCGATGGGGGTATTGCAGTGCATACCTAGTTGAGCATGCCTCACTTTCCCCGTGTGCCTTCTGGAAATATTAACATTTTTTTAGGTAGATAAAACGTCTTGAGCAACACCATACACCTTTGGGTATTTAAACTGTACGAAATAGAACAAACAACAATGATGCGCACTTTGATATAAAATCCTTTAGGACAGGTAGTCGGGATGCAAACCCATCTTAGCCGTCTAAAGGCACCGAACTTTAGAACATATACGACATTCTGACGAGCGTGTTTTGAATTCACACTAGAATTCAATACACCGCATAAAAAATACTCCCCACGTAAAACGGCCGTCTCAACATGCATGCTGAGTAGCAAGCCATTTATAATGCTTAGCAAGCCTAACATTTATCACTCAAGCTTAAAATTGCAACCTCCGGTAATTTGGTAATAAATTAGGCCAATCTCCTAGGTGAAATCTCCAGAACGTGCAGTAAATATTCGCATAATTAGCGGAAATTGTCGTTCTGGAAGTTGCATAGGTAGTCTTAATTGGGAATACCCTCCCTTTGCCTTTGGAGCCCACATCTATGCTAACCTTGAACCCCTATAGCCGAGGTTTGACTAAAGGGGGCATTGCACGTGCGGCCTAAGTTGGGCATGTCCAGTCTTTGACAATGTGGAGGCCACATTATAGCTTACTTCGGCCGTGCGCAGCCGAGTTGTGGCCCACCGTGGCCTAACGTAGGCAGCCCAAGTTGGCCACGTCCACTTCGCCACCGTGGAGCACGCACCATTCCTAACGTGGCCCGCGCACAGGCTAGGTGGGACTCACGGTGGCTTTACATATGCAGCCCAAGTCGGCCATGCCCATGCTTTGTCAAGATTCACACCGTTGCTAACTCGATCGCCGCAGAGCCGAGGTTGGGCCCACGGGAGTTTTACATGGGTAGCCCAAGTCAGGCATGCCCACGCCTTTCCACCGTGGAGCCCGAACCATTGTTAACATGGCTCACGCACAGCCGAAGTGGGATCCACAAGGCTTTTAGTTATGCAGCCGAAATCGGGCATGTCCGCGCGTTGTCGTCGCGGAGCCCAAATCATTGTTAATTTGGCCTCTGCAGAGCCGAGGTGAGACCAACAGGGGTTTGACTTGGGCTGGCCAAGTCGCGCATTCTAAAGCTTCGCCACCGTAGAGCGCAAACCACTGCTAACGAGGCCCAAGCACAGGCTAAGAGGGGCGCACGAGAGTTTTACATGGGAAGCCCATGTTGGGCATACCCAAGATTTGCCACCTGGAGGCAACACCGTTGATAAGTTGGCGCCCGCAGAGCCTAAGTAGGACCCATGGGTTTTTATATGGGCATCCCACGTAGGTCATGCCCACGATTTTCCACCATGACGCCCCTATGTTTGTAAACTTGGGCCCCGCAAAGACTAGGTGAAAACCGCGGGTCTTTTACATAGGCAGCTCATCCCTGACATGCCCACGCTGAAGGATCTGCCGGATACAAGCTATCAGGAACGTATTTCGTTGTTCAATGGTATCTGGGCGTCATCTAAATTTCCGGCGGTTTGGCGATAGGCATGGGTGGTCCCCCCCTTCAAGAGCGTCAAACTATCAGGGTACTTGTAGTTGAATCGGCCCGTGTCCCTCGCATTATGCGTTGCCAAGCTCTTCGAGCGGCTGGTACACGCCCGCGTGATCTGGTGGCTGGAAGAACACCACCTCTTTCCGTTAACTATGACTGGGTTCCTGTCTCGTCTCTTTTCTCAAGACGGCATTCTGGATATTGTCATTGCAGTCCCAAATGGAGCACCTAAATGGGAGTCTACAGTGGCGGCGTTCTTTGACATCTAGGCCGCGTTCGACAATGTGGAACCGGCATCAGTTCAAGCTCAACTAACCTCCTGGGGTATCCCTGAAAGAGTTCAGGGCTTCCTCGAGATTTTTTCTCGAATAGTTCGATCGAAGTAAAACTGAGCAGCGCACTCAGCAAATCATGTCGTGTGAACCGCGGTCTACCTCAGGGCAGCTTCCTGTCCCCTCTACTTTTAAACTTCGCTAATGCAGGTCTCGCAGCCACTATTCACGACACAAGTATTCCGGTCGAAATCTCCATGCACGCGCACAACTTGTGCATCTGGGTCTCCGGCTTCCGACACCCTACCTTAAGGGTAATTATGCAATCTTTCATCAACATTATGAAGGCTTTCTTCAAGGGCCAAAGTCTTTTGATTTCCGCCAGAAGTGTGCTGCCATTGTCTTCCCACGAAAGAATCGCCAGTTGCGGGAAACTAAGCTCCAACACGACCCCTAGCCCCTGCGCCTTGTATGAAAGCAACGCTTTCTCAGCATTGCACTTCATAATCGCTGCAAGGGGCGTCACCCGGTGAAGGCCGTCACGGCTTCCACCGTCTCTTCCCAGAACGCTGTGCGATGGGTTGGAAGACAGAACTGGGGCAACTCTCCCCGAGCCATGCTGACCCTTCACTCTTCATTGGTGGCGAACCGATTCCTGTGCATTTTACTTTACATGCACGTTCTTCCCAGCCAGGCTGAAAGGCTGGAACGGCTGCACCGTGCACGCCTGCGAACCTCACTAGGCGTCTCAGAAGCGCAAGCAAAGAGAGGGTGTAGGAGGAGGCCTTGTCACTGACTTTGCATCTTCAAGCCTCCCAACCCTTTGCCGCTAAAACTAATGCAGTCCTATTTCAATGACCGGGATCATATGTTCGAATATCACGAGAATTTTATTTTGGGTCATGCACAATAAAATGTTTGTAACATTAAGACTCTCGGTGTTATGTTTTCTAGTCATATGTCATAGAATAATCACGTAACACACATTCATGAAAAAACTTTGTAACGTTGTCGGGATTATGAACAAATACAGGCATATACTCCCAGTAAACATCAAAAAATTAATTTAGAATTCCATTTTTTTATACCGCAATGTGCTATTCCCATTTAGTATAAGGAATAACTGCTAAGTGGAATTTAGACAAATTGCGTCTTTGACAGAAAAAGGCTGTTAGAATCAGTAAGCATGTACCTCTTGATTATCACTCTCTTCCTCATTTTGAAAAACATAAAATCATTGATATATATAATATATATTCCTCCAAATTGATTTTAAATTATCAATAGTGTGTAAGAAAATTATTAACAATCTTACACCTCGCTAAACCAGAAAAAAAAAAAGAGTGTCCATTGACACGCCCTGCAGCGCGTGTGGGGAACGGACGTGCCCTTCCGTCTTCCCCGGGACAGGAGCGATGTTCAACGGAGCGGCTGCCCTCGCCACGGCGGCCGACCAGGCCTCCGCGGACTACCGAATGATCATGCCTATGCTACCGAGTGGAAAGAGTCTGGCGGAGACGGTGTTTCTACACGGGGACCCTCAAGGTAGGCCTTATCGCACGCAGGACTTCGCCAAAGCGCTTGAGGAAACTGTCGGCATGAAGCACGTGGTTGGACTGGGAGCTTTCCAGTTCAACCACGTGTGGGTCTGCACGCTGGACTCCACTGACAGTAAGGAACGCCTCGTCGCTCTGAAGGAGATTGCGGCGAAAGGAAAACGATGCATTGTCATTGACCCCAACTTAAAAGAAGCCGTGGTACGAGTCAACTGGCTCCCCACGTTCGTAACCGATGAAGAGGTGTCCAAGGCCCTCGTGGAGTAGGGAAACGTGACGAAAATTTGCAGGGAAAAATGGAAGTCTCCAAGTGGAGAATACGAAGTCGAAACGACGACAAGGTTTGTCACAATCACGATGAAGGAGGGAAAAGGAAAGGAAGACCTAACACATCAGTGGAAAGTGGCTGGATATCCTTTTATATGTCCCAGGCCGACCGCCGATGTGTCTCCGCTGCGGCCAACTAGGGCACATGCGAAGGCAATGTCGGGCGTCCTGGTGCCGTCATTGCAGAAGTTACGGCCACTTGGAATCGGAGTGTGTGCCCACGTACGCCGCCAAGACCAAGTGCCAGGCGAGCATACCGCTAGAAAGCGACCTCCTGGATGACGGGGAATGTACCGGAAGCGGATCGAACGGCACGGAGGAGGCGGGACGAGCGGATGCACCCGTCTCTAACCAAACGGAGGCGGCAACACCCAAAGAAAGCAGTGAAGAGGGATCGGAGCCCGTAGAGGAAGAACAGGGCCATGGACGTTGCACGCGCCCCAAAGGACGCAGCCCCACCGCAGCGGCTGACCAACCCGCCAGCGCCGGCAGCCGCTCCGGGGAAACCGCGCCCACAAGAACAAGGGGCTAGCTCCAAGGGGACAAGCAAGGTCACACGCCAAAGTGCGCGGCGAAAGCCAAGAACGGCCGAGCAGTTTTCCCCGCTAGATGCACATCCCGGGGGATGGGGTGAATCATCGGAGAACGCCGTCCCCCTGCACGGGGATTAGGAGAGCATCCCGGGAGCCGTTTCGGCGCCAACTTGACTGATTAGCGCCGCCGTTTTTTGAGGTAGGAATCTTCTCTCAATGCGACCTCTCAAACCTTTCAAGTGTGCAACGCTTTATTTATTTTTTTTTTTGGGGGGGGGGGGGGGGTGGTAGGGGGGAGAAAACGCAAGTACGCTGCACATGAACTTTTTAGAAAATAATGTGCCATGAACGACGATTAGTGCTATTATTTGCAAACTGACGTTGACCAGCTTGTGTCTGGACTCCCACCTGCTTTTCTGAAATGTATTCATTTAAATACGAGGTCTGTAATGAACAAGGTCATTTGTTTGGAAGAATTCTTTACTGAATTTTCATTTAAACTTTCTGCCATTATGTTAACTGAGACTTGGAGCACGAGTGAACATGATGTGCTCAGGTTACCAAACTATACGACTTACTACTTAAACCGATCCAATGGACGAGGTGGTGGAATGACGTTACTGCTCTGCGGCAATGCTGAATGTCAGTTACTTGATTGTTACAGTTTGATTACTCCTGACTATGAGATACTCTCATTGTGTTCAAATAAGACAGTATATTCTGTTTGTTTCCGGCCACCTAATGGAGACATCTCGATATTTTTAAAATTCTACGATCAATTTCTGGCCTTCGTTGGTGAAAACAAAAAGACATTAATTGCTGGAGGAGATTTCAACATCGATATGAGTAACAATAGCCAATCTGCTAGGAATTTTAACACAGCAATAACATCTATTGGTTTTGTCAACATGATTAATGTTCCCACTAGAGTCACAGCCGAATGCCCATCCGTCCTTGATCTGTTTATTACAAATTCATTGCAGTCGTACACTAAGGCTGGAGTTATAGCCTGCTCCTTTGTGTGGAAAGAACTCAACTAGCAGCTAACAAAGGCCCTAAAATTCTATACCAATCAATTACGGAGAAAGCCTTTGAATGTTCCCGCGTTGCATTGCTGCGGGAAAATTTGAACAGAACAGATACATTGAGTGAGGCGAATGATGCTTACGATAAGTTTATTGACATATTCAAAAAGCTATATACCGACCACTTCCCTATTAAAGAACGTAAACACAGTCGAAAAACAAGGAAGCCGTGGATTACACCAGAGCTGCGTAAAGAAATGAAAATTAGAGACAAGCTATAGAGATGCTTCCTGAATACTCGTGCACCTGATGATTTGAAGACGTTTAAACAGTACCGAAATAAATTGACAAAGAAGCTGCGATCTGCGCGGACAGAATACCACTCCTCTGCTTTAAGCGATAAAAACAATCGCCCATGACGTGTTATGGTCCAGACTAAACGAACTATTAAATCGTGGTTCTCCGCATGCTCCTATCTCGAAACTACGAGAGAATGGAAGGGAATTGTCTGGAGCCGAATTAGCTGACGCTTTTAATGATTTCTTCGCAAACCTGACTACAGGTGGTAACTCGTCGGCTGCTCTCGAATATGTGAGCATTCGAAATGACAAATCAATGTTTCTACAACCGGTGTCCGCGCCTGAGGTGATATCAGTAATCAAAAGTCTAAATAATAGCAGTAGTTGTGATATTGATGGTCTCCAGATACGGCCTGTAAGCATGTAGCTGATATAATCGCGCCTATCCTCACTGATATATTTAACACCTGTTTAGAGACAGCTGTCTTCCCATCAAATATGCAAAAAGCAAAAATTACAGTACTTTACAAAAAGGGAGATAAAAATGACCTGGGAAATTATAGGCCAATTTCCATCCTGCCAGTTTTATCAAAGGTATTTGAAAAAAACTTTTGCACTCGAGACTTTCGGGATTCATTGATAAGTATAACTTGTTGACGCCACACCAATTCGGCTTTTGTAAAAACAGATCAAGTGAACTAGCATTACTTGAACAAAAAGAATATATACTCACACAATTTGAAAACAAAGCCATCGTTCTTGGTGTATTTGTAGATTTTTCAAAGGCTTTTGACTTAGTAAATCATGACATTTTGCTTGAAAAGCTGAACTGCTACGGTATCCGAGTACGGGTTTTATGGCTTCTAAAATCTTATTTATCTAATCGAAAACAGGTTGTCCAGATTAACAATATGCGCTCAAAGGCGCAACCAGTACTTTGTGGTATGCCACAGGGCAGCATATTAGGGCTACTACTCTTCAACGTTTATCTTAACGATATTGTAAATATTAGCCCCACAGACAAATTTATAGTATATGCGGATGACACTAGCATATTTTTATTTGGCTGTGACATTCATGAACTTATTGATCGATGTAATAATACCATGAAAAGATTTGAGAACTGGTCGGCAGCTAATGCTATACAAGTAAATGAAAGAAAAACAAAGGCGGTTATATTCAGACCCAAAAACAAGCCCGTTCCTACACATCCAGAAATCTTCCTTAATTCACGTCGTATAGAAGAGGTAGGTAATTTCAGGTGTCTCGGTATCATATTTTCCGCCGACATGCTATGGGACGCTCATGTAAACTACTTGTTAACAAAAATAGCGCAGATTACTGGCATAATTGGACGCATTCGATACCTCTTTCCCGCACACGTTAAATTACTTCTTTATAATTCACTGTTTTACTCACACTTAAACTATTGTCAACTAGTGTGGGGGACAACTACATCTTCAAACCTACAGTGTATTCATTTATAACAAAAGAAATATGTTCGCCCCATCTATAACGCCCCTTATGGAACACCAAGTTCAATTTTCTTTCGTTGTTCTCGCGTTATCAGGGCACACAACCTATACAGATATCGTTTGAGTGCTCGCCATAAATTAGAAACACAAAGAAATATAACTAATATACGCAATCTTTCTCAACTGCAAATAAAAACCCCTAGTTTCTGTACAAGACACAAAGAGAGTTGGGTAGTCCCTACAACTCGACTAAACTCCGGAAAAGAATGTCTCCGTTATCTTTTACCATCCCTTTTAAACAACAATCACCACGTTCACTTTGATCTGTACACTTGCAGATATATAGTAAACTTCGCGGAATGTACGAAGCAAAAAAACACACATATGTATGTCTGTGTGTATGTGTGTATATATATGTGCGTCTATGGTTATGTGTATGTACGTGTGTATAATGTGTGTGTGTTTGTATGCATGTGCATGTGTATGTGCATATATATATATGTGTGTTTATATATGGTGTATGTATGCATGTATATATATGTATATCGGGTGTTTCTGCGAAGACTTTCAAAAATCCTAAAAATTAAAGCGTCAAAAAAAGAAAAAACTTTCTTCGGGAACAAACTACCAGCCACGGCGGACGTCAGGAATTGCCAAAAACAGTAATTAGCCAAATAATTAATTAAAATTTGTTAATTAACTTTTTAATTAGGGGAAATAGACATATGATTCTAATTAGAAAGTTGCTGAACGTTATCGAAAACCACTAAATCAGTCATTTTCAAAAAGACTTTCGGCGCGTGAGAAGCGTAGTATTGTACTAAAGTTACCACTCGTGGAGCAGGTACAAGGCTGGGGCGAGATAAGAGACGGAAAAATCGCGCGGGCGCCTTATCGCAACCGCTAGCTTTGTACCTGCTCAAAGAGCGGTAACTTTAGTGCACTACTACGCTTCTCACGCGCTCAAAGTCTTTCTGAAAACGACTGATTTAGTGGTTTTCAATAACGCTCAGCAACTTTCTAATTGAAACTATATGTCTATTTCCCCTAATTAAAAAGTTAATTAACAAATTTTAATTAATTAGCTGGCTAATTAGTATGTTTTTGGCAATCCCTGACGTCCGCCGTGGCTTGTAGTTTGTTCCCGAAGACAATTTCTTCTTCTTTCAAGCGCCCTAATTTTTAGGATTTCTGAAAGTCTTCGCAAAAACACCCGGTATATATATATATATATATATATATATATATATATATTGTGTTGAAGCATCTGAGAATATTTGGATAGTTTTCCCTTGTGTACAACTTCCCGATTTCTTTTATAGGCCAGTGTTATTCTTTTTTGATGTATTGCTGATAGTTGTCTGTTGTTCATTGTTATGATGAAAGTACCTTGTATTATTATATAATTTCTTGTGTTCTTTTAAATTTCTTTCTCGCCACTGTATGTACCTGAGGGGGGCTGAGGACCAGTCAAGCTGCTTGGACAGCTTTTTTCCTCAATGACCCACCATGCTTATACATGGTAAATAAAGCTATTATTATTATTATTATCGCGTCATTGGCCCCTCTGGCGTGTTCCTACATTTAGAACAAATTTCGGCACTCAGAGCTACCGCTACCAATTACCGTTATTGTTAAACTTGCTTTTTTTCTCGCGACGTTGAGAGATACTTTGTAAACAATCGTACCATACAAGAAATTTTGTAATATAAAATCATTATTTACTTTTCTGAAAGATCTAAATTTGTATATTTAGGTGTGTTTATATATTTTGTTGCGTGATTGTTAAATACTGTTTTTTTATTCATGTCAGTACCGCTGCAGCCTTGTATTAGGGCGCTGGGACCCGTCAAGCTGCAAACCTGCAGTTTTCTTTCAGTGCCCTTGTCACGAATGTATTTTTTTTTTTGGCAGAAAATAAACTGATTTTATTTGCTCCGCCGAGGAAAGCCCTACCCGGGCCAGGCCCTCATCATGAGTCTCAAGACCTGCATTCAGTCCAAACCCAGCTGCGCCGCAAATACCCTTCTCGGATTTGCATGGGAACTTCCTTAGTTATCCAAACCTGACGGCACGACATCCCACTGAGGGGCAGACCTGCATTCAGCAGAATTCCTACCCGGCGTTCGACAGAAGGCTAACACGACCTATCTCGATCTCAAGGCAGCTGCTGAAGAGCAACTGGCAGCAAGGTACCCTCGGCACCTTCACATATACACAGACGAATCTATGAACAGGGTTCGGAAAAGCAGCGCGGCAGCCTTTCACATCCCTGCCTTACAAAGGGACTCGAGTGCCCGCACTACCCACATGGTCATACTCGACAGCCCAACTTATGGCGATAAAGGGAAACCCTGACTGGGACGCAGTCCTTGCCTCCACAGCCAATCGTTGTCATGACGGACTCCCGTGAACGCATTCGGCGTATACACAAGCCTGGCTCATGCCCCACTACATACGAGGTGGGACGGGCAGCCCGCCATCTCGAACATAGCCTCACGTGCTCACGACCTCACTCCTACGCTCGGTGGACCTTTTGATCCCAAACGCTATCAGCAATTTTTGAATAACCGGAGACAAGGGACGAAAAATGGGACAAAACACGGAAGGTTTTGTGTCTTGTCCCCCTTTTCGTACGTCGTCTCCGGTTTTTCAAAAACGTGTAACATAACAAGCTCGGCTGTCTACTCACTCTGTCTTCAAGCTATCAGCAAACCGCCTGGGCCTTCTTCTCTGATTTCATTCTCTGGGGCGGCTCAAAGCGATCACCTTGCCTGACTCTTCAGGGGTTAAGAATGTCCGACGCGACGCTGCTCCTTTGACTCGGGACAGGGAGCGCATACACCGGGAGGCTCCTCCACCGGTTTGAACATAGGGACACTCCTCTCTGCCAATGGTGTTCGGCCACCGAGGACGATGCCCATATAGTTTGGGGGCGCCCTCTAAACAATCGCGTTTCTTTCCGCCCTGTCCTTAGAGCACATCAGACCAACGGCAGCATAGGACGTGGTTTGCCCTGAAGGTCCCAGGCATAGAAGACGGATAATACAGTCCCTCCTACTGCGTTTCCTATAAGAGACTGGCCTCGCCAAGCACCTATGACGTCCCATCCTGTTCTTGCGCTAAGTCCCATCAGTCCACCCCTGGCTCGCCGTCACGCTGATTGAAACATGAACGCTACTGGCTTCTTTTGCCCCCTGAGTTACCCTAAACCTTATTGTTTTTCCCCTCCTTTCGCCCAGGTCGGACGAACGCTTGCACCTTCGGCAAAGCTAACACTGCCCTCCCCACCTCACGACCCCCCCCCCCCCCCCCCCCCACCGCCTCCCCCGTAGAAGTCAGTCACGCAATAGCGGTTGAAACCGCTATTGCGTGAAACCGACATTGCGTGAAACCGACATCGACACCTGCGAGAAAAGTTCGTCTTTTTTTGTTTTTTTGTTTTTTTTTCTCGCAAGCACGTTTAATTAAACGATGAGTTATTTTCGTTAACCCTTGTTCTCTCGCCAATCATTAGGGTTCAAAATGCCTAAGAATTCGGGATCTTATAAACAGGCTATTTTTTGCCGTAACAAGCTCAATAATTTACAGAAAAGGTCCTACAAATACGCGGTCCTAATCTTGCGGGCCCTGAGAAAATACACAAAACCCAACAAGAAGAAATAATGAAAATTACTTCAGCGCGAAACACATGTACGACGAAACCGTCCGATCCGACGTGCGGACTGCCGGAATGACCTTGAGGGGAGAGGGTTTTCGTAGCATCGGAGAGCGTTGAAAACACTCGCCTCCGACCGTCGTATTGCGCGGTCGGACGTCGGATCGGACGGTTTCGTCGTACATGTGTTTCGCGCTACCATGGAAGTATTGTGTTCGTTGAGAAAAAAGGCTAACTTCTTTTGACACAATTTCGTCTTATTAAACGACCAGTTTCTTTCGTTATCCAATTTTTCCTCGCCACTCATTCGTTACCTCTTTGTTGGGTCCAACGGGTGAAAAAATTTAGGCTATTTTAAACACGATAATTTTTTCCCGTAACAGGCTCAAACGTTTAGAGAGAAACTCCATCAATACGAGCTTATAGTCTCGCGGGCCCTATGGAAAAATACAGAACATCCAGCAACGAGAAATAATTAAAATAACTTCATTTATCATGTAAGTATTCTGTTAGAACTCTTCAAACAGCTTGACAAAGCAAGTGGGTGTGGATGCCGACTACAGACATCCGGGTTTGCTTGCGTGTGCAACGTTACATCAAGCAAGATAAGAACAATGCAGTTGCAATAAAACGTAAACAAGGACCTAAACAAAATTGAAGGTGAGGCCGACAGACGAAAACATTGGCTGCAGAAACCCCTATTGTTTATTTGTTTACGAATTCTAATAGCATTCGTCGTAAGACTTACCACGCCTCGAACATGCGGACCTTTGACGCCTGGGAGGACGTCTAAGCCAAGCTGCTTAGGAAGAGCAGCTTTAATTGCTGCACCCTTATCGCCTTTATTTGCGTATTTGTTACGCAGCTGCCAAAAATCGAAATCTGAAACAATGCTAAGAAAGACGCAAACTTCTTCGGAAGGCGCAAATTAATTTACGGCTGTTTGACCTGAGCCTTAATCCTTCTACGACTTTTATCGAACTTTTTAACGAAATTTTATACTTGTTTGGTGTTCCTGCAGTATGGGCTGCACGTTTTAGGGTCCGCCTAATTTATTTATGGTTGCGAAAGCAGATCATTGATGATAACGTAGGATGTTTCAGCATCAAATGTGGTATATAAAAACAACCATAAATCCAAATGTGTATAATTCAATATAAACAGCAAGAGCAGGACACACTCCAGTTTTTTTTTTTTTTTTTTCAGTGTCATAGGAAAACGAGAATACTTAGTGATTGAGTGAATAGAAGGAAGATGAGGGAAAGATGGAGACGTTTTCCATGGACCAGTTGTCCTCGCTGGCCACTCTGTATTGGAGTAGAGGAACAGGAATTTAAACAAGAAAAAGAAAAGGATGAAAAAAAAAAAAAACTGAAAGCATGTCGGCGACGACGAGTGCAGCGTCATGAGAATACAAGAGTTCGAATTTCACTTCTGGACACTCTTGGAGGGCTGGTGTTCAAAGCCGTCAATTGAGTCCAGAACCCCTTGGAGCCTTCGCAGCATTGGCATTAAAAAAAAATCAAGTTGCTGCGTCACAACCACTGACACATTGACACTTCTTACTCAGCAGCCAAGAACGGAAACACAAAGCAACTTACAAGCCTTTAGCGCAACCCCTATATTGTGGGAATTTCACCGACTTGCTTTTGATGAACACTAAAGTAAAAGCAATATTGCGAGCACCGGGAATCTAGGGCTCTTCGAGAAGCCGTACGTCACGTCCGAAGTTTGTCGCTTATGCACCCTGTCACGTATTTTCGCCTGGCTGCATTCACGAATCCGTTGCATAAAGCGAACAAAATGCCGCTACATGGGCAGCGCGCACAAGATTTTCACCATTGAAAGCTCATATCTTACACTCTTAAATCATTCAAGTTGTTGTACCGTACGTGTGTTGAAGATGGTGTGCCTCAATGTCTTTCCCTTTAGGCTGAATATATTGTTTGTTCTACCCGAGGCCTACATAAGCGTGTTCACGGGTAAAATCCAGGGAAATAAATGCGTCAAGAAAGTGAGGGAGGGGAGAATAGGAGTGCAACGCGGCGATGTCAAAATGCCGAGCATGGTTGGAATGATTAATGGATAGACGTATAAGTGGCTGCTCTTCTCTACACTTCACTCGTCGAACCCCAAAGGACTTAATTTTGATTTTTTCAAAGATGCATTGCGATGCTACTTCAGATTTCGCAGATTGCCCATTCTTGTCATTGATGTAGAAAAGTATGAAGTGTCTAGCGTTAAGTTCGACGTAACCCAAGTTACGTCCAAATCTCCGCCTTCCTTAGGTTCACGAGGGAGAGAGAGGAGGGCGGGGGGGGGGGGGGGGGGGGAGGAGGGTTAGGTATACGCGTTTCAGTGCTCCGTCCGGACGTAACGCTGGCCACAGCGAAAAAATATAAACCCAGAAAAAACTGTGAGTGCGCAGGCGAGCTGGTGGGAGTTAATCACGATGTAGAATAGCCGAGACTGGTAAAAGCTGGAAAACTTGGTCGAAGAAAAAAAAACGGAAAAAGGACCTCCTAAGACCTAAGGTGCGTTACGTTGCACTTTCACGAATCAAATCAAAAGATGAACGTAAAACTGAAGATAAAACTTGAATGAGGCGAACTTGTGACTAACATATAAAGGGTGACACCAGTCACAAGGCAAAGCAAATAGATGACTGATATAGATTTACGGAGAATAAATACGAACACTGCCAATATATTACAGGAATAAAAAAGCGCGATACATTTTAAAGCCGCCATTAAGCACGCTGCCATCAGAATCTCAGCGAGCTGGCTGTTTGGGAAACAAACTGGGGGGATCGGTGGCCGAGTGGTCTAGCGCACACCAGCTCGGAGCACGTGGAGCGAAAGCTCGCGCTGCAGAACCCAGGGATCCTGGGTTCGAGCCCCACCCCTGCCCGTTTCGATCTGGATGAGCATCGTACCGGCGTGCGGTCGTGTATCACTACTGCGTGATGCACGTTAAAGACCCCAGGCTAGCGGCTGTACCGCACTGGCTAAATTGCTCATCTACAGCTGGGAGACTCGTCGCCCCTGTGAGGCAGACCAAGTTCTAGGCTGTATAAACACACACACAACCCGATTTGTTTTGGGAAACAAACTTCTGCCACGATGTCATGTTCGTATTCAAGGTTACTTGTTTGTGCTGCCACTTCTTCCGCCGTGTTCCTTTGTTGCGTTTTCAGTCGTAACAGTGGGTTTGTAAGTGCACCTTAGCGATCATGCACGAAGATTTTTGACTTCCTTGTAGGGCCGAAGGCGGCATTGAATGGCGCAACAGTTCAGTCCGTTCCTACTCAGCGCGAGCTTACGATTAGCATTGCACACCACCAAGATTGTAGTTCTTCTTAGAATATACCCGTGGGCTTCTGAGGATCCTGAGTTCATCGCGGATAGCTTGCTTTTCGGACGCCAACCTGATTTATGAATATGTTTTGACCTTTCCTACATATGTTTGCTATAGACGAAGCAAAGCAGTAAAACAGTCACGGTATCTTACCCGACTGATCGGAACTGCTCTTGCGACTAAGCCAGTCGCACTCTTTGTGTTGCCGCGGTACGCCCTCTATGTCACAGGGGAGGCATGCAGCTGATAACAAGTGTTCCCATCATGCTCGAGCTGGTAGTTTCGGATTTGCCGTAAACCCCTGTAACAAAGCTGTGAGATAAAATTTCTACAAAACCAAAGAAGACATCTAAAAAAATTACCCCTCTCAATTCAAGCATACTTTCTTTACTAAAAACATTCGTAGCCCTAAAATTGAGAAAATGTACCGGAGTTACTTTTTAAAGAGAATGGTAGAACGCGTCATGCGTCGGTGGCGGAAACACGACTGCCCCGAAGCAGCGCGGTACCGCTGCTCTTACACACGCGGTACGTTCAAGAATGTTCTCAACCAAAGCACACGTGTGCAGATGAAAGTTGCTTCAAACTTTTCAGTACATTAATAAACGAAAATTGTTACAGCTTCAAACATTCAACCAAACGCTTAAAAATGCGGTATCTTCTCAGGAATATCGTGAGTGAAAACAAAATTTTTGACGACGAGGATGTCGTCAAGGACGGCGTCTAGGACGTACTCAAGGGCTACCTCAAGGACGAAGTCTAGGACGGCATCGAGAATGGCGTCTATATTGGCCTCTTGAACGACGTCACGAACGTCGTCCAGAACCACATCCAAGACGATCTGTAGGACGACCTCAATGACGACGTCAGGAACGACTTCCCAGGAGACGACAATATAGATGACGTCTAGGACAACATCTAGGGCAATATCTAGGACAATATCAAAGACAATTTTTAGGACGACGTCGAGGACGACTACAAGGACGTCAGGTCACGTCAGCTTAAGCTCCCGGCGCTTACGAGCTTACGCGATCGACACGTACGCGACCGCCGCTTACGCGAACGAAGCTCACGCGCCCGACGCTTAACAGCTTACACGACCGGCCGGCACTTCAGCCAAAGGCGCTTCAGCCGAGGGCGGTTGAGCTGCAGGCGCTTCAGCCACCGGAGCTTCCACGACATACCTATTCTTCAGCAACGAGCGCTTCAGCCACCATCGCTTCAGGCATGAGCACTTGAGGTGCAGGCGTTTTTTGACTTATTATTTAACCCAAAAAACAAGAGTGTTACCTTTACTTGTGATATTGCTTTAAATTGAACTAAAGTAATGTTTTCACTAGCTTTAAGACCCTTTGTGTTGTATTGACGGATCAAGTGCGATAGGACGATCATATTAATTATAATTTGCTTAAACTATTGCGTGTCGTTGGCTGTGTGTATCGACACGGCAATTTTATGCCAACAAGTGTCAAACTTTTAATCTATAACTGTTTAATATTTTCTCATATAAACTGCTGCCACCTAGTTTGGGGTATTAGTACAAGTACAAACTTACAAAAACTACTTTTTTTGCAGCAAAAAATCCTAGGAAACCTTTCCAATGTCCCATACGAACCACCAAGTGAACCCTTATTTAAAACTTTAAAATTGATGAATGTTAACAGTATATATATATATAAATATCGTTTTTGTTTGTGCTATTAATTTGATGTACAAATATATCTTAATCTGATTGATCTGGCTTCTCTTTCTCCAAAAGTGCCAACTTACCGTACTCGAAGTTCGGAAAATTGGAAGATACCTAATATTAGAACGACCTATGCTGAGCAAACGTTATCTATAGGCTTCCAAGCTTACCAAATGTTCTTATCTTCAAGAATATTGATCCTATTAAGTCATCAAGAAAAGATATTCGAGAATTTTTTCTAGTGTGTTTTTTTGTAGTAGTTTCCAGAGATTTGAGCTGTCTATTACTTGCTGCTTTCTGTGTATGTATCCTCGCAATGTATCTATGTATCATGTGTTACGTAGATACATCGTTACATAGAACTTTCAATGTATACATGTAACATCTATTAATACAAAAAAAACGTGAATATTGCTGCCTGAACACTTTTGAATAACATCGTGGCTTGTGTATTTTTTCTTGTTTCACTGCTGTTTTGTGCAAGAGGGGGGTTGGGGAGTCGACAAGCTGTATGATGTAGATTTTTTCCTCGGTCTCCCTCCATCATTTGTTTGATGGAAAAATAAAAATGATTATTATTACCTGATCTACAGCGTATAACAGATCTCAAATGGTGAAGCTTAACGGTCAAACAAGTGATCAAATTAAAATGAAGTTTGGTGTTCCACAATGATCGACACTGGGTCCTTTACTCTTTAACATATAGAATAATGACCTAGGTCACATGAAGCTCAAATCGAATTTATTTCAATACGCAGATGACACTGCATTACTATTAGCGCACGAACAGTACAATTTCGCTGCTCCTATATTTCAAAACAATACAGTACAATTAATGAGCTGGTTAACAAACAATTGTATTTTTATCAAACACAACAAAACTAAACTCATGTGTTTACGAAATCCTCATAAACACGTTTCGTTCGATGTTCTCTTATTCCTAAATAATCAACATTCTGACCAGTGTGACTCCCGAAAAATGGATACTGTTAAAAGAACACCCTACCTTGCTTTGCATTTCGACCAAAAAGTTTTATGAAGTAATCACATTGATGCTATCACACAAAAATTTCCGGTAGTTTCTGCATATCTATATAGACTTAAAAGCGGATGTAACGTCAATCTGAGACGTGCATTGTACCTATCATTGGGGGAATCTGTAATACCTTACGGAATCACTATGTGTGGAACATGTCCTAAATCAAAACAATAACATTTTATAGTCGCATAATTAGATGTGTTAACAATACAGTATTTGGGCCAAACCTCAACTGAATAAGACCAAGGAAAAAAAGAATGCAATCTGACTATTATCATTTGAAAATGTTTTTAAATTTATTGTTTTAACCTGCCATTATTTTTAATATAAATCTAAGAAATACCCAACGGGATAGAAACACTCTGGTACACAGAAGCCTATGCAATTCAAAAAAAAAAATATATATACATAAAAACTACAGGAAAAAAACAGAGAAACAACTAAGTTCCGGCATTATTAAATAGCATGCGTAAAGACATCCTAAGCCTGTCATCTAAGAGGCGGATGTATAAAAAAATAAGAGGTGTTTTCGTCGAACTGAAATGCTGAACAATGAGGTATTGCGTAAAAGCTTCAGTGTTTTCCATCGAGTTTCGCTTTACACGTGTGGATTCTTGCCATTATGTGTTTATATTCGCAATGCTTTTTTTTGTAGCGCTTGAATGATTGCTATTGTCGAATGGGGTGTTACTCAACAAGTGAATTTTTTAGTTGTGCATAAATTTTGTTGTTGAGTGTGTTATTCTGAATGTTTCTTTCATGTTTTACATAAATTTAGCCATCATTTGCGTCTACAGTATGAAAATGCCTGTTTTGCCATGTCCCGCATACAAGCGTACCTACGCCTAAGCGGGCAGGATTGTATGAGAGCTTTTTCTCTAATAAAATAAACTTAACTTAAGCGAAGCCTCGTGGTTCTCGAACCAGTGCCTCGCGGTACCCTCCAGCAGAAAGTAGGGGTTCTGCGTGTACTGCTCAGCAGTCCATTCATTGCGGCGTGCCGTGAGCTCATGGTGCTGGATCCAGTCCTCGGCGTCCTCGTTCATCTCGCCATGGAAGGGCGCAGGCCCACGACGAGTAACTGGCAGGTAGACGGAGGGCGCGGTCGAAGCCGGCGGCGACATCGTCTTGTTCTTCTTGGGCTTGGAAGGGCGTTTCCCGCACCTCCACCAGAAATGTCACGAATGACAGGAGCAGAAGCGGCAAAAATCCCGTTTCAAACTGGAAGTTTAATTGGGCGAACTTGTGCCAATGAAATGAAGAACGAGCTTCGAGACAGCAGAAAAGCGGGCGGCGATCTGGCGGCGTAACAGCAAGCCAGAGCAAGACTGGCTCGACAAGATCACGCGCAGCTCCTTATCTAGTGTGAGCCGGCATCTCGAAAATTCGGCCTAGTGGGTTCGAGCGTCGAGCATATGAGGTGAGAATGAACTGGCACTTCCGAGAACAAAATGTGAGACGAAATAACAAAAGTTACGTTCCGAGTAAGGATAAACACGAATCTTCTAAAAGTCCGTCCCCGCAGGTGGCACCTGTGAAGGCAGGTGTTTGGAGAGTGGCGTCTCCACGGACCCTGAGCTCCGCAGGGGGCGCTTGCACCTTAGGTGCTAGGTGCTTGGTGAGTAGTGTCACCACGGACCCCAGCCACGTGGGCCACTATACCCGCACGCAGGGGGCACCTACTTTAGTAGGTGCTGGGTGAGTGGCGTCACTACGAACCCCGAGCCATTTGGGTTCGCCCACCCACGTCTGGCTGTGCGTGGCGTACCCGTGTCCGGGGAAAAGGGGACCCTGGTAGTTGAGTTAAGCCTGGGGTATGTCTGGACGCTTCGGGGCCCCCCGGGCGAGGCAATATACCGCTTCGACCCCTGCTTCTCGTAGACGGGTATCCTGGCTTGGCCCGACCAGGATGATTCAGTCGGTCGCCTCTCTACCCTCTTCTTCCTTCTTTCACTTTTCCTCCCCTCTCTTTCTCTTTTCTTCTACCCTCTCTTCCTTCATTTTTCAGCTTCTTAGGCGGCAAGGGCCATTCTTGAGTGGAAACAGGTCCTGTTCCTGCAGCCCCACTAGGGCATAGTGCCCAGGCAGCAATGATAGAGTAATTGTGTCAGCCAAGCCCATCTTGCTATGGCACATTATCTACCCCTTCGTTGGGCTCCGTGGTGGGTGGCGCACCCGGGCACTGAATCTTTCTCCTATTTATTTGGGTTCTCAAGCAAAAGAACATTTTGATCGGGCACCGAAAAGGGTCCGCACCGAAGCACTACGCATAGAAAAACCAACTTACACATTTTCAAAGTTCCCCAAGCTGCTTGTCATGCACTCTGAGGATGAAAAACCCCTTGGCAAGTTGTTCCCTTTCCTCATCTCAAAAGTTCTCGAAGGAGTTATTGGGAAGAACTACAATGCAAAACAGATGGCATCTGGTGATCTCTTAGTGAAGATACACAGTAAGCAACAAAGTGATTCACTATTAGCACTAAACTGCGTGACTGATTACAAAGTCACTGTCACACCTCATAGAACACTTAATACAATTTAAGGGGTGATCTCAGAAGACGACCTGCTCGAGAGTACAGAAACCGAAGTAGTTGAGGGCCTTTCTACACAGGGAGTAATTGCTGCTCGGCGTATTACCCTTCGCCGCGATGGTGTTGAACGCAGCACCAAACACATCATCCTAACATTTGAGTCAACCACACTTCCTGAAGTCGTGAAGGGAGGGTATCTCCAGTGCCACGTCCGCCCCTATGTGCCAAACCCTCAGCGGTGTTTTAAGTGCCAGCGGTTTGGCCATGGGTCACGGAACTGTCGAGGAAGTGACACTTGTGCCAAGTGTTCTAGCGAGGAGCACGTGGCTGATGTGTGCGAGAATGAGCCCCACTGTGCTAACTGTAGCGCTAAGCACCCAGCGTACTCCCGATCTTGCTCATTATATAAACAAGTAAAAGAAATCCTCACCTTTAAGGTTGCCAAAAATATTTCATACGCTGATGCAAAGAAGCGCTTCGCCTTTGTTTCCAAAGGCTCTTATCCCGAGGCCGTACGCAGGGGACCGGTAAGGCCAATGGTTTCGACTGGAACGCAGACGTCTGCGGACGATCTGCGCCTCCCGTTGTGGACTCCTTCGTCCTCGGGAACGTCGCCAGTGGCACCGCTTCCGAATCGTAAGGTGGATGCTGCCTCCTCAGCATCCACTTCAGGGCAGGGGCTGATCCCCCTGCTCCACCTGCCACTTCGACCCCCCAGCGCCGAGGGCTACCCCCTCGCACCTCTGCTCCCCAGAGGAAGCCTAGGGAGCCGCCGAAGCAGTCGACCTCCAAGGGTCAGCTGCCGGTGTCAACAGACGAGCCCATGGACGAAAGTGGGCCCAGGGCCGAGGAGGATGCTCCCCTCTCAGGATCAGAGTCCTCTATTTCTGTCGCCAGTGAGCCCACTCGGAGGCAGAAAGACCCTCCTCAAAAACAGAGCACGCCACGTGTAAAGATAGATTTCAAACCTTAAAATCTCCCTTTTAAATCGCTTTTCGTATATATACATTTTTCCTCTCTAGATGCCAAAGTATAGTATCATGCAGTAGAATTGTCGCGGCCTTTTTTCTAATACTGATGACATAAATTTTTTTCTCGATGAGCTTCGACCTGTGGCCATATGTCTGCAGGAGACTCATCTTAGGGACACGCATGCCAAAGTTTCACGCCGCCATCAAGTTTTCAGAAAGGACCGTGCATCATCAAGCAACTCGTCTGGTGGAGTGGCTGTTGTTGCCCAGAGCGGTCTAGCCTGTGCTCGAGTTCCTCTCACGACCTCGCTGGAGGTAGTGGCAGTCCGTGTTCTTCTTGACCACTTTATTACACTGGTTTCAATCTACCTACCACCAAATATTTCATTGCATCTACAGGGCCTTCAAGGACTCGTTTGCCAGTTTCCCCAATTTTTTTTAATTTAAGGAGTTTTTAATGCTCACCACCCCATGTGGTGCAGTGCCCGTCAAGACTCCCGTGGTGGGGTCATTGAACGATTTTTGTTATCATCTGGCCTTTGCCTTTTAAATGGAAGTGATCTAACTGTTTTAGTGCATCTCATAATACTTTCACCTCCATAGATTCGTCCCTTTCATCATCATCCTTACTTGCATGCTTTTTATGGAAGGTTTTAGACAATCCCTTTGGAAGTGACCATTTTCCTGTGATTTTAGAGAGTATGGCATCGCTCCCTTCTCTTCGAACCAGCATCCCCAGGTGGAAGTTGGATGAGGCGGACTGGGCTTTTTTTTTGCGTTGGAACCGGTACTTGACTCTGCCGAATTTTTATCTTTGTCGCTTGAGAATGCAACGTTGTACATTACTGACCGAATCATAAATGCAGCATCTATTTCTACTCCACAAACATCGGAAAATCTTCCGAAGCGGTGCAAGCCTTGGTGGACCAAGGAGTGTACTGCCACACGTAGGTCTCAGAACAGTTTGTGTCGATACCCAAATACTAGGAACAAGATCGATAAAAAAAAAAGTAAAGCAAAGGCTCGGTGGACAAGGAGGCAAGCCAAGAGGAGTTGGTGGATGAAGTACGTTTCCAAAGTAAACAGTTTTGTTACTTCAAAAGAGGTTTGGGGCCGGGTGAGAAAAATGCTGGGCAATTATCTTTCTTTCAGGATACCTGTTTTACCCTCAGCTGTGCCAACATTAAAGGGCCAGGCAAATTGTCTTGCAAATTATTTTCAAGAAGTTTCTAGTTCATCCAGTTACACTGCCATATTTCAGAAATTCAGGGCTGTAGCGGAAAAGCAGCCAATTGGTATGTCTGGATCAGATGCTCTAGAATATAATCAGCCTTACACACTGTGTTAAATTGAGGTGGCCCTTTCAACAAAAAAGGAATCTGCACCTGGACCTGACAGAATTAAATATGAAATGTTGCGGCACTTGTCCCATGAATCCCTAGGACATACGTTGACTTTTTTAAACCATTTGTGGGCAGCTTCTGTTTTTCCTTAGTGCTGAAAACGTGCGCATATAATTCCCTTGCTGAAACCTGTGTGAGGTAACTCACCTCTCGTATCGGTTTGGCCGACACGAGGGAAGAGGAAGAAGTGAATAAAGGGCTTTTTGCGTGCCTGACTCCATGTTGAAAGCTTGCCCTTTTCCCACATCGAACATGGTGTCAGAAGTGGGATCGGAATACTACCTGTTTTAACCCGTCAGGTCGCGAAGCAACCGGCTCCTCTTCAGACGCCGAAGCGACCGCTAAAGCAGCTGCTACGTGCAATATCTCGGGTCAAGCTCAAGGTACGAAATCGGACACCAGGTACGCCATGGCATCGTTCCAGATAGATCCGCCTGAGCATTTTTCCTTCGCCACTCCTAATGAAAGGCCCTCATGGAAGAAACGTTTTCTTCGGTACCGCACAGCCTCTGGATTGCAAGATGCAGCCGAAGAAAGACAAGTTGACACGCTCGTCTATTTGATGGGCACTCAAGCAGAAGATATCTTCAACACTTTCAAGCTAAGTACAGAAAACGCCAAGAAGTTCGATGTCGTGCTAGCCCACTACGAAGCCTACTTTTTTCCAAAACACAACATAATCTATGAAAGAGCACGATTCAACACCCGAACTCAAGGGGAGAGTGAATCAGTGGAGGAATTTTCAACGGTCCTGCACACGTTAGCCGACACGTGCAACTTCGGCGAACTCAGAGAACTAATCAGAGACCGCTTGGTAGTAGGCCTGCAGGACAAGAAAGTTTCAGAAAAACTACAGTTGGACTCTTCGTTAGACTTGATAAAGGCGCTCATGATCGCCCGTCAACGTGAAACAGTCCGAATACAACAGAAAGAGCTACGTCCCACAGAAAGCCCAGAGTCAGTACACCAGGTTCGCACTAGCAGATCATTTACAGTGCCACAAAAGGCTGCGGGCGTTTGGGATAGGACTTTGTCAAAACGTCACCAGCATGACGCCAAAAATCCAGAACGATCCTGCACCTGGTGCGGACACGCAACACACTCTCGGGCAAGTTGTCCAGCAAAATACGCGGTGTGCAGAGGTTGTGGAAAAAGAGGACACTTTATGACAGTTTGTCGGTCGACGTCTTCTCTCAGAAATGTCACCAAGCAAGAAGAAGGATTTTTCTCAAAAGGACATTTGATGACGGCCTCAGGTCCAGCTACCCAAACAAGAAACGACGGTCAAGAGCCAGGATTCCTCGGCACAACGTCAAACACCCAAACTTCAAAGTGGGAACTAATGATACTGGTTGAGAACCACCCAGTACTTTTCAAGGTAGACACCGGGGCAGACGAAACAGTAGTCCCCGAAGGCCTTTTGTAGGAGTCTCTTCAAAGACCCTACACTAAACCCGCCGAGGCGCGAGCTTCAGGGGCCCGACGGAAGACGACTTCACGTCTTGGGCGTCGTAAACCTGAACCTTTCATTCAAAAACTACATGAACGAAGAGGAAGTTTACGTCCTCCGAGGCCTCAAAACACCGCTTCTTGGAAGGCCAGCTATAGAAAAGCTCAAGGTTCTCCCAGAGATTTGCCAGGTGCGGAGCCTCTGCCCCGAGGAGGACTTTCCCTGTCTTTTTGAAGGGCTCGGCACTATGAAAGGAGACTACGAGATAAAGCTAGCACCTGATGCAACGGCCTTTGCCTTGACATCGCCTCGCAGGGTGCCCCTGCCTCTTTTTAACAAGACAAAGATGGAGCTGGAGAGGATGCAATAACTCGGAGTAATTTCACCAGTGACAGAACCAGTGGCGTGGTGTGCACCGATGGTAGTGGTTCCTAAGCCCTCAAGAGCCATACGTATCTGCGTTGACTTTACGCAACTGAACAAGTACGTCCAGAGGGAATGGCATCCGATTCCATCTGTAGAACACACATTGGGAATGCTCCAGAAAGCAACCGTTTTCTCGAAGATTGACGCCAACTCAGGGTTTTGGCAAATACCTTTAAGCGAGGACAGTAAAACCCCGACGACCTTTATAACACCTTTTGGCAGGTTCTGTTTTAACAGGCTGCCGTTTGGAATTTCTTCGGCTCCAGAACATTTTCAAACGAGGATGGCCGATGTTCTTTTAGGACTAGAAGGAGTTGCATGCCATATGGACGACGTCCTAATCTGGGGGTCCACACAAGATCAACACGATGGTCGTCTAAGAACAGTACTGGAGCGTCTCACTCAAGCTGGGATCACGCTAAACAAATAGAAATGTCTCTTCAGCGTTACGAAGATTTCCTTTTTAGGACACCTGATCGAGAACAATCTGGTTCGTCCGGATCCAGCAAAGCTGTGTGCTATTCTGCAGATGCCAAGTCCCACATCAAAAAAGGAGTTACGCCGCATCATGGGAATGGCTACGTATCTTGCACGTTTTGTCCCCAATGGTGCACAGGTCTTGGAACCACTGTCATCGATGTTAAGCACAAAACATGAATTTGTGTGGAACCAACCCCAACAGCTTGCATTTGACCAGTGGAAAGCTATGCTTTCTTCATACCCAGTTTTGGGTATCTACGATCCCATGAAAGAAACCGTTGTAAGTGCAGACGCATCAGCATACGGACCAGGTGCTGTCTTGCGCCAGAAGGAGGGACAACGGTTCAAGGTAATTGCCTACGCGTCAAGGCTTATGACAGAGACCGAACGTCGATATGCACAAATAGAAAAAGAAGGCTTATCACTCGTGTGGGCCAGTGAAAAGTTTCGAGACTACCTCGTAAGAAGAGTCTTCACTCTCGAAACTGATCACAAGCCTCTCATCTCACTTTTTGGGTCCAAAGCACTCGATGACTTGACACCAAGGTTACAAAGAATGCGCATGCGACTCATGCGTTTCACGTATGCCATCGTCTATGTCCCCGGCAAGGATCTAACGGCAGCCGACGCTCTGTCAAGGTCTCCTATTTCACAATCGGAGCCTTTCGACCTCGAAAATGAGATCGATGGCTACATCAAACACGTCGTCTCCTCTATGCCGCTGACATCATACAGTGTTCAGCAGGTCGCCAGTGAACAACAGAAAGACGGAGTATGCGCGCGGCTTCGTCAACTCATTCTAACAAGGTGGCCAAGAAGAAGAGATCTCGAGCAGGAGCTCAAACCCTATTGGGAAGATAAAGACAACATCTCACTCGTTGACGACGTAATAGTTCGTACCTCTAGAGTGATAATCCCTGAGAAAATGCGCGACACCGTCCTTCGCCAACTTCATGAAGGTCATTTCGGGATAGACAAATGCAAAGGACGAGCAAGAGATTCTGTTTGGTGGCCTGGAATTGACTCTGATATTGAGCGGCTCATCAAAAACTGTCACGTATGCCTCAAACAGGGTGTCAACCGCAAAATGCCTCTTCTGCAAACAGAATTCCCACAGCGTCCATGGGAAAGAATAGCGATGGATTTGTTCTTCTGGGACGGAGCCTGGTGGCTAATCATAACTGACTATTTTTCACGGTACCCAGAACTGGTCCGCCTTGGTGGTCTCTCATCGGGAACTGTGATCACCCATTGCAAGTCTATTTTTGCAAGGCATGGGATACCGGACGTGGTGGTGTCCGACAACGGACCCCAGTTCGCTAATCGCGAATTTGATGAATTCGCAAAGGATTATGGTTTTCGTCACATCACTTCCAGTCCAAGGTACCCTCAAAGCAATGGAATGGCAGAAGCCGCGGTCAAAATAATAAAGTCGTCTCTGAAGAAAACAGAAGACCCGTACAAGACCCTACTCACTTATAGAACGAGTCCATTGAAAAATGGATACAGTCGGGCGGAACGTCTGATGGGCAGGAGGTTACGAACAAATCTACCAGTCTCGTCTAGCCGCCTCGTTCCCTGCCTTCCAGATCTCAACAACGTAAAAAAATTTGAAATGTCTCAGCGACGAAAACAAAAAGAAGACTTCGACCGCCGGCATGGCGTCCGAGACTTAGTCGACTTGGACGAGGGAACTGACGTGTGGGTAGTCGACCTGCAACGACAAGGAGTCGTCCAAAACAGTGCAAATGAACCCAGATCATACTGGATCGACACTGACGCCGGAGACTCTATCCGCAGAAACAGAACACATCTGATTCCCTTACCCAGTCAGGCTTCTGGATCAGAGCTACAGGTACCCGAGAATGTGCAAGAAGACGGTGCTGATTCACCAGAGGCTGGGCCTCATTGCGCCGATGGCGGCCACGCTCACACAAAAAGTGGAAGATGTGTTCGAGCACCAAAGAGGTATCAAGAACAATGAACGAGGGAGGTGTGACTTAGAGGGAGAAAGGTGTGAGTGTTTGTTGTGAGACTTAGGAGGGGAGATGTGTGATTGGTTGTTGGTGTGAGACTTAGTAGGGGAGATGTGTGAGGTAATTCCCCTCTCGTATCGGTTTGGCCGACACGAGGGAAGAGGAAGAAGTGAATAAAGGGCTTTTTGCGTGCCTGACTCCATGTTGAAAGCTTGCCCTTTTTCCACATCGAACAAAACCCGGTAGATTCTTCACTGCCTACAAGTTATCGTCCCATTGCGCTGACCAGTTGTCTCGGGAAAACGTACGAGAGGCTGATAAATAGGCGACTAGTGCACTTTTTGGAGACAGAAAAAATTTTAGATACGAATCATTGTGGATTTAGAATGGTTCGCTCATCCTAAGATCATATTGTTCGCCTGGAAACTTCCATACGTGAAGCTTTTGTACATCGACAGCACTGTGTTGGTATTCTTCGACCTAGAGAAGGCTTACGACACTACTTGGCGTTATGGGATTCTCAAGGACTTGCACATATATGGCATCCGTGGCCGAATGTTGCGTTGCGTACAAGATTTTCTTACTAACGGAACTTTTCAGGCTAGGTTTGGCTCCACACTCTCTGATGTTTTTCTTCAAGAATATGGGGTACCCCAAAGGGGTGTATCGAGCGTTACTCTGTTTCCAGTGAAGATAAACAGCCTGGCTGCAGCGATACCACCATCTGTCTCCTATTCGTTATATGTAGACGATGTGCAGATTTCCTTTTCTTCCTGCAACCTCTCGAGTTGCGAGCGCCAACTGCAGGTCTCTAAAAATAAAACGAGTAAATGGGTCGATAAAAATGGGTTTAGATTTTCTCCTGAAAAGAGAGTATGCGTGCCC